>NC_077228.1:311265963-311592629 GCF_027887165.1 Monodelphis domestica
AACAAGATATAATGACATAATTGTTTTTATACTGTCCCAGGACATTGAAGCTAAAACATTAGAACATGAACCATTTGAATGAACAGAAATTGTAACATTTCACCTTAACTCTACCTTTGTGAAACAACTTCCTCCTGGTTTTTGTCTTCTGTAAAACTTGACCATGAGAGTGACCTCCTTCCCCTATTGGTGTCATGTAATGAAGTACCTCATTCTGCTCTGATGAAGGGACCCAGAATCTCCAACCTCTTGAATTTACAACTTTCCCCCTAACATGTAATATTTCCACTTTGAGATCAATGTTTGTTTACCTGTATTAATTACTTATTAATTAAATTATATTTAAAATAATAATTATATTAAATTAAAATAATTATATTTGAATTTAATAATTATATATTAATTTAAAAGGAATTAAAAGCAGAAAAGGCAGCCAGAGGCCACAAATTCAACTCTCCTAAATGAAGGCATAATCTAGCTACTATGTAGATGTAGTTCATCATTTCTCCCAATGTGGAAGAAAGAAAGATCTAATACTCTGGTACTCACATGATATGGGGCCAAGGAGAAAAGAGATCATTGAGAGTCACTTTTAAACATCTTCTGACTCATCAGCTCTTCCAGCTCAATGACTGATAAACCACTTTGTCATCTCCTTCAGTACTGAGTCACACCATGGTTTGTTTTCTTCAACACTGAGTCATGCATCCTAAAAGTAACCCAAGCCCATAGCCCATTGATATGGAACTCTTTCCTTATTAATAGAGATTAATGCCCTAAACCTGCATGAGGACCAGAAGTGTCAAAAATGAGAGAGGAGAGAGATCTAGATTCTTTTAGTTTCCAGCTTTGAAAAAAATAATGTGTGATAGTAGATTCCATCAGGTCACCAAAGGCTCTGGGGAAAAGCTAACATAAGAGGAGCTAGCTGTCTTTATCATGTCTCTATCCTCAGCTTGCTATTCTAGAGACATCAGGAAATTTTCCCCTTGGATGAAATCTGGGACTTGAGTCCCACTATAGTGAGCTATAGGGACTTCTTCCCAGAGTTTACCTTTATCTTCAAAAACCAGAAGATCATACATTATTTCTCTCCAAGATGGAAGCTAAAACCCAGATCCCTCTCCTCCCTCCCTCTCACCAATTCTTCCCCATCCTTCATACAAGAACAAGGTATTGATCTCTATCAGGCTTTGTTAGACATAGTCAAGGCAGTTCTATAAATGTTCTGTGATATAAGCCAAGCCTGATTCAGGAAGATTTGATAGTTCAGTCATGGATTAGAACAAATGAGACACTTATAGACCATCTAGGTGGTAACGAAAAAAAAGTCTACTTCATCATAGCTTGAAAAGGATAAGCAGCAAAGATAAAATATTGATTCATTGAATATAGATTCCCTACCTCTTCATTGGCCTTATTGGCATGCCAATCAGGCCTGAGGGAAAACCGCATTCCTTGTATGCTTCCTTTTCTTTTTTTAACTTACTGCTTCAAGAATGGTTACTTTCTTATGTTAATGGTTCAAATCTTAGTCCCAAAGACCAATTAAATTTCAAGGGTGGTTTTAATGCATTAGAAAAAAAATTAATCTAGTCTGTGTGAAGTAGGGACCTAGGGGGGAAAATGGTGTTCAATTCATATTAGTTTAATGTCATACCTGGAACATACTACATGTTTAATAAGTTTGTTAAATTCTAATCATTTAACACAGGGATTCTGTTTTTTTTTTTTCCTATTTTTTTCTGAGTAGATAAAGGTGGTGGGAGGGAGAAAAAATTAATGCTTGTAATTGAAAATAATAGTTTTTCAAGAGAAACCTTCCCAGTTTCCATGACAAAAACCTTGACTATTACTCCTATCACACCTTACCCCTTGGAGGCAAGGTCCTAATGATCTTCTAGAGGATCTTCCACTATTTAAATGGTTTAGGACTGTTACTGAACAACTTTGACCTCAGTGATGCAAGAATCCTGGCTTAAGCTGAACATGAGAAGGAAAGAAAAATTAAGAAAAAAATAGCTAAGAAATCCAAAAAATCCAGCTAGGTGCTTCAATGACTAGAGTACTAGGCCTGGAATCCAGAAGACTTTTCTTTTCCTGATTTCAAATCCAGCCTCAGACACTTATAGCTGTGTGATGCTGGGGAACTCACTTAACTCTGCTTCAGTTTCTCATCTGTAAAATTAACTGAAAAGGGAAATGGCAAGCCATTGCAGTCTTTACCAAATGAGATCTTGAAGAGTCAGAAATGACTGAATAAAATCCAGAAATGAAATGTCTGTCTTAAAGAATAACAGAATATAAAGAATAAAATGAAACCAAAAATTCTACATCCCCTCTTCTGAAGATCTCAGTCTCAGATTAATAATCAGGTCCATGTGGTTGGCAATTACAACTCACAATAGGTTTCCCTATAAAAAGCAGGGACAAAGAATAGAAGTAGCACCAGTAACCATAGGACATCCATGTTTATGACACCATTTCTAGCACAGTTTCTGATACTCATCACAGGTCATTGTCATCTGTGGTAGTTAAGAGGTCATTACCCTCTTGCATGTAGCCTTTCTTAGTTCCAGGACCAATATTTATTTGCCCTGTACTACCACCCACTCATTGTTCCTACCAGCCAGGACTTTAACCTTTATATGAGTTCTATGGAGGTATAACTGAATCTTTATCTCTTTAGAGGTCTCTGCTTTAGGATTGCCCCATTTATTTCATGGGGTCTTGATATATAGTCTCAAATGCTTACTATTGCCAGGAGACAAACAAGCTCACAAATCTTCATTCCTTGATCCTCTAAGACTTTTGTTAGAAGGAGTTGTCTATCAAATACTTGCTACTATACTGACACCATACAAAAGGACCTCATCTGTTCCAGATTACAACAAAGAACTATGATGGGTCTATTCATGTTGTTGATCCTTGTAAGAGCCCATCCTGACAGGGTCTACACATTGCCACTCAGGCATGTAATGCTTCCCACTATACAGGGCACAATACTTCTCCTTCACTCCAGGTAGAGTCATTGCCACAAGTGTTGCCACCACATTGCTATGTTGGGGCTAAGCAGTATCCTCTATACCAGGATCTATTGATGCCTTGTACTGGGCCTCATGGTATCCCTGAGTGAGAGCAAGAATGACTGTGGGTGCTGACATTGCCTCCTTTTCCAGGACCTGTGTTGTAGCAGGTACTGCCATTTCTGAATCCTCCCTTTCCATTTGGTCTATTCTAATCTTTATGGGGTTGTTTTCTTTGGTGGGTTTTAGGTTGGGTTTTGTTTGTTTGTTTGTTTTTTGGGTCTTTTTTTTGTCTTTATTTCCATTTGACCCCTTCTTGTCTTTAGGAAGTTGTGTTCTTCATTGGTTTTTTTGGTCTTAGTTTCCATTTGGCCCATTCTGGTTTCCAAGTTGTTGAATCTATCATTTCTTTTATTATTTTATTTTTAACTTCTTTTCAAATTCTTCTAGGTATTATCTATATTTTACTATATTTTTATTAATTTTGTTAAAACTTTTAACAAATACATTTGAATCTTGTTTAGTGCCCCTGCACTCCTAATGTTAAGAACTGGATGTTTGACACCTCTCTGAGAGGCCATTGCAGATTTTCTAGATGCGATGTACAAAAAGTTGTAATTTCTGCTAGGGCAGAGGAGGTCTTCCTGATTTGAAAGTAACAAGTCTTTCATTGGAACCCATCTGTAAAAAGCATTTACCTACTCCTCATTGGATGCCATATTAAGAGTTACACAGCACTGATGGACTCCTTCCCTCTTCCAACAAATCACCTATGATACATTTGACACATTTTCCATATCCCAATTTTGGAAAACTTTCTGTGTTCCTAGATAGGATCAAGTATTGTTTTTTTCCCAAGGCCCTCTCCTTGTCCCTTGTGATTTTGTTCCCAATGGCCTCCAAAATGCCATGTAAAAAAGCACCAAGCAATTCATTCAGCACTGTTATTAGACAACCTAAAATTGTTGTCTCTAGTCAGGACCTAGGCCTACCATAATGGATAGATCTGGAGATCACCATCATCCTATAATATAAAAGTTATATAAATACTATGTAATTACTAATTATATAAATACTAAAAATACTTTACTAAGAGAGTGCTGGCATTAAAGATCCTGAGGATACAAAAATATAAATGGAAACCCCAAGTAACAGCAAGTTTAAAAGAGGGAATTTCAATTTGGACCTTGTTGGAGACACTTTTAAAGCACTTTCTTAGTGGAAGTTTAATATTGACACAAAATGAGGGACTCACAAACGATTTAGAAGTTGACAAAAGGAGTTTTACAACTGCTGCTATTGTTGTTCAGTTGTTTCAAACATGCCTGACCCTTTGTGACCCCATTTGGGATTTTCTTTGCAAAAATACTGGAGTGTTTTGCCATTTCCTTCTCCAACTCATTTTACAGATGAGAAAACTGAGCCCAACAGGATAAAATTACTTGACCAGGATTACAGGGAGGGAAGGAGGGAAGAAAGGAGGGAGGGAGGGAGGGAGGGAGGGAGGGAGGGAGGGAGGAAGGAAGGAAGGAAGGAAGGAAGGAAGGAAGGAAGGAAGGAAGGAAGGAAGGAAGGAAGGAAGGAAGGAAGGAAGGAAGGAAGGAAGGAAGGAAGGAAGGAAGGAAGGAAGGAAGGAAGGAAGGAAGGAAGGAAGGAAGGAAGGAAGGAAGGAAGGAAGGAAGCTCAGATATCTTACCTGGATAGTCAGATGCACAACAATTTAGTTGTTGATTAGCAGGAGCAAGCCACTTACCCTAGATGGGATAGTGTCACTTTGTCAGGCACAAGTTAAGCCTACTTGGATTAGATGGGTACTCCAATAGGCAGAAGGAACTAATTTGGGTGCTAATCACTATCTTGACTTCTATGAGATATATGGTTCTATGCTCTGTGCCACATCACTACCCCATATATCTATATTGGCAACAGACTCACTCCCTCTCCTCTTCTCTTCTTGTAATAGCTCCAACTTGGTCATTTAGTATATGATGTATCAAATAAGTTCTGATATGCCCCACCAATAACTGTATACAGTGGGAGCACTAGTAAAATTACTCCATTAGTCCTGACCTGAAATTGGAGAGTCTTTCTTTGTCTAGTTCTATGATTTTCATAAACCACTTAGCCAGACCTACAATCACTGGTCAAGAATTGATGTAAATTGAGATCTTTGCTGCATTTCTCAAGGCTATTTCATGTGACATTCATGTACCCTAGCAGGCACAGAGATCTTGGAAGGACCTGTCAAGTCCCCTATTCCCTAGTATAACCGTATTGTTAACCAGATTAATAGCTATTAAAGTCCAGTTGCATATATCTCTGTCAAAGCAGATAGCACCATCAGTCAGTTGGGCAAAATGGCATTCCTCAAGCATCAATTCTATATATTTGAGATGTATTTGGCCAGCAAAGGAGATGAAGTTCCCGGATTTGGACTGGAGGCCTTAATCTCTGGCATAGCCATCACCTGTTTATGAAGAGTACTAATAGCAGAGGGACTCAGGCAAGTAAAATGTTTAATGTATAGTGTCCATTTAAAAGTAGAAGCCTCCTATGCTCTGGAGGCCCATCATATTAGCTGGGACATCTTGCTTCAACCAAACCATAATTGGCAACAAGTTATGAGAGTCCAGTAACAGGCAAGCCACTGTTTCTCTAAGGTAGTATAGTAGATGACTGCTCTTGGGAACTTGGAGCTATAGACATCAAGCAAAGACTTATTCTGGCCACCTCTAGATGCTTTCCAAAGGTTACACAAGCTGTTCTTTATAGACAGAGATTTCCAGAAACATGGGTCTTCCACAGTCATAGGGGCCCAAAAGGAGCAAATGTTGTACAACTTGCTTTATGTCTTCCAAGGCTCTAACCTGTTCATGGTCCCAATTGAGAGAGAGTTTTATGGCTTCTTTGATAAATGGAGGCCAATAAGATGCCCAGGTAGGGACTATAGGTTCTTTAAAATCTGAAGAGAAGAATAAGTCAATAATACTGTACAATTAGTAGGATTCCTATTTAAATGATGAAGCAAATGTTAGTAGCTTATTCTGGACTGTGCCTAGAATCCCCTGGGTTTTCTACTACCTACTGACTTCCCTCAAACTATCCTAAGTAGGATTAGATCCTGGATTTCCTTAATATTAATTTCCCATCTTAAGGTTTGATTTGTACAAAAATATTTATAACTGCACATTTTATGGTGGCAACAAATTGGAAAATGAGGGGACATCCCTTGATTGGGGAATGAGGGAACAAATTATGGTATATGATGGTGAAGGAATACTATTATGCTATAAGGAATGATGAACTGCTTGATTTCTATAAGAACTGGAAAGATCTACATGAACTGATGTGGAGTGAAATGAGCAGAACCAGGAGAACATTATACAGAGTAACTTAAATATTGTGGGATGATCAAATGTAATTGACTTTGCTACTAAAAGCAATGCAGTGATCCAGGACAACTCTAAGGGACTTACGAGAAAGAATGCTATCCAAATCTAGAGAAAGAACTGGAAAAGTAGAATCCAGAAGAAAACATATGATTTTTCATTTGTTTAGGTGGGTATAAGATTTGAGGTTTGGGTTTTAAAAGATTATTCTATTACAAAAATTAATAATATAGAAATGTGTTTTGAGTGTTAATATATATATACATATATATATATATATACATATATGACTCAGTGAAATTGCTTGGCAACTCTGGGAGAGGGAAGGGAAGAGGGAAGGGAGACAAGAAGAATCACGTAACCATGAGAAAAAAAATTAAAAGAAAAGAAAATTTAAAAGAAAAAAAAATAAATATTAATTTCCCATACATTGTCCCTCATATGACCCAACATGTGATCTAGGACCTCTGCTCCTTCATGTGACCTGGAGAAATGTTATCATCAATTAAGTGGCATATATTAATTCTCTCAGAAAAAAAGGAGATTTCTTTAAGTCTCTGTGGCAGTACCAGAGTTAGTCCTAGAGAAGAATAGTAAAGGTATCTTCTCTGGAGAAAGCAAACTGCTCATGATTAGTCTTAGCCACAGAAATGGAGAAATAAGCATTGGTAAGGTTGATAATATCATACAACTCACCATGGGTCTGGGCTACCTGCCCTACAACACTGACAAGATCAGGAATAGTGATGAATATGATGACTTTCTTCAGTTATCCAAAGACCATTATATATATATGCTGGGAGCCATCAGACCACAACGCCTTGACAGAGTCATGTATGATAGCTGGGGAGACCACAGAGTGGTCCTTGGCGAGATGTGATTGCCCACCCAACCCCCTTTACATGACCTCTTTCATCAATGCCCCTTACCTATGAATTGGCATGATTATTATTCCCCCTAGTCTCAAAAGAAATAATGCAAGAGCAAAACACCTGTACCCTAATTCCCCAAAACATCACCAAAAGATCAGACCCTTAAAGCCAATCCAAAAAAGACTATCATGGGTTAACTTTTACTCAGGTACATAATTCCTAGCAAAACCATAGCTACAGGCCAAGCCCCAAAACTTCCCCACTCACAGAAGCCTATTCTCATGAAGCCAGCACACAAATCAATCATAAAGGTCCAAGCGATAAGTACAAGTACATCAAGCTTCAGTATGCCTCAGTGACTCAGGAACTCCCCAGTAAAGAACATGAGAAATGACCAGTCTAAATTTGAATTGTGTTCCCAGACCCCTCAGCCTCAATGATATGATTGTTGAATTGTCTTCTAAGAACTGCTGATTAATTATTCCATTTTATTAAAAGCAATACATAATTTTCCTTGATTGTTTGTAAGCTCAAAACTTCTCACAGGGTAATGAGAAAATTAAGCCACCTGTGACAAAATCATTTATCTTGTGTGCAACCTATATTCTATCTGTAATCACAATACAAAAATATAGAATGTTAATCAAGTGATTTGTTAAAAGTTAATGTATCACTTTTCCAATTATCTCTCTTTGATTTTGTGTATCTGCATGCCAAGAAAATGAGTATAAAAATAAAGATCAGACATCAGGATAGTGGAGCAGCTGTCAGATGCAAAGCAATCCCATGGCTGTAATGATTAAGCTGTCTTCGGTTTGTTATTTTTGTTGACTGACTATTCACCACCAGTCGGGATACCCTGGAGTCACAGGCAAGGGTGGACTTTGCCCATGGCAATAACATACCTGCCTCCATGATGCCTTTATCTCGGGTAACAGTTTTATTGTAAGGGGAATGGGTATAAAAAAGTACTCCAGCTTTCTTTATTTCTAACACTAGGGGGAAAAAAATTTTCACTAACACCTCCAAGGATCTGATATTTTACGTTACTAAGTAGAAGGGATGGTTTGAGTAACTCTTAGGGTTTCCATTTGGAAATAAGTAACATATCAAGACATTGTTAAAAGGATCCACACACCCGTACTGAACCAATAAGACCCATCCCATCTATGTTCTTCCTTCTGTAGCCTCCAAACAGATTAGAGATTTTAGAGGATACCTCAGGTTTGGTGGAGGCTAAAGGACTCCTAAGTGTCTGGGTTCTGAAAACAGTTTGGCTAACATCCCTATGAGCTCACCATCAATTGCTTTCTTACCAATCCCATGTTTCAGGAGCTATTTCCAAAGTTCCTTCCAGGAAAGCTCCTACCAAGAAAGGCAGTGGATATGATTCTTCCTCGCCTACCCAGACTGCCTATTCACAGTGACATTAATCTTTGCCTTAGGCAAGTCACTTAACCCTGTTTGCCTAGTCCTGGTCTTCTGGTTTTGTTTGTTTGTTTGTTTGTTTTTATTTTAAAACCCTTATGTTCCATCTTAGAATCAATACTATGTATTGGTTCTAAGGCAGAAGAGTGGTAAGGGCTAGGCAGTGGGGGTCAAGTGACTTGCCCAGGGTCACACAGCTAGGAAGTGTCTGAGGTCATATTTGAACCCAGGACCTCCCATCTCTGGGCCTGGCTCTCAATCCACTGAGCCACCCAGCTGCCCCCCTAGTCTTCTGTTTTAGGGTGTTACTAAGACAGACAGTAAGGGTTTTAAAAAGAAAAATATGGAAAGGCCTATATGAAATTATGAAGAGTGAAATGAGCAGAACCAAAAGAATATTATACATAGCAAAAGAAATATTTTTTGAAGAATAACTTGTGTATGTCTACTTACAGAGAAAGAATTGATAAATAGAAATAAGCAAGACACAGTTTTATAATGTTGAAGAAGAATCATTAATTTTCCTGTTAAAATCATATACCTTTACATAAAATATCACAGCAACCCAAGTGTTTATTTAAGATAGAGTATAGTGAGAAAGTAAGTAGTAAAGGTGAGATCCTGCTAAAGAAGCAAGACCTGATTCTAAGTTACAAAGTACTTCTTTTTCCACAGGGTCAGTTTGGAATGGTCAGCAGAGTACAAGAATCTAGCCTTGAACATCTGGCCTCCATATCTGACTCAGAAATCTCAGTTGGCTTGTTTGAATATCAGCACAAAATGTTCAGGCTACCAAATCTTCAAAGGAGACCAAATCTTCAAAGAGGGAGGTCTGGAGACAAGAGAATATCTGGAGTTCCTTTATTAGACTATCTGGTCAGAGTATCTTGCTTTGGATTTGTCTGGAACAGGTTCAACTGGTTTTATGAGGGCTATCAGTTTCTTACTACAGACCATGGGTCTCTGCCTCTGGAATTAAGCAAGGATGTGATACATTCCTTGAGAATTGCACTCTATTTCATTACAATTTAATCCTATATGGTATATATGGTTTTATGTATTTTATATATATTTTAATATCTAAAATTCAAAATCTTATGTTTTTAAAATCTAAAGACTACTTTCTCTTGATTATATATGTATACATATATGTACATATATATGTGTATATGGATATACTTATATATATTAAATCTTTATCAAATGATACCTTCTCTAGTGTGGGGAGGGAAAGAAGGAGAGAAAGACCTGGAAATTTTAATGTGACAAACAAATAAATAAATTTCCAATTTTTAAAGAAAGAAAGAGGATGAGAAATCATAGGGATATACATAAATCTAATCTATCAAAGACATTTCCTTTGAGAACTTTACTCCCTTCATTGTAAATCCTCACCAGGCAATTGACTGCACTGGGAATTCATCTTTATGGAACCTGGGATGAATAATTCCTTATCTCAGTCACCTAAAAAGAAAAAAAAAAGAACATTCCCTGTCTGGAGGATCTAATAAATTCAGTTGGCTCTGTAAAACTGTGTCCTCAGATAACAGCCCCAGCCTATGTAAGTCAGTTGCAGACAGTGGCTCAGCACTAGATCTCTTAGAACATTTTCTCAGGAGCCATTGCTCTAGTTAATCATCAGGTTTCTATTTGAACTTTACCTGCAACCACCCTGCTCCTAGATAAGGAAGGTCTTCTTACTGACTACTGTCTTTGGGCAGGGATTCACTTTCCTCCTAGAAGCAGTGATAAGATGAATATGGAGTTTTCTTATCATACACTGTAGCACCTAAATTTTTATTCCACAACTGCTCTCCTGTTGCCTCATTTCTCTTATCTAAGTGGAAACCAAAATCTTTGGATTCTTCCCTAGAACCTGATACTACCCACTCCCATCAGGAGTAATCCTTTCACTTCCTATCCTGCCACAAAGGCCAATTAGCTGCCCTTCAGTTTTCATTGCATGATCCTTAAAAGGCAAATGCTCAGTTTCTAACTGCTGAGTGCCAGCCCAGTTTACTTTTAATTTTATTGTGCTAGAAGTCTAACTTGTGTAGAACAGTAATAAACAAACAGAAAATGTTATTCTTGGGGTTTTCTTTACACTCCCAGATGCTTCCTCCTGGGCTCTGTGGGCAGTGGTAGTAGTCTACTCCTTGTCCCATAAAGATTCCCTCTGCACTATCAGTAGAGTTTTAGGACCAGGAGCCATGCTATGGCCACACATCTGACCACTCCCATCCCTCAACTCAATCATCTCATCTCATCATCTCTTACTATAACTATGACCCATGTCAGAGGTGACTCTAACACCAGCACTATCTCAGCTCAGATCTGATGGTGGGACTAAACAAGGCATTCCCAAGTCATTAGGGTACAGTGAAGAGCATGATAATTTAAATGGTCTTCAAAAAATCTATCAAAATTAGGAGGGTCCTGACTATGTTCAAGTGGCACTTTTAAGCTGTTAAGTGGTCAGGAAACTCATCAGTGTAAAGCCTAATCAGGTCTTAAGACTACTGTCTTTCCTTTTAGAAAAAAACCTAATGATTATTATAAAAGGGAAGGAAGATAGGTGGACCTAACCCATGCAATGTGGAAAGTGTAATAGAATTACCCCTCTCATAGACCTGAATTAAAAGTGAGAGAAGAGGAAAATGTAGAATACCTACTCTACAGATCAGGAAAATACACATAGGTAAGTTAGAGAGAGCTAACTACTGACTTGAAATGACCTCTTTAAAAACTAAGATTAATAAAATACAAATGATATATTACTGGTTAGTCATTAGCATGGATCTGTATAATTAATAATCTTCAATTTCTTGGCATCCAACCCCATGAGACCTCCATATACCTTTATAAAATGTGCATTCAATGTTATTATTAAAGCCATTATATCTCAACAGAGCAAATGATGATCAGGAATGCTAAAAAGCTTTTTCCTAAGACTATAATCTTTTATTTTCAACAAAATTAAACAAAACAGGTATAATACTGTAAAATTGACTCAAGGAGACAGATTAGTTGGCATCATTGTATAAATGATAATCTCTC
Source organism: Monodelphis domestica (assembly GCF_027887165.1). Taxonomy (NCBI): domain Eukaryota; kingdom Metazoa; phylum Chordata; class Mammalia; order Didelphimorphia; family Didelphidae; genus Monodelphis; species Monodelphis domestica. The sequence goes on from NC_077228.1 coordinate 311,277,736, forward strand.
CAAACCTCTTCATTTTACCCTTCTTGGTTTATTTTGTTGGCCTTGTTTATGATAATAATTCTGTAAACAGCATGAGTGCAATTTTTAAAGAGCTAGAGCACTCAGCGGGAAATTAAGAACACTGAATTCTATTCTCAGAGCTAAGTAAATCTGTGACCCTAGGCAAATCATTTAATCTATAACTCAAATTTCCCAATGGGGAGAGCTAAAATGTAATCTCTACATCCTCACCTACATATTACACAAGTGTTAAATCACAGGATGATACCTGCAACAGAACTAAAAGGTCAGGGAGTCCAACCCCCCTCCTTTTTTACAGCTGAGGACACTGGGACTTAGGAAGATTAAGTGAGGTCACATAGGTATTTCTACTAATACCCACATTTATAAAGAGTTTGAGTTCTGAATAACAAAAATACCATCAAGAATTCATATGCTATAGATTATTATTTATCATTTATTAATAATGCTTGAACCTAGCTTTATGTAGCTAAAAAAAAATCATTTGACCCAAAGCACTTACTGCAGAGGTCAGACTGACCTTATAGACAGACCAGGGAAACCAAGTGGTTATGAGAAATGCTTAGATTTGACCCAGTGCTTTTTTGGGGTCTCTTCAGGTCTTCTTTTGGGTTCTTCAAATTAGAATGACTTACCTGCTGATAAACATTTCAAATGGCCCTTCTGTTAGAGACATATTTACTGTTTATGTGAGGCCAATCAGGCAATTGTCTCTATACCCTTGTCTGAACTCTATATAATGTAATCTCATAAAGACTTAAGGAAGGAGCCACCCTTTCTTTCTAGCTCTCTCTCTTCCTCCTGAACAATCTAATAAATTTCTTTTCTAAAACTATTTTAGATTTTAGGGTTTATTCTCACAAACAATGCTATGCTACATTATGGAATGCAAAGTGCTTTCTTTACAATGACCATATATAACTATGAAATTTATTTGGCAGGAAACAAAAGAAAAATTATTTCCTTGTGGGAGAACTCCCACTATGCACTATGGAAACTTTCCATCATTGTAGACCTTCATCAATAATACATCATATAAGAAAATTACCTGGAGCACTAAGAGATTAAATGATTTGTTCATGATTACATAACCAGGAGATATCAGACAGAACTGGAACCAAGGTCTTGTTAACTTCAAGACCAGTCATGTAATATTTATAGGGAAAGATGTGGGGATTGAAAGAACAGGGGATGCGAAAGGTTTGTAGCAGGGAATGGAGGAGTTGAAGGGAGAGAGGAAATATGGTTGCTGGTGAAGCAAAGGAGAGAGATGCCCCCTGCCAAGAGGTTGTTTTTGACCAAATGGGGTATCTGAGAAATGAGCCACTTATGATAGCCTGTAGGGCTGTCTTCTCACTGGATTACTGCCGAAGTTTCCCCAGAACAGGCTAAATATGGACCTTTCTGAGGGACTAGTCTTTCCCCCAATTTTGGTCCTGCAGCAGGGGTCCAATAAGGACCATTTGTAGTTTGATGGATGAACTGAGGTTCAGCTCCCTCCATGCCCAGAAAAGATAGTCCACTTTATCTGACTGTGATATTCTAATAAGATAAATTTTAATAACCAGTTTGGATTGGAGAGGTATCAGGGAAGAGGGAAGAGGGAGGTCCCTAAATAAGGTTGGAGTCTTTCTCAGCTTTGGAGCTGAGGCCAGGCCTCACAGGCTGGTGGAGGGTTTCTCCTGTTCCTGTCTACTCTATATCTGTGCTAGTTTTCTTAATTTCAGAATCCTAGCAGTAGACAGCAAGCAACAAGAACACTTCTGACCTTCATAGCTGATTGGGCTGTCTCTTAGAGCTGAAGCAAGTTGAGGCACCTCCAACCCAGAGACTCAGAACCAAAAGTTCCTCGCTCTCCTGCCAGGAAGGAAGAGCTAGTCACAAGATCCAACTGCCACTCCCAGTTGCCCCTTCTCCCACCAACTGTCAGTCTTGACAATTTCCTCTCTAATATTCCCACTGCTGCTTGTTCCAACACAGTGGCAGAAAGTCCAGAACTTGTTCTTGTTTCTTTTCCACAGTTATATATCCAGTATACTGTGCTATTTCTCTAATGCTAATTATAAAACTTTTCAGATAGAGAGAGTGATTAGGCCTCTGATTTCATTGTTTTAGGAACCTTACAGGAAGGAAAATTTCCCTAAAAATGCAGGTCAAAAATTAGATTTTGAAGGTTATAAGATTTTGAGATTATAAGCAAAAGAACATTGGATGGATTTTTTAAATTGAATTGGCATTTGTTAATTTTGTTTCTTTTTTTACAAATAAAAACTATTTTGTCTTTTATTAGTAGACTCAATTAAAGGAATAAGGAGATAAGAGTAATTCATTTTCCTCAAAAATATGAAATTTTATATGATGAAAAAGATCTGTGAAATAATTGATGTGAATTCTTTCTAATAATGCAGATAATAACCCAAGCTGCATTTATCTATTTTATTTTACTTTTGTCCATGTCAATCCATAAATTCACTAGAGTACACTCAACATATAAGCCAACTTCAATTTATGCTGACCTTATAAAGCTATTTAGTAACCTGACTATTTATATATATTCAATCATCCATTTCCCTGATAACATCCTTTATTCCAATTCTTAAAAGTCTCTGCTGCAGAGGGGTGGGGAATATGAAAAAATGTCATCAGACACAGAGAAGAAGAGATGGGAGGGAGAGTGTCCAAGTGCCCACAGAGAGCTCTCTGTGTGTCATATTTGGCACTCAAGCTATAGGTTCACCACCACTGCTCTAAGTGATTTAGAAGCATCATGATAAAATTTTTGTGCAGTACGTAAGATTTGATTTAGGCTAAATATTAATGAAATTTATTTGTGGCATAATTTCTAAATATTTTTTGATGTTTTACTAAATTATTCAATATATTTTTATAATTTATAATTTTATAATCATCATATAAAGAATATAAAATATTCTCTTAAATATTCCATATAGAATCTTTTAGGGTGGTAGACATAGCCCATATTAAAGGCAATTCCTTCAATTATAGAACTAGGAACACAAAATCAAAATATAGGCTATTTTCCAATTGCTTCTAGATTATGTGTTTAAGGGTTAAGGGAAGTGCTTCCCATATCTTTGTGTCTTCCTCAAAACCTTGCATAATGAGTTACACATAGCAAATACTGAATAAATGTGAAATACATGGAACAAATTAGCATTTTGTCTCTCAAAGACAAGAAATAATATAACCATCTGTTTCATAAAGACATTCCATGAAATACTATGGATAGCTTCCTGTACCTGGCTTTATTTATTTATCTGAGAGTCTTTCCTTTTCTCTTTTCTAATGTACAAATTAATGCTCTTAATTTTAATTAATTGACCAGTAGTTTAATTTGTATTAAATGTTTTCATTAAGCCTTTATCAACTTGAAATCTTTTTCACTGTTTGAAACAGAGGCTAAGTTCTATATGCCACTAAGTGATATGATAAGCTAGTATAGACATATCCTTTATGGTAGATTGTGTACCCTCTTTGTTTTTTCACTAAGATAGCATTTTTTTTTTCTATTTTAACATGTATAAAACCCGCTATTTAAGGATAATGCTGTTTTATTTGTTTGTAGCCTCATGAAGTCCAAAAACATAGTACCATTTATCTTCCTTACTCAAAAACCAACAGGGAAAGCCAACTTCAAATGTATATCAATAGTTCATTTATATTTACCTAAATTAAATTTATTTGTTTCATTACTAGAGAAAATGGACTCATTAGTCATGTTTTTGACTCAGTAGCTATGATTACAAACTACTTTTAAAATATTAATCATTTTAGCCCAAATATTATACTAATGATGAGAGAATGTGAGGTTAATTAAACACGTGCTCATATAGTTAGTATATAATTGCATTACAGTATGAGTAAAGCCTTATTACATAGAATCTCAACATGTACAGATCTATATGCTGTGGGTACCAAATGCCAGTCAACATATTAATAAACAAAGATTTATAAACTGGAAGGATTCGAATTAAGAATATCACAAAGGACTAATTAGATTTTTGCATCAATTTATGTGCCCTGTCCTTCTAGAGTTAAGGACTTAACTATGTGCCAGGCAAGAGATAGCATGGCATAATGGGTAGATTACAGACCTCAAATCCAAGAAGACCTAAATTAAAGTCCTACCTCTGATATGGGACCCTGGGCAAGTCACTTAATCTTCCAGTGCTCTAGACAAGTCTCTAAGACTATATGAAACAGAGAAGGTCCTAACTTGAATTGATTAGAAGAAATTTCCTCATCTGGGAGTTCTCTATACCCATGAAATCACAAGTCCAGGCCCTATTCCTATACCCTATGTTCTATTCACAGTACAGCTGCAGAGCATTAGGGATACAAACACAATAATAATAATAATAATAGCTATCATTTATATAGTGCTCTCTAGGTACCAGGCACTGTGCTAAGCACATTACAGTTATTATCTCATCTGATCCTTACCAAAAACCCTGGGAAGTAGGTACTACTATTATCCCCACTTTATAAAATGAAGAAATAAAATAAGAAATAAAAGTAATTTGTCCAGGGTCACATGACTAATAAGTATCTGAGGTCAAATTTGAACTCAGGTCTTCCTGACCCCAGACTCAGCACCATTCATTGCACTACTAGATGCCCTGCTTTGTAACCCTTAGCAAGGCTCTTCTTCAACTCTCTAAAATTATAAGTTGCAGAGAAGATACTGATCTTCACTGGCAAAGGAAGTTCCTCACTGGAAGCTCCCTATATCAATCAAATAAACAAATAGCCCTTATTATTAATTATTATGTGAAAAATCAATTTATTTAAAATTAGAAAAGCAATTAAGGGAAAAAAGCTTTGTGGATCATATCTCTGATATAAGTCTTAAATCCAAGATAGAAAACTGATGTAATTTTTTTTCATCAAATTAAATAGTTCCTATTTCATTTCCTTCTTTGTGTTTTGTTCTAGCCTTAACCAAATCATTCTCCAATTGAGGCAACTAGATGATATAGTGAATATAGTATTAAATCTGGAGTCAGAAAGCCTTGATTTTCAAATCCTGCTTCAAACACTTCCTAGCTATGTGACTCTGGACTAGTCATTTAATCCTTACCTTTATCAGAATTATTATAAGGATAAGATGAAATGATAGTTTAAAGCTCTTTACAAATTTTAAAATTCTGTATAAATATTAATTATCATTATATATATGAGCACAAGTGGTGAAAGGCTATGAATGTATAATCTTCAAATGAAGACATACACACTATGTATAAGGCCATGAAATAATATTCCAAATCACTAATAATAAAATAAATCAAGTAAACATCTATTTGTTGTTGTGCAGTCATTTTCAGTTATATCTGACTCTATCATTTGACAGATAAGGAAACTGAGGCAAATAGGATAAAGTGGCTTGCCTAGGATCACACAGCTAATATTTGAGGCCAGGAAGATGAATCTTCCTTACTCTAGGCCCAGCACTCTATCCACTGAACCACCAAAATGTCCCATAACAGCTCTGAAGTTCCGACTAACACTCATCAGATTGGCAAAAATGATAAAAGAGGAAAAGAACAAATGCTAGAGAGGCTTGGGGCGGGGGGGGGGCAACCTGTTGCATTATTGAATTAAATGTGAAGTGGTCCATCCATTCTGGATAATAGTTTGGAACTGTACACAAAATGCCACTAAACTGCACATTCCTTTTGATCCAATATTACCACCTCTAGGCATATAACTATTATGAGTAAAGTTAAATACATAGTGAGTTTAAATATATTTAACTTTACTCATAACATAACCTAATGAGGTCGAAGATAGAGAGAACTCATATGTGGAAAATGGTTTTAATGTTAGAAAGGAGTGGGGTGGAGCCAAGATGACAGAGAAGGTACACAGACTTGTCTGATCTCTGCCAAATTATCCTCCAAATAACTTTGATAAAACACCTCAAAATGAATTCTGGAGTGGCTAAGCCCACAAAAGGAGGAAGTAAAACAATATTTCAGGCCAAGAAAACTTAGAAGGACAGCATGAAAGATTTACTACACTGTGGTGGAAGTGGAGTACAGACCAATACACGAAGGAAAGGTAGCTCAGATGACAAGCAGCAAAGACTTCTAGAGCTCTCAGCCACAGACAGTAAAGAAGGGTCAGACAACTGCTCAAGAGATTACAAGGATCCCTTTGTTGGCTCTGGATGCAAGACTGTCTCATTGCCCCTAAGCAGATCCAGGTCATAGTCCTGGGTCAAGGTCACAATCCTAGGTCCCAGTCCCAGTCTAATCATGATTTCAAAAGATGGGATAAAATGTCTTTTGGCATACATTGGATTTGAGGTAAAGAATGGAACATAACATTTTCAAAAATGACCTACATGTTGATTTATTTTGTTTATATTAATTGTTATATTAGTAGAAAAAGATTCTATTCATTGGGGTAGAGGAGAGGAGTTGACATAGGGATATTAGTTGATAGTAATAGAGATGCCAAAAAGAAAGAAAAGTTCATCAATAAAATGTATTTTTAAATCCACAGAAGTTTTTATTTGTTTTAAATTCAGAATAAAGTAATAGCAAACATGGCAAGATTATTATAATCTGGATAAGTTTAATATGTAATTTTCCACACAGACATTCATGATTTCATATGAAATCTCCTTTGTAAATTGAAATGTTCTCATTTGTTGATTGCTAAGTTTATAAGAAGAAAAAAAAAGAAAAGTATCTTTCAAACAAATACTTGGTTCAAATTCATTGGCCAGTTCAGTAACTAAAGACTTTTGCTACCAATATAGTGCTTCCTACTGGGTTTATTTGCAAATCCCCAAGTTATAAATGAATAGAATTGATATTTTTTTTCTTCAGTGTAAAAAAGTGAGCAACTAGTATCTTAACTTTTTTGGGACTTAGAATGAAATTTTATAGGGAAAAAATGAAAACTCAATTTCTGATTTTATATGAATTTATATCATTTTATAGGAAACACTAGTAAAATATATTTTTAAAAAACTATAGAGTTAAATTCCCAGCCAATCATACTTTTATAGTATAAGAAAATGAAGCAATATATCTAGATCCTAACATATCTGGTGTCAAAAAGAAAACTCATATTTTTGTGGCATAATAAAGTATTGCAAGTTAATTTAATATAAGTAAAGCACTTTGCAAGCCTAAAAAAACCTATACAAATTTTAGCTATCATTTTTATTTCAGTCAGGGCCACTTATTAAAGAAACTTTTAGACTGAAGATGTTTACTTTTACTCAACAGGTTAAACAATTGAAAAAGATGAACTCAATAGACCAAGTCTCTAAGGGGAGATGCCATATTTACTTCAATGGTTAGAAAATTAAAACCACATTTTATTCCAATGCAGAAAAAAAAATCTTTTCTAGGTCCCTTCATCCATCTTCTCCTTGTAATAACTAATGGGCAGGAACACCAACTAAATACTCAAGAAAAAAAAATAAGGAAAGAATAAAGAAGGAGAAAATGACAAGCTTTGGCTGCCAAAGGATCTTGTGAAAATTGCAAAAGAATCAGAGAAGGAATGAAGCAGAAGCAAATATCTGGGACAGAAGTTAGGGTTTTGTATAAGAAGGAAAGGTGAGAACAACAGAAATCGGTTTATAAGCCTTCTGTCTACACCATCACCTTACTAGGAATGAACCACCCAAAAGGAACATTCAGAATCCTACAAAACCCATACAAAGAGTCAATTTTACCTCAAAGGACAGAAGTGAAATCCTAACCATCCATAGTATAAGGGAGGAATGGCAACTGGATGGAGTATCTATGATCCAAATCCTGATTTTCTAGTGACTATATACATTCACATTCTAGGCACAGTTGTAAGTCAGTCGACAAGAATTTATTAAGCTCCTACTATGATCCATGGCACTATGTTAAGAGCAGGGGGATACTACAATACTACTACTACTAATAATAACAACAACAACAACAACAATAATAACAAGAGTCTACACTTTCAAATAGTTCACAGTCTAAGGAAAGAGACAATATGGAAACAACTAATACAAACAAGAAATATATAGGATAAATTAGGGGTAATCTCAAAGGGAAGATACTAAGATTAAACAGCTGGGGAATGTTTTGTTGCTCCTAGGGAGAAATAATCAATTGGAAGCTGAGTCTGTGTGCCTTCAATGAGACACCATTCAAATCACAGAAAGTACATGGCACAGAGACATGAGTATCAAATGAAATAAAGAAGAGAAACAGAAGAGATTAATAAGCAGTATCAATGGACCTAGACTGAACTCAGAGGACCATATTGCTATACCATAGCACTGGAGATCCTTTAAAGACTAGGAAAGTAATTTGATGCTAAGGAAACTCAAAGAGCAGGTTCCCAATTCTTCAGCACACATTAATATGCAGAAGAGAATCCCTTTAGCTTTGTGTTGTATGGAAAGAACGTGATCAAAGAGATAATAATTAGTGAAATTTTATAGCCGGAATCAGACCATGTCATGCTGTACCAAATAAACACTGGGCTGATAACAGTCAAATTAAGCTGCAAACACACTTGATTGTGCTTAAAGACTAGACAACTGAAGGGAATGAACTGCTAGACAGAGTAAGATTATTTGAGGGGGAAATGATTTTGAAAAGAAAGCTTAGAAAATCACTTTCCAAACCATATGCATATAGACATGCTATGGAAACAAGGCAAGTGACACTGCCTCCCAACCCTGCTCCATCCCCATATCCATATGCTCAGATACTAAGGGAAGAGCTGAGGGGAAGTCATATGAGAAATGAAAGAACGAGGGGAAACTGTTCCAGTTGGAGAAATCATAGAATGAGAGGAAACAGCATCCTGGTGCAAAAACACAATCTGATAGAAATGTGACCTGAATGAGTAGACATGTACTAAGTCATGGGAGAATGTCCACTCAAGTGGGAGGATCTAAAAAGTTATCTGGAGTCAACAGCATCATCACAGAACACCATTGTGGTGGTAAGAAAATTAACTGGGAAGATAGAGATATGTATACATGTTAGAACTTTGAATAAGAGAACTAAAATGGTCTTATATACCATGACACAAATTCAAGATGACTTGGATTGTTTGCTAAGCACTTAGGTGTTTCTCAGTGCTGGACCTACATTGGTAGACTAGTAAAAGACCCAAATTTAAATAGTCAAGAAGCTTCTACATTTGCAACCAGGTATTATTGGACCCTTCCTTAAGCTTTTACATATCTTAAAAGAGAGGAGCAGAAGAGATGTATATTGTTGCTTCTCAATCTGCACATTTATGCCACATTTTTATTTGCTCTGTCAGTATGGAAAACAAGTGACAAAATGTTTAATATACTATTGGATTTTTTTTTTTGCTTATGACATAGTAAATGTCAAAAGATCACCACAGCAGTGGAAGAGAAGTTAAAGGCAGTCTTTATCTGCCAAAATAATTCTACTATATGCTCCCTAAAAATCTGGGAAGGAGCCTGACATTTTTAAAGACTAATGGAGAAGGCAGCTTGGAGACGTGAATTACATGGATGTTTTGGAATGAGTGGGTGACCTCATGGTCATTGGAAAGACATTAGAAGAACATGGGGGAAAGAGCCTAGTGACAGCTGGATGATATTCTGAAATTGTCATTTGGCAAGTACCAGTTTTGCAGTAGTTCTCATCAGTTGAGTATGTGGATTACAATGTCTCAAAAAGGCACAAGCACTTATCCAGCAAAAACAAAAGAACTCACTAGCTAAATACCTCCAAAGAATCTTCATGAACTAAAATTTATGTGCAATTTTATAGCTATTGTCAAAAATTTCTGAAGATTATGCTTTAATTTTTTTATTAGTAGTACAGAATAAGTCATATGTTTAGAGATGTTTGCCTACTAGTAATTTTGTTACTTGTTACAAATTACTCCCTTCTTACAAGGGAGTGTTCTATTAAGGTATAGGAGTCATTGTGAAGCATTTACATTGTTGTTGTTTTTAAGCAACAATAAAATATTTCAGAAAAAAAAACATGCTCTTATTGCTAAGCCATTCTATAATTAAAGTGTGGGTAAGTAGTTAAGAAAAGAAAAACAAAAACAAAAAGTAAGAGGAGAAGAAACTAAAAAGAGTCTAGAACTCCTCGATATCATTTGGCATTCACTGGGATGAGAAATATGAGCGTGCTTTTCATCATCTTGGTAAACTGCCTCAGAGATGTACCAATGATGGCTTCTGTAGATATAAGCCTTTTCCTTTCCTAAACACTGTTACTTGCCAAAAAGGCTTGAGAGAAGTCCAGTACCAAGAGGATGATGTTCACCAGAAACCCACTGCATTTGCCAAGAGAGGTCTTACTGACAGTGAGACTTATTATCTTTTATGCAAATTATAGTACTTTCCATTGTTGCAGGCTATTGCTGAGAATTCCCAAACCTATATAGAGAAAGTACAATTAACTAACAGATTTTGTATAGCTCAAAATTATATTTTTGTTTTTATTGCCTCTATGATAAGAATAAAAAGACCGTATACAATCTCAGCTCCATGATGCCAGGGTCATATGTCTGGAGTTCACTGAAATAGAGGAAGTTTATGGAAGATGGGGAATTTTCATAGTTGAGGACTGGGCTGTACAGATAGTTTCTGATTGGGTTATTCTATAGAAATTCATATACACCAAAAAGCAAATGAGTACTGTTCTGAAGAAAAAGGAGGAGCCTGAAGATACAAGATTGATAACTCTCTAAGAACTGCAAAAAGCTCAGCTTTTACTTAGCACCTCCACTTAGCCTGGGAGGCATACAACCATCAGTTGTATCTGTATCCTAACTCTGATCTGTATCCTTACTACTGAAAAAGGATCAATAACGTTCCCCTATTGTTACTTGGTAACTAAAATAATATGTAAAGTTATCAAGTATTATTGTCACATCTGTGTATGGCAGGTTTCTGTATGTAATCCATGCATCTGGTCACTAATTGAAAGCTCTTATAGAATATTGCTTTATATTATATGAAAATTCTGTCTTTAGGTTAATATCTCTAATATTGTCCTTTATGCCATTGATTATGTGTTGTTTTCTAACACATACATGCTAGTTGCAAGCAGTTCTTGAATGAAAACTATATTTTGGGAACCTATATTTGCACTGTACTATGTAGTTGGGAGAATTAACTATATTATATGACAAATAATTATGGCATGTGTTTATAAATGTTCTCGTGTACCTCATGCAATTTGAAAGGACTACCAATTCTTTTTGTTGGGGGAGGAAGTATAGAATGTAACATCTCTTCTTTCTTTCTTCCTTCTTCTTTGCCTTACAATATGACTGAAGAGCTGTGAATATGACTGTGGTTGGCATGAAAGAGAAGAAGAAAGAAAAAGCACTGCTAGGCTTTAGCTACTGAGGAAAGGAAGAAAGAGACCGAGAAGGAAATGGCATAGGAAACAAGAAGCATAGAGCAGTCATGCATAAAAGGGAGAAATGGTGAGTCCACTTCACCATTCCCTTAGTGATAATCAAACCACCAAGAGTAATGAGGGTCCTATGCAGCCCAACTGATGAACCTATGGAACCATAAAACAGTTGGAAAGTAGGACTGGAATTGCCAATCAATGACAAAGTGATAAATGAAAAATGACTGGAAGAGAAATCAATGCCCTCCGTCTTGAATTCTCTGCCAAGAAGACATCATACTTTAACTCCACTGGAGAAATGTCCTGTACAAGAGCAGCTTAAGAAGTCTTCATGTTGAACTAGTCTATATAGAGATCTCAAAGATTAGAAATGATTGCCTTACTACTACCAAATTGTATATTGTAGATGTTTTATATGCAATTATTCAAACAATAACTAGAACTATTCCTTACTATTAAATCAACAGTTATCACTTAACAATCCTATTTATCTGCCAATAATGATTTCTAACTAATGATATTCATTCCAAATCAACAATTGGCTTTATCACAAGGTTAAAACATCAAAACTTTATGACAGGTTCAAGTATATTCTTCTACCCTATGGAAGCTAACCTTAATGAATAGACACGGCTGTGTCAGTACTTTTCCTCCTAGACCCTGAGGGATAAAAAAATTTCTCTCTCAAGAAGGGTTGCTGTCCCACTGCCTACCAGGTACATTCTCAATTGGTTTAATCATACTCCTTTAACAGAGTTCCTGTTGTTATGGATTCGGGATTCTGACTCATGACCGTTGGAGCTGCACATTCAGGGTCTCCAATGAACTATGCTTACAGATGATAAAGTTTCAACTTAACACCTGTTCCTGGGTGTGCCTGAAATAGAGATCACTTTGTAGTATGCCCTTCTCCTGGAGTCATTTCCTTTACATTTTATTTTGTGAGAGAGACAAACCCAGAGACTTTTGGAAATGGAAAAGCCTGGAGAAAATGCAAAGATTTCATCAGCAGAAGGGGGGATGGGTGGAGAAGGATTTGAAACTTTGGGAAAGGAACAACCCAGGAGTTGTCAGTTGGTCTGCTCTCTCTTGACTGGAGACCTCTTGAGGAAAAGGTCAATATCTGACTGGATCCTAAACTCAGAAATCTTTCTTTCCCTGAATCTGATCACCATCCTCCCAAACCAGTGAGTAGATAGAGAATTGAAGAGAAAAGGGAGTCCACAAGACTTATCCCACTCTCCATTTACCTTGAACTGGGGACACCTGATGGGCAGGGTTAAAAGTCAGGATTCAACACTCTGAACCTCTCAGGAGCTCAGGTCACTAAACCTGGGTTACCTAACTTTGGGGGTAGGGGAGAATTTAGCTAGGGATCCCTTTTTTCCTCTTCCCCCCCCACCCTAATTACTAGATATTCAACCTTATCCTTTATCTCTGTTGTTTTGAATAAACTTATTAACAAACTTAACTGACACAAGACTGAGGGAAGGGCAGTTAGTTATAAGTGAGGAGAGAGACAGAAGTGATCTCTCTCCCCAGATTAAAGAAGCTTGCTAGTTAGAAGGAGTCAAACAGTGGGGGAGTGAAGAGGCAGACTTAATGAAGACCATAACTAAAGAGTTCTGGAAGGGGGAAAACAACAGACTCTCCCTCCTTCTGCCTCTTGGTCGAAAACCAACATCAACTCCTCCCTTTGTTCTGGCCTTGAGGGAGGGAAGACTCCATTTCTCCCTCTCCTCTCTCCCCACATAAAAACCCCCTCTATTACAAGTGGCACCCCAGTGGTCTGACAGAAGCCATAGTCAATTGCCATCTGTTGACAGTTGGGAGTTCTCTGGGTAAGGCAGCCATCTTGAGAAAGAGCACTGAGGCAACTGCTGCTTAGAATCAGACATCTTGATTCTAAGTAAGGGACAACAAAAACAAGAACAGGGATAGTAGAGAAAGGAAAAGAAATGGTTCAGATAATGTTCTGGCTAATGTTGATGGGGGCTATCATAACCTATTGGGGATACTGCTTTATATAGAACACTATAGCAGTTATGATGCAGGACACTATAGGGAACATCTTCAATATAACTACCTACTGAACAAAGATACCATTAGAATTTTCAACTCTCGACTTCCGGTCAAGATGGCAGTGTAGAAGCAGCGAAAGTTCAGACCTCAGAAACCCTTCCTTACTGATCGCAAACAGAGTGCTCCTAGGCCACCGAAATTCAAGCTGAACAATAGGATAGACCTGGGGAAACCTCCTCCTGGACCTGCATCAAAAGGTACCGCACCCCAAAAGCCAGAACCCTAGATCACTCGGATCTAAGGGGTAGACAGAAAGAAGGTCCCAGGACCCATCCCCCTCAACCCAGAGTGCTGAGCCCACGGCAGCAGCGGGAACCTCAGGGCTCTGAGGACTCACCTTGAAAGCAACCTGAACCAGTCTCCGGGGCACCCAACACAGACAGCAGGGAAACACAGAGAGAAGGGGGAAGCCAGTAGCCCCTTGTGGGTCCTTCCATCTGAGTCTCAAGGGAGGTCCCAGCTTTAAGGCACCAGCTGAACACAATCCCATCAGGAGCCCTCAGAGCTATTGAAAGGACAGAAAACTCAGGGCTGGCAAAGGGGTTGCTCTGAAGAGCTTACCTTGAAAGTAACCCAGGCCAGTTTCCAGGCATTCAACACAGACTGTGGAAGAGGAGGCTGCTGCTTTTTTTTTTCTTCCTTTCTTTGGCTCAGGGATCATTCGGCCCACACCACCTGAACCTAATCCCATCAGGAGCCCTCAGAGCTTCTGAAAGAACAAAAACCTCAGGGCTAGTGAAGGGCTTACCTTGAAAACAACCTGGGCCAAGTCTCCAGGCATTCAACACAGACTGTGGAGGAGGAGGCTTATTGCATCAGGGCTCATTCAGCCCAAACCAGGTGAACCTAATCCCATCAGGAGCCCTCAGAGTCCAGAGAGGCCACACATCTCCCCCCTTAGAGAGCAGGGTCTTCTGAAAAAACAGAAACCAAGAGGCGAAGTCAAGATGGCAGCCTAGAAGGAGCATAGACCTGGCAGCCTGGCCAGAGCTTTGGAGATCCTCCATATCTGCTCCAGCCGTCCAGGAAGTTTAAAACTCAAAGTAAACCCAGCCCAACTAAGCTGAACTCAATCCCATCAAAAGTCTCCAGAACACAGGGAAGCCCAGGATCCCCATCCATCCTCATCAACTGCTGGACTTTAAGCCAATCAAAAGCCTCCAGAGGACAGGAAAGTTCAAACCCCCAACAACCATCCCCCAGAGATTACACCAAGAGATCCTCTGTTAAAGCTCCAAGAGGGGAGACTGATAGAAGTCCCAAAAAAAAAACAAAAAAATGAGAGGAACAAGAGCACAGACAAATACGGGGAGGAAAGAAGGGGTGAATTTGAACAAACAACAGAAACAGAAGAAAGAAACTACAATAGACAGATACTACTTACCAAATGGAACGGGGGGCGGGGGGGGGGGGAGATCAGCAAACGATAAACCAGCAAATTGGATACAGGCTGTGGAAGAACTCAAAACACAACTAAGAGAGGCTGAAGACAATTGGGAAAAGAACTTAAAAATTAAGATAAGTCATCTGGAAACAGAGGCACTTAAACTAAAACAAGAAAATAGTGTCCTGAAAGCCAAAATCATCCAGCTGGAAAATGAGGCAAAGGAGATGAAAGATGAGATAAAGAGGATGAAAGATGATCTTCAAAGAAAATCAGACCAGAAGGAAAAAGACAACCAAAAAGCCAGAGATGAAATCCAATCTTTAAGAACCAGAGTAAAACAACTAGAATCAAGTGACCTCACAAGGCAGCAGGACACTATAAGACAAAACAAAAAGAATGAAAAAATTGAGGAAAATGTGAAGCATCTCATTCACAAAACAGACGATTTAGAAAATCGTTCAAGAAGAGACAATTTAAGAATAATTGGACTACCAGAAGACCACGACAAAAGAAAAAGCCTGGACATAATACTAGAGGAAATTATCCAGGAAAACTGTCCCAAGATCCTAGAACAAGAGGGGAAAGTGGATATTGAAAGAATCCACAGATCACCCCCTGTATTTAATCCTCAACTGACAACACCAAGAAATGTTATAGCCAAATTCAAAAATAATCAGATGAAAGAACAGGTATTACAAGCTTCCAAGAAGAAGCCATTCAGATACCATGGAAACACGGTGAGGATAACACAGGATCTGTCTGCATCCACACTGAAGGACCGAAAGGCATGGAATATGATATTCTGGAAAGCAAGGGAACTAGGCCTACAGCCAAAAATAAAATACCCATCAAAACTGACTATATTCTTACAGGGGAAAGTATGGTCATTTAACACAACAGAAGAGTTCCAAGCATTCATAAATAAAAGACCAGACCTGAACAGAAAATTTGAAGTCCAACCACAGAACTCAAGAGAATCATCAAAAGGTAATTAAAAAAGAGGGGAAAAACAACAACAACAAAAAAAATGTTTAAGAGACTCAATAAGTTAAAATGATATGTATCCTTATAAGAAAAGAGGTCATTGGCAACTCTTAAAAACTGTTGCTATCGAAGATGGCGGTGTAGAAGCAGCGAAAGTTCAGACCTCCGAAACCCTTCCCTACCAATCACAAACAAAGTGCTCCTAGGCCACCGAAATTCAAGCTGAACAACAGGATAGACCTGGGGAAACCTCCTCCTGGACCTGGATCAAAAGGTACCGCACCCCAAAAGCCAGAACCCTAGATCACTCGGATCTAAGGGGTGGACAGAAAGAAGGTCCCAGGACCCATCCCCCCCAACCCAGAGTGCTGAGCCCAAGGCAGCAGCGGGAACCTCAGGGCTCTGAGGACTCACCTTGAAAGCAACCCGAGCCAGTCTCCGGAGCGCCCAACACAGACGGCAGGGAAGCATAGAGAGAAGGGGGAATCCTGTGGCCCCCTGGCTGGGTTCTTCCCTCTGGGTCTCGGGGGAGGACCCAGCTTCGGGGCACCAGCTGAGCCCTCAGAGCTACTGAAAGGACAGAGGGCTCAGGGCTGGCAAAGGGGTGGCTCCGAAGAGCCTACCTTGAAAGTAACCCGGGCCAGTTTCTGGGCACTCAACACAGACTGCGGAAGAGGAGGTTGCTGCTTTTCTCTTTCTTCTTTTTTTTTGGCTCCGGGATCATTTGGCCCACACCACCTGAACCTAATCTCATCAGGAGCCCTCACAGTCCAGGCAAGCCACAACCCCTCCCCCCTTAGAGAGCTGGGTCTTCTGAAAAAACAGAAACCTAGAGGCGAAGTCAAGATGGCAGCCTAGAAGGAGCATAAACCTGGCAGCCTGGCCAGAGCTTTAGAGATCCTCCATATCTGCTCCAGCCGTCCAGGAAGTTTAAAACTCAGAATAAACCCATCCCAAATAAGCTGAACTCAATCCCATCAAAAGCCTCCAGAACATAGGGAAGCCCAGGCTCCCCATCCATCCTCACTGACTGCTGAACTTTAAGCCAATCAAAAGCCTCCAGAGGACAGGAAAGCTCAAACCCCCAACAACCCTCCCTCAGAGATTACACCAAGAGATCCTCTGTTAAAGCTCCAAGAGGGGAGACTGATAGAAGTCCCTAAAAAACAAAAAAATGAGAGGAACAAGAGCACAGACAAATACGGGGAGGAAAGAAGGGGTGAATTTGAACAAACAACAGAAACAGAAGAAAGAAACTACAATAGACAGCTACTACTCACCAAATGGAACAGAGGGGGAGAGATCAGCAAACGATAAACCAGAAATCCCAGCGAATTGGATACAGGCTGTGGAAGAACTCAAAACACAGCTAAGAGAGGCTGAAGACAATTGGGAAAAGAACTTAAAAATTAAGATAAGTCATCTGGAAACAGAGGCACTTAAACTAAAACAAGAAAATAGTGTCCTGAAAGCCAAAATCATCCAGCTGGAAAATGAGGCAAAGGAGATGAAAGATGAAGCAAAGGAGATGAAAGACGAGATAAAGAGGATGAAAGACAGTCTTCAAAGAAACTCAGACCAGAAGGAAAAAGACGACCAAAAAGCCAAAGATGAAATCCAATCTTTAAGAACCAGAGTAAAACAACTAGAATCAAGTGACCTCACAAGGCAGCAGGACACTATAAGACAAAACAAAAAGAATGAAAAAATTGAGGAAAATGTGAAGCATCTCATTCACAAAACAGACGATTTAGAAAATCGTTCAAGAAGAGACAATTTAAGAATAATTGGACTACCAGAAGACCACGACAAAAGAAAAAGCCTGGACATAATACTAAAGGAAATTATCCAGGAAAACTGTCCCAAGATCCTAGAACAAGAGGGGAAAGTGGAGATTGAAAGAATCCACAGATCACCCCCTGTTTTTAATCCCCAACTGGCAACACCAAGAAATGTTATAGCCAAATTCAAAAACAATCAGATAAAAGAACAGGTATTACAAGCTGCCAAAAAGAAACCATTCAGATACCATGGAAACATGGTGAGGATAACACAGGATCTGTCTGCATCCACACTGAAGGACCGAAAGGCATGGAATATGATATTCCGGAAAGCAAGGGAACTAGGCCTACAGCCAAGAATAAAATACCCATCAAAACTGACTATATTCTTACAGGGGAAAGTATGGTCATTTAACACAACAGAGGAATTCCAAGCATTCATAAATAAAAGACCAGACCTGAACAGAAAATTCGAAGTCCAACCACAGAATTCAAGAGAATCATCAAAAGGTAATTAAAAAAGAGGGGAAAAACAACAACAACAACAAAGGTTTTTTTTAAGAGACTCAATAAGTTAAAATGATATGTATCCCTATAAGAAAAGAGGTCATTGGCAACTCTTAAAAACTGTTGCTATCACCTAAGCAGCTAGAAGAACTACACTCAGAGGGAACAGTGACAAACTGTATAGGATGAAAGGACAAGACATAAATAGGTATATAGAGATATGCATGCATAAATACATATACATGTGTATGTATATATATATACATGACTAAAGCTAAAAAAGAAAAGAGGTTATGACTAAAAGAAATGGGAAAAGAAACAAATGGGGGTAAATTTATATGTCACAAAGAAGCTCATGGCGGGAGGGGGGAGAACATCGATACACTGGAAGGGTAAAGAGGTAGGAGATAGGAAATATTCAACTCTTACGTACTTTGAAACTGACCCAAAGAGGGAGGAACAATCCAATCCATTGGGGAAGAGAATAGATTTGCGCCCTATAGAGGAGTAGAAGGGTAAAAAACAGACTGGTGGGGAGGGAAGCAGTACAAGGGAGGGAGAGGGTGGGGGGGGAATTTTTAAAAAGACTACAGGGGAAAATAAGGGAGGGAATTAGAAGGGAGGGGGGTAGAAAGGG
Organism: Monodelphis domestica; assembly: GCF_027887165.1. NCBI lineage: Eukaryota > Metazoa > Chordata > Mammalia > Didelphimorphia > Didelphidae > Monodelphis > Monodelphis domestica. The sequence continues at coordinate 311,296,531 of NC_077228.1, forward strand.
AAATACAAGGGGGACTGATTTAAAGTAAATCACTGGACTAAAAGGTAGAGCTGAAAAAGAAAGGTTAGAATTAGGGAAGGATATCAAAATGCCAGGGAGTCCACAAGTGACAGTCATAACATTGAACGTGAATGGGATGAACTCACCCATAAAACGTAAACAAATAGAAGAATGGATTAGAATCCAAAACCCTACCATATGTTGTCTCCAAGAAACACACATGAGGCGGGTAGACACCCACAAGGTCAGAATTAAAGGATGGAGTAAGACCTTCTGGGCCTCAAGTGACAGAAAGAAGGCAGGAGTGGCAATCATGATATCTGATAAAGCCAAAGCAAAAATAGACCTGATCAAAAGGGATAGGGAAGGTTATTATATTTTGTTAAAAGGGACTTTAGATAATGAGGAAATATCACTAATCAACATATATGCACCTAATAATATAGCACCCAAATTTCTAATGGAGAAACTAGGAGAATTGAAGGAAGAAATAGACAGTAAAACCATATTAGTGGGAGACTTGAACCAACCATTATCAAATTTAGATAAATCAAATCAAAAAATAAATAAGAAAGAGGTAAAAGAAGTGAACGAAATCTTAGAAAAATTAGAATTAATAGACATATGGAGAAAAATAAATAGGGATAAAAAGGAATACACCTTCTTCTCAGCACCACATGGCACATTCACAAAGATTGACCATACATTAGGTCACAGAAACATGGCACACAAATGCAGAAAAGCAGAAATAATAAATGCAGCCTTTTCAGACCACAAGGCAATAAAAATAACGATCAGTAATGGTACATGGAAAACCAAATCAAAAACTAATTGGAAACTAAACAATATGATACTCCAAAATCGTTTAGTTAGAGAAGAAATCATAGAAACAATTAATAATTTCATCGAGGAAAATGACAATGGCGAGACATCCTTTCAAACCTTTTGGGATGCAGCCAAAGCAGTAATCAGAGGTAAATTCATATCCCTGAGTGCATATATTAACAAACTAGGGAGAGCAGAGATCAATCAATTGGAAATGCAAATAAAAAAACTCGAAAGTGACCAAATTAAAAACCCCCAGCAGAAAACCAAACTAGAAATCCTAAAAATTAAGGGAGAAATTAATAAAATTGAAAGTGATAGAACTATTGATTTAATAAATAAGACAAGAAGCTGGTACGTTGAGAAAACAAACAAAATAGACAAAGTACTGGTCAATCTAATTAAAAAAAGGAAGGAAGAAAAGCAAATTAACAGCATCAAAGATGAAAAGGGGGACATCACCTCTGAGGAAGAGGAAATTAAGGCAATCATTAGAAATTACTTTGCCCAATTATATGGCAATAAATATACCAATTTAAGTGATATGGATGAATATATACAAAAATACAAACTGCCTAGACTAACAGAAGAGGAAATAGAATTCTTAAATAATCCCATATCAGAAAATGAAATCCACCAAGCCATCAAAGAACTTCCTAAGAAAAAATCCCCAGGGCCTGATGGATTCACCAGTGAATTCTATCAAACATTCAGAGAACAGTTAATCCCAATACTATACAAACTATTTGACATAATAAGCAAAGAGGGAGTTCTACCAAACTCCTTTTATGACACAAACATGGTACTGATTCCAAAACCAGGCAGATCAAAAACAGAGAAAGAAAACTATAGGCCAATCTCCCTAATGAATATAGATGCAAAAATCTTAAATAGGATACTAGCAAAAAGACTTCAGCAAGTGATCAGAAGGGTCATCCACCATGATCAAGTAGGATTTATACCAGGGATGCAGGGCTGGTTCAATATTAGGAAAACCATCCACATAATTGACCACATTAACAAGCAAACCAACAAGAACCACATGATTATCTCAATAGATGCAGAAAAAGCCTTTGATAAAATACAACACCCATTCCTATTAAAAACACTAGAAAGCATAGGAATAGAAGGGTCATTCCTAAAAATAATAAACAGTATATATCTAAAACCATCAGCTAATATCATTTGCAATGGGGATAAACTAGATGCATTCCCAATAAGATCAGGAGTGAAACAAGGATGCCCATTATCACCTCTATTATTTGACATCGTACTAGAAACACTAGCAGTAGCAATTAGAGAAGAAAAAGAAATTGAAGGCATCAAAATAGGCAAGGAGGAGACCAAGTTATCACTTTTTGCAGATGACATGATGGTCTACTTAAAGAATCCTAGAGATTCAACCAAAAAGCTAATTGAAATAATCAACAACTTTAGCAAAGTTGCAGGATACAAAATAAACCCACATAAGTCATCAGCTTTTCTATATATCTCCAACACAGCTCAGCAGCAAAAACTAGAAAGAGAAATCCCATTCAAAATCACCTTAGACAAAATAAAATACCTAGGAATCTACCTCCCAAGACAAACACAGGAACTATATGAACACAACTACAAAACACTCGCCACACAACTAAAACTAGACTTGAGCAATTGGAAAAACATTAACTGCTCATGGGTAGGACGAGCCAACATAATAAAAATGACTATCCTGCCCAAACTTATTTATCTATTTAGTGCCATACCCATGGAACTCCCAAAAAATTTCTTTACTGATTTGGAAAAAAGCATAACAAAGTTCATTTGGAATAACAAAAGATCAAGGATATCCAGGGAAATAATGAAAAAAAAACACTAATGAGGGGGGCCTAGCAGTCCCAGACCTCAAACTATATTACAAAGCAGCAGTCATCAAAACAATTTGGTATTGGCTAAGAGACAGAAAGGAGGATCAGTGGAATAGACTGGGGGAAAGCGACCTCAGCCAGATAGTAAACCCAAAGCCAGATGATAAACCCAAAGATCCCAGGTCTTGGGACAAAAATTCACTATTTGATAAGAACTGCTGGGAAAATTGGAAGACAGTGTGGGAGAGATTAGGAATTGATCAACACCTCACACCCTACACCAAGATAAATTCAAAATGGGTGAAAGACTTAAACATAAAGAAGGAAACCATAAGTAAATTGGGTAAACACAAAATAGTATACATGTCAGACCTTTGGGAAGGGAAAGACTTTAAAACCAAGCAAGACATAGAGAGAATCACAAAATGTAAAATAAATAATTTCGACTACATCAAATTAAAAGGCTTTTGTACAAACAAAAGCAATGTAACTAAAATCAGAAGGAAAACAACAAGTTGGGAAAAAATCTTCATAAAAACCTCTGACAAAGGTTTAATTACTCAAATTTATAAAGAGCTAAATCAATTGTACAAAAAATCAAGCCATTCCCCAATTGATAAATGGGCAAGGGACATGGATAGACAGTTTTCAGATAAAGAAATCAAAACTATTAATAAGCACATGAAGAAGTGCTCCACATCTCTTATAATCAGAGAGATGCAAATCAAAACAACTCTGAGGTATCACCTCACACCTAGCAGATTGGCTAACATGACAGTTATGGAAAGTAATGAATGCTGGAGGGGATGTGGCAAAGTAGGGACATTAATTCATTGCTGGTGGAGTTATGAACTGATCCAGCCATTCTGGAGGGCAATTTGGAACTATGCACAAAGGGTGATAAAAGAATGTCTACCCTTTGATCCAGCCATAGCACTGCTGGGTTTGTACCCCAAAGAGATAATGGACAAAAAGACTTGTACAAAAATATTCATAGCTGCGCTCTTTGTGGTGGCCAAAAATTGGAAAATGAGGGGATGCCCATCAATTGGGGAATGGCTGAACAAATTGTGGTATATGTTGGTGATGGAATACTATTGTGCTCAAAGGAATAATAAAGTGGAGGATTTCCATGTGAACTGGAACAACCTCCAGGAAGTGATGCAGAGCGAGAGGAGCAGAACCAGGAGAACATTGTACACAGAGACAAACACACTGTGGTATAATCGAATATAATGGACTTCTCCATTAGTGGTGGTGTAATGTCCCTGCACAATCTGCAGGGATCAAGGAGAAAAAAACACTATCCAAAAGCAGAGGACAAACTGAGGGAATAGAAACACCGAGGAAAAGCAACTGCTTGACTACAATGGCTGAGGGGACATGACAGAGGAAAGACTCGGAGCGAACACTCTGATGCAAATACTAACAACATGGCAATGGGTTCAAGTCAAGAACACATATGATACCAGTGGAATCACGAGTTGGCCACGGGGGGTGGGAGGGAGGAAAAGAAAATGATCTTTGTCTTTAATGAAAAATGCATGGAAATGATCAAATAAAATACTATAAAATTTAAAAAAAAAAAAACTGTTGCTATCACCTAAGCAGCTAGAAGAACTACACTCAGAGGGAACAGTGACAAACTGAATAGGATGAAAGGACAAGACATAAATAGGTATATAGATATATGCATGCATAAATACATATACATGTATATGTATATATATATATATATATATATATACATGACTAGAGCTAAAAAAGAAAAGAGGTTATGACTAAAAGAAATGGGAAAAGAAACAAATGGGGGTTAATTTATATGTCACAAAGAAGCTCATGGCGGGAGGGGGGAGAACATCGATACACTGGAAGGGTAAAGAGGTTGGAGATAGGAAATACTCAACTCTTATGTACTTTGAAACTGACCCAAAGAAGGAAGAACAATCCAATCCATTGGGGAAGAGAATAGATTTGTGCCCTATAGGGGAGTAGAAGGGTAAAAAAAAGACTGGTGGGGAGGGAAGCAATACAAGGGAGAGGGGGGGGAATTTTAAAAAGACTACAGGGGAAAATAAGGGAGGGAATAGGAAGGGAGGGGGGTAGAAAGGGAAGTACAAGGTGGACTGATTTAAAGTAAATCACAGGACTAAAAGGTAGAGCTGAAGAAGAAAGGTTAGAATTAGGGAAAGATATCAAAATGCCAGGGAGTCCACAAGTGACAGTCATAACGTTGAACGTGAATGGGATGAACTCACCCATAAAACGTAGATGAATAGAAGAATGGATTAGAATCCAAAACCCTACCATATGTTGTCTCCAAGAAACACACATGAGGCGGGGGACAGCACCTCCGATGAAGAGGAAATTAAGGCAATCATTAAAAATTACTTTGCCCAATTATATGGCAATAAATACACCAATTTAGGTGAAATGGATGAATATATACAAAAATACAAACTGCCTAGACTAACAGAAGAAGAAATAGAATTCTTAAATAATCCCATATCAGAAAATGAAATCCAACAGGCCATCAAAGAACTTCCTAAGAAAAAATCCCCAGGGCCTGATGGATTCACCAGTGAATTCTATCAAACATTCAGAGAACAGTTAATCCCAATACTATACAAACTATTTGACATAATAAGCAAAGAGGGAGTTCTGCCAAACTCCTTTTATGACACAAACATGGTACTGATTCCAAAACCAGGCAGGTCAAAAACAGAGAAAAAAAAAACTATAAACCAATCTCCCTAATGAATATAGATGCAAAAATCTTAAATAGGATACTAGCAAAAAGACTCCAGCAAGTGATCAGAAGGGTCATCCACCATGATCAAGTAGGATTTATACCAGGGATGCAGGGCTGGTTCAATATTAGGAAAACCATCCACATAATTGACCACATTAACAAGCAAACCAACAAGAACCACATGATTATCTCAATAGACGCAGAAAAAGCCTTTGATAAAATACAATACCCATTCCTATTAAAAACACTAGAAAGCATAGGAATAGAAGGGTCATTCCTAAAAATAATAAACAGTATATATATAAAACCATCAGTTAATATCATCTGCAATGGGGATAAACTAGATGAATTCCCAATAAGATCAGGAGTGAAACAAGGATGCCCATTATCACCTCTATTATTTGACATTGTACTAGAAACACTAGCAGTAGCAATTAGAGAAGAAAAAGAAATTGAAGGCATCAAAATAGGCAAGGAGGAGACCAAGTTATCACTCTTTGCAGATGACATGATGGTCTACTTAAAGAATCCAAGAGATTCAACCAAAAAGCTAATTGAAATAATCAACAACTTTAGCAAAGTTGCAGGATACAAAATAAACCCACATAAGTCATCAGCTTTTCTATATATCTCCAACACAGCTCAGCAGCAAACACTAGAAAGAGAAATCCCATTCAAAATCACCTTAGACAAAATAAAATACCTAGGAATCTATCTCCCGAGACAAACACAGGAACTATATGAACATAACTACAAAACACTCTCCACACAACTAAAACTAGACCTGAGCAATTGGAAAAACATTAACTGCTCATGGATAGGACGAGCCAATATAATAAAAATGACCATCCTACCCAAACTTATTTATCTATTTAGTGCCATACCCATGGAACTCCCAAAAAATTTCTTTACTGATTTAGAAAAAACCATAACAAAGTTCATTTGGAATAACAAAAGATCAAGGATATCCAGGGAAATAATGAAAAAAAAAAACACAATTGTGGGGGACTTTGCAGTCCCAGACCTCAAACTATATTACAAAGCAGCAGTCATCAAAACAATTTTGTACTGGCTAAGAGACAGAAAGGAGGATCAGTGGAATAGACTGGGGGCAAGAGACCTCAGCAAGACAGTATACGATAAACCCAAAGATCCCAGGTTCTGGGACAAAAATCCAGTATTTGATAAAAACTGCTGGGAAAATTGGAAGACAGTGTGGGAGAGATTAGGAATTGATCAACACCTCACACCCTACACCAAGATAAATTCAAAATGGGTGAATGACTTAAACATAAAGAAGGAAACCATAAGTAAATTGGGTAAACACAGAATAGTATACATGTCATACCTTTGGGAGGGGAAAGTCTTTAATACCAAGCAAGACATAGAAAGAATCATAAAATGTAAAATAAATAATTTCGACTACATCAAATTAAAAAGCTTTAGTACAAACAAAACCAATGTAACTAAAATCAGAAGGAAAACAACAAATTGGGAAAAAATCTTCATAAAAACCTCTGACAAAGGTTTAATTACTCAAATTTATAAAGAGCTAAATCAATTGTACAAAAAATCAAGCTATTCCCCAATTGATAAATGGGCAAGGGACATGGATAGGCAGTTTTCAGATAAAGAAATCAAAACTATTAATAAGCACATGAAGAAGTGTTCTAAATCTCTTATAATCAGAGAGATGCAAATCAAAACAACTCTGAGCTATCACCTCACACCTAGCAGATTGGCTAACAGCCAAATTGACACAGATTGACAACTATGGAAAGTAATGAATGCTGGAGGGGATGTGGCAAAGTAGGGACATTAATTCATTGCTGGTGGAGTTGTGAACTGATCCAACCATTCTGGAGGGCAATTTGGAAATATGCCCAAAGGGCGATAAAAGAATGTCTACCCTTTGATCCAGCCATTGCACTGCTGGGTCTGTACCCCAAAGAGATAATGGACAAAAGGACTTGTACAAAAATATTCATAGCTGCACTCTTTGTGGTGGCCAAAAACTGGAAAACGAGGGGATGCCCATCAATTGGGGAATGGCTGAACAAATTGTGGTATATGTTGGTGATGGAATATTATTGTGCAAAAAGGAATAATAAAGTGGAGGAATTCCATGGAGACTGGAACGACCTCCAGGAAGTGATGCAGAGCAAGAGGAGCAGAACCAGGAGAACATTGTACACAGAGACAAACACACTGTGGTATAATCAAATGTAATGGACTTCTCCATTAGTGGCGGTGTAATGTCCCTGAACAATCTGCAGGGATCTAGGAGAAAAAACACTATCCATAAGCAAAGGACAAACTGTGGGAGTAGAAACACCGAGGAAAAGCAACTGCCTGACTACAGCGGTTGAGGGGACATGACAGAGGAGAGACTCTAAACGAACACTCTAATGTAAATATTAACAACATGGCAATGGGTTCAAAGCGAGAACACGTGATACCCAGTGGAATCACGCGTCGGCTACGGGGAGTGGGGGGGAGGAAAAGAAAATGATCTTTGTCTTTAATGAATAATGCATGGAAATGATCAAATAAAATACTATAAAATTAAAAAAAATCCCCCCCCCCCAAAAAAAAAGAATTTTCAACACTCTGGCAAACTCTCTCTCAGGTTTATGCAACCCTCATTGCATTTGGACAAGCAGTTAATTACATCAAATCAGGGACCAGGATCATAATGCACAAGAAGGAAGTGAACACTTTAGTGCTGGATAACAGGCTAGAGGCACTATTTACTCAGATCCCTGTACTGACAGAAATAAGCCAGGAGTACATGCTAAAAAAGAAAGAGAAAATGAGAAAACCAACAGGAACAGTGGCTGGGGAGGTGACAAAAGACAACATGACTGACAACACTGACATGGACAAGGACTCTGAAGCAACTAATAACACAATACCAGGGGCAGTAGGGGTGTGTAACAACAATGCAATGGCAGTAGAGGTACCTGATAACACCAAACACGAGGAGGTCCAGGGGGCTCAGAAAATCATGCCTCTCAGGGACTTTGCAAAAATGACACATGATTCTGAGATACTACATGCCAAAGTATACAAGTTCTTTACAACACAGGACTTAGAATCGCTGAAAAAACAAATGTCTAGATTCATATCTGAACCATTTCATTGCTTAAAGGAGCTGAAAAGAGCATGGAGATGTAGAGATTTCTTTTAGGGGAACTTTTCACTCCACAAGAACAGAGACAATTTATTGCTAAAACCAGAAAATATGAGACCCTTACTAGTTGACCAGAAGAACACTCATATTTAGATTTTGCAAGACCCTCAAACATGAACTATTTGAAAAAATATATAGGGAAGATCTCCTACAAGCTATACAGTCATTCTGTGAAAGACCAAATGCTTGGGATAAATTTGACAGGCTACAACAGGAGAAGAAAGAATATCCTTCCCTGTTTATGAATCGTCTGCTCGAAAATGTTGAAGCAATATTGAGTTACAATCAAGACTCCCAGGAGTCCACAGTCCATATCTGGAGGCAGTTTTTGCAGCGATATAATAAACTCCTAAAAAACTTCTGTAATTACTGTCCAAAATATGATTCACTTTCCTTAAATGAGCTCAGGGACATTGCCATCTACCTCTTTGAGAGTCAGGAAGAACAGGATAGGGAAAAAGAAAAATTTAAGAAAAAATTACATGATACCACTGGGTCTCTGAAACAAAAAGAAATAGAAGTGAAAAACCTGGCCACAATCAAAACTTTTAATAGACAAAGCATCCAATACCAGCAGAAAGGTCAAAGAGACAATAGGAAATGTTTCCTATGTGGAAGAACAGAACATGTGGTCCGGACATGCCCAATGAAACAATATGAGCAAGGGAACAACAGGGTGGAAAATACCAATACCAGAACTCACAAGGCAGAGGATACAACAAAAATTATGGGAAACAGAAAACCAATGACAAACAATGTTGCAACCATTGCAGACTCAGGGAGGAAGAGAAACCTGACCTTCTGAAGTCAATGCAAGCTGTTATAAGCCAGGGTGCTAAGCCATGTTACTGTGAAGTGGTATCCAAGGGGAACCGTAACACCCAATGAAGTCAGGACTTAGCTTTATTTACCTCACAGAAAGTGCCAGAGGAAATACTTGGGAGGAACCTCAGGGAGGAAACATAGGAACATAACCACAAAATAGAAAAAGGGGAGATGGAAGAAAAAGGGAGGAATCTAAAAATTTAATGGTGGGAGAACTGAGCATTATGCAGAGTATGGGACAAGACATGAGTGCAAAGCAGAGGTCAATAATTGAGATGGAAAAAGAAATGAAAATTAGCATCGGAGACATGAGAAATAACATATTTGATTCACAGCAATGGGGCATACAAGAATGCAAGGGAAAAAAAACAAAGAACAAATTAGAACATACTTAGATAACTTTTTAGCATGTAGACTGAGTCCGGGGTTTGCAAAAAGGGGGAGGAATACCAAATCCTTCAAACAACAACATAACATGACTCCAATGAGAAAAAAGCAACATTACAATTCTCCACACCACTCTAACAATGTAGAAGGAAAAAAACACTGTTACAAGAAAACTGAAAGCTAAAGACACAAACACCACCATTAAAATGCTCAAAGAACCAAAAGATACAGAACAGGTGCAAGCTGATTCATGTAAAGACCATGGAGGGAAAGCAATAGACGAGGCAAAAACCGTTAACTTAAACATAACAGCAAAGGAATCTTACCCACAACGTAAGATCACAAACCCTGACCAATGACAACAGACCTGGGGAAGGAGTTAGCACAAGTCAAAATTCACTCAACAATGACATGCTATCTCTTGAACCAGAATCTGAAACAGAATATAAGGGTAAAAAAGAACTAAACATGAGCTTGAGAGAGAAACATCCTTTGAGCAGCTTTGACAGGCTGGATCTCAACATTCTAAATGCAGGGGTACTCTCTGACCCTCAAATCCACAGCCAGCAGGGCCAAGATCCTGAAGTGCATTCAATTCAAGGAGGAAAGAAGAATTGTACTTTAGCACAAGGGGAATCACAAGTATTGACAAACTATATAAACTCACAACACGTTATGAGTCAAGAAGGAACAAAAGATGTGGAAGAGACAGTCCAGATACACAATATGATAACAGACCCACAAGAAGACAGAAACATACAAGAACCAGATTTATCTACATATAACACAGAGTCACAACATACTACTGGGCAACAGCAAGTAAAAAACTTGGGGAACATAGAAACCACTGAGCAAGAGTTAAATTAAGGCATGGATCACACAGAACCACTAGATAAAATGATAGTTGATTTAGAAAGCAATGAAGACCAAGAACCTTATCAATACATAAAGCTTTATGAACAAGACCACAATGCTTTGAAAGAGAGGGAAACATACATTAACAACTTGAATCCAAAAAAAAATGATCCTGTCTCAAGAGTTAGGTCAAAACATTGAAGACACAAAATCAGTGGAGGAAACAATATCTGCACTGGCAATCAATAACTATCAAGAACTTTATGAGAGATTCGAGGTTGAGGATAGGATTAGGATTAAAATAAACCGCATTTCAGAACTACAGAAAACAAACTGAAGAAGATATCATAATGCTTCTATCACATCTTCCTTTCTCAAACTTAGAGCCTATCGCAAGCCAAAATCCAGTACCTGTTGAGGACACTTTATGCCAAGATTGGTACAAATTTCATGCAGAAACATATAACAAGAGAGTTTATACTGATCCAGAGTGGGACTAGACAAGCTCTAATCAGCATCAGGCAAAAACATCTAATTTCCTACCATTTCTATTTCAGCCATCAGTTTCTCCTTGTCAGTAAAATTTCCTTTTCTCTTCACCAAGAGAGACCATCTCCTTGCCCAGGTATTATTGAGTTATAAAATTCACAGGACATCTGTATATCGCAAGCATAAGTTTTCTTGCCCTTCAGACCTGCTTGAAACAAATTCCAACATCCTTTGTCTTATTTCTGATAGTTTTCTTGACTGGTGCTTATAGCTCCCTACTGAGGCAAGCTTCCTCTTTGTGAGGTATATAATCTTGAGATGTGTACATAATAAAAGTTCTCTACCTTTGTAAGAGTGAAAAATATGAGACTGGCCATAAATTAATAATTTTATTAATCAAAAGTAGTAGGGGGAAAAGATGGAAAAATAGGAGATAGAGATAGAGATTACTTTCCTTGCTGCTCCATTTTGTGGCCACCATTAGGGCCCCCTAGCCATGCTCACAGGGAAGTCCAGCCAGCAACAAAAATGGAAGAGAAGAGCCCAAAATCCTACCTTGCCTCAGTTTATCAAACTTTTTCTCCACCCACTAACTCTCACACATCACAGCTCTAAAGCCAACTATGGCTTTCTATTTTGCCTGGGCCACTCACAGGGGCAGTACAGGGGACACCCACCTTGCCCCCTGTCTTGTAATCTCTTGATTCTATTGCTGCCTTTTTCTAGTTGCCATTCTTTTCCAATCTACTCAATGATTTCCTTCACACAAACCTTGCCTCCAAGTCAAGTTCAGGCTCACGCAGGGTATGCAGGTAGTCAGCAGGAGCTGATGGCACCTATGCCACCCCAGAAAGGGGGAAGGGTAAATTTCCTTTGAACACCTTATAATATAAAAAATTTATAGTTTGATGAGAATTCAGAGGTGATTCTATCTAATCCCTCCCTTATATAAATGAGAAAAATAAGCCCTATTATGGCTAAGTGACTTGTCCAGGGTCACAAAGCTAGAATCTGATGTGGGATTTGAATCCAGGTTTCCCTGACCTGGTCCATTATGTGACATTGCCTCATTTCACTTTGCAGTCACTGGTCTCTGAGTAATCACCTATTATCCCCTGGACTCCATTCTCTTTGACCCCACTTAATAGGTGAGGCCTAATTTATTTAGTGGACAGAAGTAGGGAAAACAAGCACACTGAGCACAAAACAAAACCCAGTTTTCTAATGAGATTTACAGACCTCTTTTCAGTTGGCCCCTGCTCTACAGTATATTCCCTCCATTTCACTAAATGCATTGCTCTCTGTAGTTCAAACTCTCAGTTCACAGATGAAGAAATTAATGCCTAGAAAGTTGAAATGATTTGTCTTGCATTGCATAGCTAGATCTATGACCAGGACATAATTAATTAAAAAAAAACCAATAACAACAACAATAGGCAACATTTATATGGCATTTTAATGTTTGTATGGTACTTTACATATACAAACTAATGTGATCTTCATAGCAATGCTGTGATCCACCACCCTATTTCTTTATTTTTATTTTTTCTTTTTTTAAACCCTTACCTTCCATCTTAGAATCAATACTGTGTATTGGTTCCAAGGCAGAATAGTGGTCAGGACTAGGGAATGGGGGTTAAGTGACTTGCCCAGGGTCACACAGCTGGGAAGTGTCTGAGGCCAGATTTGAACCAAGGACCTCCCATCTCCAGGCCTGGCTCTCACTCCACTGAGCTTTCCAGCTGCCAAGCAGTTTATTGGTTTGAATCTGTAGCAACTTACAAAAGCCTACTTCTGTGGAATTAAAACCCAAATTCATGGAAGGAGTACCCACTCAGAAATCATAGATCCTTAAAATATTGAAGTTAGACTTTGAAGACAGGAATCAGTCACTAAACTTAATTTCCTGGAATTTGCAGAAGGAATTGAGTGAAGTTAGCTGTTTTGTTGTCCTTACCATGCTATTTAACCTGTTTTTGGAACATGTTATACTCCTCACCTGAATCAATCCACATGACTTTTATGTGTGTTTTTCCTGACATGTGACCTAAACAAGCCTGATTCTCTGACCCTTTAGGGTAAATTTCTATGTGGGCTCCTGTTTCTGATGCAAAACAACAACAACAACAAAAACTAAAGAGAAAGGAAAATTAAAGAAACAAAACCAGTTTTTGTTATCATTATTTTTAAGGAATAAAGAAATAAATCTCACCAAAGTATTTTCAGTTGAGTATTGAATTTAGCTATACATTTACTGGAAGCTACAAGAAATATGAAGGTTAAATAGTTCTGGCCACCTAATGAAAGAAAGTATTAGAGATACATTTTTTTTTTTTCCGAGCACTAAATTTCATGAGGAATTTATCACTTGGGTCCTTGTGCAAGTAACATTGAATAACATTGTGGACAAAGTCTTTATATTTTTATAATAATGACAGAAATGTTGGTCAAATTGGTATCTCATATTGACCCTCTACCTGCTTTCCACTTGAAAACTATTCCTTAGCTTCCTGCTTATCCATTCTTAGGGTCTATAGACTACTATCTTCTTAAAGACAGAGCCATGGTCCCTTACCCTTGTATTGCCCTAAAGGGCAAAAAATATATAGTGGCTAATGCTAACAAAAAGTAGAAAATGTAACATCAATTTCTTCTTTGTCTCTTTTTTAAAAGTATATATCTAAACCAATTTTTCCTCTACAAAGTCTCCTGTTTGGTATCCCTTAATCAAATAAGACTCTGTACCCAAAGAATTTATTTCATTCTTCCCTTTTCCAGCTCTACCTTAAGAAGATTATTGCTGTTCAGTCATTTAGTTGTGTCCAATTCTTTGATACCACATTTAGGGGGTTTTTCGGCAAAGATACTGAACTGGTTTGTCACTGCCTTCTCCAGCTCATTTTAGAAATGAGGAAAGTGAAGAAAATAGGGTTAAGTGATTTGCCCAAGGTTACACAGCTGGTAAGTGTCTGGAGCCAGATTTGAACAAAAGAAGGTGAGTCTTCTTGTCTCCAGGGCTGGCACTTTATCCACTGTACCACCTAGCTTGCCCCTTAATAAGATTACTTTCCCACAATTTCCACTATGGCTTGCTTTATACCAAAGGCCAAAATTTGTTTCTAAGGCCTATCAAAGAAGTCCAAATCAATCTAAATTTCTTAAAGGAAAGAAAGCAGGGGAGTTAGTGATATTTCTTATCAGAAAACAACCCAATTATCAGACTTATCTGTCAGGTAAACATTATTTCATTATGTAACTTAAAAATTTGTGTGGGATTAGATTATCAGTTTCTTGGGAAATTTTTCAATAAAGCTAGAAATCTCATAAAATTTATTATATTAATTGTGTTATACCATAAAAATTATCATTATATTCCCAAAAATGATTCAATCTTAGTTATAGCTTAAGAAATTCTAATCTTCTAAGTGTCTTCAGTTGTGTAATTACTTTGCTTTTTTAAGCAAACCCATTTATTGCCTGGTTAAATATATAATAGAATTCTAAGTTATTCATATATCTACACTGATACAGTGCCCAGAGTCCTCCTCATCCTAGCAATACTAGAAAAACTACCCCAAGATGCAAACTATTTTTTTTTTTGGATTAGAAACCCCTTCTAGTATAGAGTATAAACCCCCATTGATGTATTTACTTTTACTAGTCCACTAGAAGATGTGCTTATTTTAAAGCAATGACATTTACTAAAACAGAACTGTAATAACAATAATAAAAGGCTATCCTTTCTTTTCTCCCTGCCCCTTGAATAAACCTTGAATTCATTCTCCCACAGATATACAACTCAAAGGAAAGAGTGGATATACATAAAGATTGTGCATGGAGCACGCCAACATGCCATCAGCTTCTTCCCTGAAGGAAAAGACTACAGTTCACCTTAGCCAACCCTGTAAGCCAATATCTGTGAGGCTATTTACCTCAGGTAGGTTGGTCACTAAGTAACTGATGCCCAGGCTAGAATCACATCTGCTCTGTGAACTACTAATTGCTTCTTCTGGGCTCTCACCTAATTTATTAAAATTAATTTTGGTTCCTCTCATTTTACAGATGCTTCCAACCCTTCTCTTCTCTCATGGTTGTTAACTACTATTTAAGAAAGTGCCTGGGTCTGTCAAGCTCATTTCTCTCCTAGCCCCACTCTTGATTCTCTGGCCTTTTCCACTTGTTTCCCAGCAAGAAAACCAACCTACCCCACCTTCTCCTCATTGTTTTCACCTCCCTTTTCTGTGTTGCTTTCCCCCACTGGAATATAAAACTCATTAAATATATAAAGAAAGAAAAGGGAGGTGAAAGTATTTATTAAATGCTTACTATCTGCCAGGCATTATGTTAAGGACCTTTCTTTTTGCTTATATTCTAGATGCAAAAGACAAATAATAAATCCTTAAGAAATATTTTATCTATCTCTATCTTAAGCCTTTTCATATGTCCCAGGAAGCAAATAAGCCTCTTCTCCCTTAAACTCAGGAGCTAAATGAAACTGTGATAAAGAAACTGCTTTCAGAAAAAATATATATTTTTCTAAATAAAAAGGGGACAGCAAGGTGGCACAATAGATAGAGAGCCAGGCCTGGAGACAGGAAGACCTTGATTCAAATCTCTCATACACTTCCTAATTGTGTGACCCTGGGCAAGTCACTGTTTGCCCAGTCCTCAATCTTCTGTCCCAAGTTGTTAGTAAGACAAAAAGCAAAGGGGAAGGAAGGAAGGAAGGAAGGAAGGAAGGAAGGAAGGAAGGAAGGAAGGAAGGAAGGAAGGAAGAGGAAGAAGGAAGGAAGGAAGGAAGGAAGGAAGGAAGGAAGGAAGGAAGGAAGGAAGGAAGGAAGGAAGGAAGGAAGGAAGGAAGGGAGGGAGGAGGGGAGGGAGGGAGGAAGAAAAGAAGGAAAGAAAGAAAAAAAGGAAGGAAGGAAGGGAAGGAAGGAAGGAAGGAAGGAAGGAAGGGAAGGAGGGAGGGAGGGAGGGAGGAAGGAAGGAAGGAAGAAGTGAGAAAGGAAGGAAGAAAGAAGGAAAGAAAGAAAAAAGGAAGGAAGGAAGGAAGGAAGGAAGGAAGGAAGGAAGGAAGGAAGAAAGAAAGAAAGAAAGAAAGAAAGAAAGAAAGAAAGAAAGAAAGAAAGAAAGAAAGAAAGAAAGAAAGAAAGAAAGAAAGAAAGAAAGAAAGAAAGAAAGAAAGAAAGAAAGAAAGAAAGAAAGAAAGAAAGAAAGAAAGAAAGAAAGAAAGAAAGAAAGAAAGAAAGAAAGAAAGAA
This sequence comes from Monodelphis domestica, assembly GCF_027887165.1. Taxonomy (NCBI): domain Eukaryota; kingdom Metazoa; phylum Chordata; class Mammalia; order Didelphimorphia; family Didelphidae; genus Monodelphis; species Monodelphis domestica. The sequence continues at coordinate 311,312,963 of NC_077228.1, forward strand.
AGAAAGAAGAGAAGAAAGGAAAGGAAAGGAAAGGAAAGGAAAGGAAAGGAAAGGAAAGGAAAGGAAAGGAAAGGAAAGGAAAGGAAAGGAAAGGAAAGGAAAGGAAAGGAAAGGAAAGGAAAGGAAAGGAAAGGAAAGGAAAGGAAAGGAAAGGAAAGGAAAGGAAAGGAAAGGAAAGGAAAGGAAAAAGAAAAATGAAAGGAACTTCTTTCAAACTGCCTTGTCACCCTGTTCTATGAAAATGGCATGGGCTTGGCTTGTTGGAGAAGCAAAAAAAAAAAGCCTTCTAAACTTTATTCCACTTTCCCCAGCAACAAATCAAAGCCAGGTCTCTGTCTGGGCTCCTCTCACTGATATATAATAATTACCAGACTTGTTTGTTTCCTGATTATTACTTAATTTATTAGAAATAAAAGAGTAATTTCTAGTCTTTTTGTTGAATATTAAATGATTATCATTTAAAGATAGTATTTTCAAGCTGTTTTAGCTGACCATACTCCACCTAGATGTTGAACTCAGGTCTGTAACACTCTGCAGTGGAGTATTGATTGACTTGAATACTATGTACATAGCATTTATGGAATCATAGAAACCTCTAGTAATCACATCATGAGACTCATCCTAATTAAAAGTGTCTCTCACTTAATCTATATCAGGCATAATTGCTCCATAGCTGCTTGTACTTGTACAGACTTTCCCTTACCCACAAGCCTCTTTACACTGCTACTAAGATTACTACTCCTATACCTTCTACTCTGCCATGAATTTTTTATTACTTTCTGCTGAAGGGTCCCTTTTTCTTTCTCCTTTAGTAAGATGCTCCCATCATCACCACAGGAAACTCAGGGCCCAGACTGTTGACCCACTAAGAACTGACAAAAAGATGCTGATTGATCATAAGCAGGGAAAAGAATGGTTGGTTGGTAGAATTCAAAGCAGAGTGGCAATACTTTGAAGGGGAAGGCATTTGAGAAGGTGGGATACTAGGAACCAACAAAGCTGCTATCCCTAAAACTCCAGTTTTTCAATATACATGGCAATAAATACATGGTGAAATAACCTTTGGTCTTCCCATGACTCTCCAGAATTTAAAGTATTGACATTTGGGGAAATGACATTCCACCTTCCACACTGCTTGCTGTGCTACTCAGGGCCTCTTGTGGAATGAAGCAGAACAGTTGCATTATTGTTGTTGTTATTCATTAGTTTCAATCATGTCCAACTCTTCATGACTGCATTTTGTAGGGAGAGGGTTGGCAAAGATACTGAACTGTTATCCAGTTCATTTTAAGATGAGGAAACAGTTAAATGGCTCGCCCAATGTTACACAGTTAATAAATGTTTGAAGATAAATTTGAACTTAGGAAAATGAGTCTTCCTGACTCCAGGCCCAGCACTCCATCCACTGCATCACCCTACAGTTTCTTTGGTACTAATCAAAATGTCTTTCCTTGGTTGGAGAAGTAAGTACATGATCATAGAGGGTGAAGGAGAGAAAAATTGGGCATAGTTACATATGGAAGGAGTTCTTGAGGAGGCAGATGACAGAATCACAGTACAAAGAAACCAAATTCAAGAATATGGGGGTTATATAGCTGAAAGAGCCAGAGGCAGTGATCACAGTCAGCTGGTTCACAACAAGGTCTAAAAAGAGACAAGGAGACTTCCGGGTAATCATGGCTGCAATCTAGACGCCGCACGTTTCCTCTCCCCAGCACCGAACGAAATAGACTACATCAAAGGAGCATAAAATCACCTTTGGAGGAACAGAAGGACTCCCCAGTACCCCACAGAGGCAAAGGTACGTGGGGCTTGAACATTTCCACACTAAAATAAGAAGGAAAAGCTTGCACAGAAAAGTGAACTGAGCCGCCCTTCCCCCACCCCACCTCCCCCAATAAACCAGAGTGAGCTACCTGAGCGCTCACCAGGACAGCGAGTGAGTGGGGAGCGTCTCTGTCTGGGGGGGCACTCCAGGGTCCTTGGGATCTGGGGACTGCCAGGAAAAAACGTCTCAGGGTGCTTTCACTGGAGAATCCAGCGGACCTGGACTTGGGGCGGGCTGCGCTGAACAACGCGCGCTGATTATCTGGGCGGAGCTGAATACCTGGGCTCGGAGGCTGGGAAGAACTAGTCTGAAGCAACCTAAATTCACAGAAAAACCACTCTTATAACCCAGACCCCAGACCAAAAAGGAAAGGGAAATAAAACCACCAAAGGGATGGCTCACATGGCCCAAAATCAAGCCTCCAGGAAGAAAGGGAAAAAAGTGACTATTGAAAACTTTTATGGTGGAAGTACCCAAGGGAAAGAGGAGAATGAAGAGGAAATCCAAAAAAATTCAGAACACGCCTCCCAAAATGGAAACTATCAACAAGCTCTGGAAGATCTCAAACTGGAACTTATCCAAAAGATGGAAACCTTCTGGAAAGAAAAATGGGAGAAAGAGATCAGCTGTCTGACAGATAAGACTGCTCAATTGGAAAAAGAACTCGAAGCAGCCAATACAAGGGCAGACAAGGCTGAAAAGCAAATCCAGTCCCTAATGACCAGAATTAAGGACCTCGAAGAAAGTGAGATGATAAAACAGCAAGAATCAATAAAGCAAACCCAAACAATTAATGAATTGGAAGAAAACAGAAAATATCTCACTGAGAAGGTCACGGACCTGGAGAACAGAGGAAGACGAGAAAATCTCCGTATCATCGGTCTCCCAGAAAAACCAGAGGTAAACAACAAATTGGATTTTATTCTAGAGGAGATTATAAAAGAAAATTGCCCCCACGTTCTGGAGCAAGGGGGCAAAATAGAAATAGAGAGGATTCATAGAACACCTTCTATACTAAATCCCCAAAAGACAACGCCTAGGAATGTAATTGCCAAATTCAAGAGTTTCCAAGTAAAGGAGAAAATCCTACAAGAAGCCAAGAAGAAGAGCTTCAGATATAAGGGGGCTCCCATAAGGATCACACATGACTTAGCGGCTAACACACTAAGAGACCGCAAAGCATGGAACACGATATTTAGAAAGGCAAGAGAGCTGGGTCTCCAACCAAGAATCAACTACCCAGCAAAACTGACTATATACTTCCAGGGGAAAGTATGGGCATTCAACAAAATAGAAGATTTCCAAGCATTTGCTAAGAAAAGACCAGAGCTCTGTGGAAAGTTCGATATCCAAGCACAGAAAGCAAGAGAAACATGAAAAGGTAAATATGAAAGAAAGGGAAAAGGAGATAAATCTTATCTTTCTCTTTAAGTCAAACTCTCTTCTATAAGGACTACATTTACATCTAATTATATATATTAATATGTGGGGAAAATGTTATGTGTAACTCTCATAAATTGTTTCATCATAAGAGTAGTTAGAAGAAACATGCATAGGGAAAGATTGGGGAATCAAGAAGATTTGGGGAAAGTTGGGGCAAAAAAAGGAAAAGGGAGGGGGGAACCGTGATAATACTAAGATTAACTTCAAGAAATAGGGGGGGAATCAATAGAATAAACTTTCCCATATAAAGATACACATGGGAAGGGGAGGGGAAGAACTCTCATATGAGAAGGAGAGGAAGAGAGCGTGAAGTGGAAGTACTTAAACCTTACTCTCAGTGAAATCAAATCTGAGAGGGAAGAACATCTAGATCCAGTGGGATCCTGATTTCTATCTTATCCATTAGGGCAAGAAAGAAAGGAAAATTAAGGAGGGGGAGGGGGGAGGGAGCACAAAAAGGGAGGGAAGGAGAGGGGGGAGGGGAAGGGAGCATAAAAAGGGACGGGCTAGAAAGGGAAGCATCTCAAGGGAGGGGACTAGGGGGACCGACCTAAAGTAAATCACTGGTTCAAAAGGAGAAAGCTAAAGAAGAAAGGTCAGAACTAGGGGAAGACATCAAAATGCCAGCGAATCCACAAATAACAATCATAACTTTGAACGTGAATGGGATGAACTCACCCATAAAACGCAGACAAATAGCAGACTGGATTAGAACACAAAACCCTACCATATGTTGCCTTCAAGAAACACATATGAGACGGGTTGACACTCACAAGGTTAGAATTAAAGGTTGGAGTAAGACCTTTTGGGCCTCAACCGATAGAAAGAAGGCAGGAGTTGCAATCATGATATCTGACAAAGCCAAAGTACAAATAGACCTGATCAAAAGGGACAGGGAAGGTAAATATATTCTGCTAAAAGGAAGTATAGACAATGAGGAAATATCACTAATCAACATGTATGCACCAAATGGTATAGCATCCAAATTTTTAATAGAGAAACTAGGAGAATTGAAGGAGGAATTAGACAGTAAAACCATATTAGTGGGAGACTTGAACCAACCACTATCAAATTTAGATAAATCAAATCAAAAAATAAATAAGAAAGAGGTAAAAGAGGTGAATGAAATCTTAGAAAAATTAGAATTAATAGACATATGGAGAAAAATAAATAGGGACAAAAAAGAATACACCTTCTTTTCAGCACCACATGGCACATTCACAAAAATAGATCATACACTAGGTCATAGAAACATGGCACTTAAATGCAGAAAAGCAGAAATATTAACTGCAGCCTTTTCAGATCACAAGGCAATTAAAATATTGATCGGCAAGGGTACATGGAGACCCAAATCAAAAATTAATTGGAAATTAAATAACATGATACTCCAAAATCATTTAGTTAGAGAAGAAATCATAGAAACAATTAACAATTTCGTTGAAGAAAATGACAACGGCGAAACATCCTTTCAAACCTTATGGGATGCAGCCAAGGCAGTACTTAGAGGAAAATTCATATCCCTGAGTGCATATATTAACAAATTAGGGAGGACAGAGACCAAGGAATTGGAAATGCAAATCAAAAAACTTGAGAATGAACAAATTAAAAACCCCCAGAAGAAAACCATACTAGAGATCCTAAAAATTAAGGGAGAAATTAATAAAATAGAAAGTGACAGAACTATTGAGCTAATAAACAAGACTAGAAGCTGGTACTTTGAAAAAACAGACAAAATAGACAAAGTACTGGTTAATTTAATTAAAAAAAGGAAAGAAGAAAGGCAAATTAATAGCATCAAGGATGAAAAGGGGGATCTCACCTCAAATGAAGAGGAAATTAAGGCAATCATTAAAAACTACTTTGCCCAACTATATGGCAATAAATTTACCAATCTAGGTGATATGGATGAATATTTACAAAAATATAAATTGCCTAGACTAACAGAAGAAGAAATAGTTTTCTTAAATAATCCCATATCAGAAATTGAAATCCATCAAGCCATCAAAGAACTGCCTAAGAAAAAATCCCCAGGGCCTGATGGATTCACCAGTGAATTCTATCAAACATTCAGAGAACAGTTAACCCCAATATTACACAAACTATTCGACATAATAAGCAAAGAGGGAGTCCTACCAAACTCCTTTTATGACACAAGCATGGTACTAATTCCAAAGCCAGGCAGGCCAAAAACAGAGAAAGAAAACTATAGGCCAATCTCCCTAATGAATATAGATGCAAAAATCTTAAATAGGATACTAGCAAAAAGACTCCAGCAAGTGATTAGAAGGGTCATCCACCATGATCAAGTAGGATTCATACCAGGGATGCAGGGCTGGTTCAACATTAGGAAAACTATCCACATAATTGACCACATCAACAAGCAAACCAACAAGAATCACATGATTATCTCAATAGATGCAGAAAAAGCCTTTGATAAAATACAACACCCATTCCTACTAAAAACACTAGAAAGCATAGGAATAGAAGGGCCATTCCTAAAAATAATAAACAGTATATATCTAAAACCATCAGCTAATATCATCTGCAATGGGGATAAACTAAATCCATTCCCATTAAGATCAGGAGTGAAACAAGGATGCCCATTATCACCTCTATTATTTGACATTGTATTAGAAACACTAGCAGTAGCAATTAGAGAAGAAAAAGAAATTGAAGGCATCAAAATAGGCAAGGAGGAGACCAAATTATCACTCTTTGCAGATGACATGATGGTCTACTTAAAGAATCCTAGAGATTCAACCAAAAAGCTAATTGAAATAATCAACAACTTTAGCAAAGTTGCAGGATACAAAATAAACCCACATAAGTCATCAGCATTTCTATATAATTCCAACACAGCTCAGCAGCAAGAACTAGAAAGAGAAATCCCATTCAAAATTACCCAAGACAAAATAAAATACTTAGGAATCTATCTCCCGAGACAAACACAGGATCTATATGAACACAACTACAAAACACTTTCCACACAACTAAAACTAGACTTGAACAATTGGAAGAACATTAACTGCTCATGGGTAGGACGAGCCAATATAATAAAAATGACCATCCTACCCAAACTCATCTATCTATTTAGTGCCATACCCATGGAACTCCCAAAAATTTTTTTTACTGATTTAGAAAAAAACATAACAAAGTTCATTTGGAAAAACAAAAGATCAAGGATACCCAGGGAATTAATGAAAAAAAATACAAAGGAAGGGGGTCTTGCAGTCCCAGATCTCAGACTATATTATAAAGCAGCGGTCATCAAAACAATTTGGTACTGGCTAAGAGACAGAAAGGAGGATCAGTGGAATAGACTGGGGGCAAGCAACCTCAGCAAGACAGTATATGACAAACCCAAAGATCCCAGCTTTTGGGACAAAAACCCACTATTTCATAAAAACTGTTGGGAAAATTGGAGGACAGTGTGGGAAAGATTAGGCTTAGATCAACACCTCACACCCTACACCAAGATAAATTCAAAATGGATGAATGACTTGAACATAAAGAAAGAAACTATAAGAAAATTAGGCGAACACAGAATAGTATACATGTCAGACCTTTGGGAAGGGAAATACTTCAAAACCAAGCAAGAATTAGAAAGAATTACAAAATGCAAAATAAATAATCTGGATTACATCAAATTAAAAAGTTTTTGTACAAACAAAACCAATGTAACCAAAATCAGAAGGGTAGCAACAAATTGGGAAACAATCTTCATAAAAACCTCTGACAAGGGTTTAATTACTAAAATTTATAAAGAACTAAATCAATTGTACAAAAAATCAAGCCATTCTCCAATTGACAAATGGGCAAGGGACATGAACAGGCAATTCTCAGCCAAAGAAATCAAAACTATTAATAAGCACATGAAAAAGTGCTCTACATCTCTTATAATCAGAGAGATGCAAATCAAAACAACTCTGAGGTATCATCTCACACCTAGCAGATTGGCTAACATGACAGCTATGCAAAGTAATGAATGCTGGAGGGGATGTGGCAAAGTGGGGACATTAATTCATTGCTGGTGGAGTTGTGAATTGATCCAACCATTCTGGAGGGCAATTTGGAACTATGCCCAAAGGGCGATAAAAGACTGTCTGCCCTTTGATCCAGCCATAGCACTGCTGGGCTTGTACCCCAAAGAGATAATGGACAAAAAGACTTGTACAAAAATATTCATAGCTGCGCTCTTTGTGGTGGCCAAAAATTGGAAAATGAGGGGATGCCCCTCAATTGGGGAATGGCTAAACAAATTGTGGTATATGTTGGTGATGGAATATTATTGTGCTAAAAGGAATAATAAAGTGGAGGAATTCCATGTGAACTGGAACAACCTCCAGGAAGTGATGCAGAGCGAAAGGAGCAGAACCAGGAAAACATTATACACAGAGACTGATACATTGTGGTACAATCGAAGGTGATGGACTTCTCCATAAGTATCAATGCAATTTCCCTGAACAATCTGCAGGGATCTAAAAAAAAAAAATACTACCCACAAGCAGAGGATAAACTGTGGGAGTAAAAACACCGCTGAAAAGCAACTGCTGGACCACAGGGTTGGAGGAGATAAGACTGAGGAGAGACTCTAAATGAACACTATAATGCAAACTCCAACAACAGGGAAAAGGGTTCGAGTCAAGAACACATGTGATAACCAGTGGAATCATGCGTCGGCTATGGGAGAGGGAAAGGCGGGGGGGGGGGGGGGGGGGGGGGGGGGAGGGGAGGAAAAGAAAACGATCTTTGTTTCCAGTGAATAATGTATGAAAACGACCAAATAAAATAAAAAAAAAAAAAAAAAAAAAAAAATAAAAAGAGACAAGGAGCAAGTGCTTTCTTGGTTTCAGGCAGTAGTAATTCAGTGCTAGAGTAATTAAATTGGTGTTACATTGGGTCAAGAATTATCTGTTTACCATCCTGAGCGGTCCTGTGCCTTGCTATGGCAGCTAGACCCCACATACCAGAATACTATATTACTTCAACTAAACAATTCCTCTTACTATAGACATTGTTGCATGGCTACTTTAGATTTAGTAATGGTAGACATGTGGCTCTTAAAATGCTAGCAAGGCATGGGGGACAGGGAAAATGGTCATGGAAGTATTTATCATCTCATGGATAGAATCACACAGTTTTAGAGTTGCAAAGGACCTTAGCAACCATATGTTCCAGCCTATATCCCAAAAAAGAATCCCCACTATAATAATACCAGCAATTATTCAGACATTGTTTGAAAAGTTTAAAGAGAGGAAATCCACTACCCCTTGAGGCAGCCCTTTCACTTTGGGGCAACTCTAATTCTTAGGAACCCTTTGCTAACACCACGTCCCTTTGGCCCCTTTGTAACTTTCCACTCAGTACTATTGGTTTTACACTCTGAAGCCAAAAAGCATAAATCTATCATCTCTTCAATACCCTTTTAAATACCTGAAGCCACCAACATTATACTCTACCCATGAGTCTTCTCCTCTATAGATTAAACATCCCTAATTCCTTCAACCAATACCCAAAGCCCTTCACTATCCTGGGTGCTCTCTAGACCTTTCCAGATTATTGTTATCCTTCCTATATGATGATATCCAAAATTAAACACAGTATTCCAGAACAGGTCTCACAAAGACAGATTGCAAATGGAATTTTCATCTCTCTATTCCTGGAAGCCATGACTCTTAATGAAGCCTAAGACTGAATTACCTTTTTTTAGCTGTCACATCACATTGTTGACTCATATTAAGTTTGTCTTCTAGTAAAACTCCTAGATCTCTTTTTCAGGTGCACTTAAATCTAGCCATGCACATCTTGTATGACATACAATTTCTGCTCCTTGCTCCTTCCTTAATCAGAAGGGATAATAAGCAGTTTAAGCTTTCTTTAAAAAGTAGCAGGCAGCAAGTTTACTGAGCAGGACAGAACTGACAGTCAATAAAGCAACTTCTCCAGCTTGCCTTCTGTTTTTTGATTTATGATTTCACATTAAATTATGGTGATTTCACACACAATAACTAAGGTGGGATTTTTCCCAGGGCAGCAACATTCAGGGGGCATGCTTGCTTCTGCACCAAAACTAGTCCACTATACTCACAACATATAATGTCCCCCTAAGGATTCCTCCTTAGGATCTATATTCTTCCACCATCATGACCTTTCTCTTCTCCTTCTCTTCTCCAGCTTTCCCCAAAAGCTGATACATCTCAGGCCACAGGCCATGCTATATGACCTGGAATTGAATTTTGTAGGGCATGGGTCACCCTGTCTCCCAGTGAAAACTCACCCAACCAAGGTATGCTGTCTTGTATAACTCCCCTAAAACCTCCTCCAACAAATGTATATACAATCCACATCCTAATGAATGTGCCCAAGACAACAAAATTCTTAGTTGTTGCTCTGCCTCAGCCTATCTCCTCTCTTGGACCTTTAATCTCCATATTCCCTGCTATCAACATTCACTCTCAACCCAGAAGAATAACTAGCTAGTGTTCTGTACCAATGCTGATTACTATTTCTGTGGCATGGTGACTCTGCCTCTCACTCTGTTTTCCTGGCCTGATTTCTCCTGGCTTTCTGCTAACAATGCTTCTCTTTCACCTGCTGGTAACTCCCATTCTTGGCCCCTTCCCTTGCCTCCTAGATGGCACACAGCCCCTTCAGTTTGTAGGCAGAACTGATTGGTTAGGCCTTGCACCACCTCCCTAGAGGGCAACTCAGGTCAGTATTGCTTATCAATTGATTGGTGATAATCAACCTATTGGAGGCCCAGGTCCAGATGTTTTCTACCCATACCATGAAAAGAAGTCTATATGCAATAGCATTCCCTTTCCTTCAGTATAAAACTTCACAACTTAAAAGATTATTCTTGTTTTGCATTTCACAAAAAATAATGACTTGCTAGTATCCAATTTATTCTGTCCCAGGGATTTTGCCTTCCTCTGATGAACTCTGTAACACACAGATTACAATTTAGCTGATCCAACAAGAGTTGATAAAAACCAATAAAATCAATTAAAACTATGAAGAAAAGCTGGGAATTTAATAATAGAACTCTTGAAACACAAAGACATATTTCCCTTTTGGTCCAGCATATGGTAGTTTATGCAACAGAAGTTGAAAAAGATAAATTGGATAATAATGGCTGCAGTATCTACCTCAAAAGCTTAATGAGAGGCTCCAGGTCGCAAAGTGAATAGAGTGCTGGCTCTGAAATCAGGAAAACTCATCTTCCCAAGTTCAAAAAGGACCTCAGACACTTACTTGCTGTGTGACCCTGCGTAAATCACTTAACCTATTTGCCTCAGTTCCTAATCTATAAAAATGAGCTGGGAAAGGAAGTAGCAAACTGTTCTAATTCCTTTGCCAGAAAAACCCTAAATGGGGCCACTAAGAGTCAGACACAACTGTTAACAACTGAATAACAAAGTTAAAATGCTTTGCAGACTTGCACTCTAGAAACATCAGCTGTTATTTAGGTCAGGGGTGCTTTACTGAAGTCTATGAACTTAAAAAATTAATTTTGATAATTATTTAAATATAGGCTTTCCCTTGTAAAAAGTCAGGAAAGAAGAAAAAAGGGTTGCTTTTTAATTTACCTCTATTAAATACGTACAATCACAGATTTTGAATCAGAAAGGACCTTGGAGGTCACCTGGTCCAACCTATTTACCAGCTGTGAATGATTTATAAGGTAAGTGACCCTTGAAAATTCATTTAACCTCTGTGCCCCAGTTTCCTCATTTGTAAAATGGGGATAATAAATAACATCTACTTCATAGGATTATTGTGAAGATAAAATAAGAAAATATTTATAAAATTATAAAATTTATAAAAAGCACTATACCAGTACCAAGTATTATTGTTACTCTTGAGGAAATTAAATCCTGAGTCACACATAGAGTATGCAAAAGATATCAGATTTGAATTCTGAGGTTTTTGACTCCAAATCCAAATTCCCCCTTCACCACTCTGCCTCATTAGACTGTGGGCTTCTTCAGGATATAATTATTTAATAATAGGCATTTATATAGTTTCTACTGTGCCAAGCATTGCTAAGCACTTTACAAATATTATCTACGGGGCAGCTGGGTAGCTCAGTGGATTGAGAGTCAAGCTTAGAGATAGGAGGTCCTAGGTTCAAATCTGGACTCAGACACTTCTCAGCTGTGTGATCCTGGGCAAGTCAAGTCACTTAACCCCTTTTGCCTAGTCCTTACTGCTCTAATCTGATCCTCACAAAACCCCCCAGAGGTAGGTGCTGTCTTTCGTTCTGTTTATATTTGTATTCCCCATGCTTAGCACCTGGCATATAGTAAGACTTTATAAATGCCTGTTGACTGAGCAGAGACTGTCTTTCTGCTTGTAGACGTTGTGCAACTGTGCCTCAATTAAATCAAATTCTTGCACCAATCAAGACATTACCCCATTATGTCATTAATTTTCTTCATTCCTCTACTTCATAAATATTGATGACTGCTTGAATGTGGGTTTCAGAGTATGTCTATGTAACATTCCCTATACTTGTAGATTTACTTTTCTTCTCTATATACTGAAAATGTTATTATAATTCTTCAGTGAGCCAGGTACTAGATTTAGCATCAGAGGAACTAAATTCAAATCTTGTCTTTGCTACTTACCACCTGTATGGTTTTGGACAAACTACATAATCTCTCTGAACCTCAGTTTCTCTATCTGTAAAATGAGGGAATTGGACTACATAGTCTCTGATATCCAGTTTGGATCTTGTGAAAATTAGATTTAGCTCTCCCCTGATTATAACAATGAAGATACTTGGATCTTCCTTTATTGTGAAGATAAAATTGTAATCTCCTGATTGTGACAATGAAGGTTCTTAGCTCTTTCTTTATAGTGAAGCTAGAATTATAATCCACAAAACAGTGATAATTTCGTATTTAAGTAGATCTGCCCATTTTAACCACAAAAAGGTGTTAAATAACTACAAAAGGTGAACTTACCAAAAGAAGTATTAAGTAACCCAAAAGGATATAATCTAACCAGAGAAGGTGAGAACTAAAGAATGGGTAGTCCTGGAGAAAAGTGTCTGCTGTGATTGGTAGATGTGAAAATTTAGGGGAGGTGACACAAGGGGAAAAGGTCTTTAAATAAAGGAAACAAAGACTGAAGAAGGACAGTCAGTCCCCAGATTTGGAGTGAAGGATCAGTCACTCAGAGATAGAGGGAAGACAGACATTCGTTCGGACATTCGGGCACTGACTCAGAGGAGCAATTGGAAGACTTACTTGGAGAAGCGACTGAAAGACAGACAACCAGATTTCTTTTAGACTGTCACTTTTAGACGCTGGTGAGTGAAAGGCTGACTTAGTGGACTTATTTTCTCTTCCCCTGGCTGGGACTTAGAAACTCTAACTGATATAGTGATCCCGCTTTTCTGGAGGCATGAAGCCTCTACGTAAGACCCATCTTCTTGAGGTTCTCTTCTCCTGGCTGGGACTTAGAAATTCTAACTGGTATAAGAAAAAGCTAGAGTTTTCTGTCTCTCTCTCTCATTCTTTAATATCTTCCTTCTATTGTAAATATTGCAAATAAACTACCATAAATTCCATTTACTTTAGTAATTCATTTTGGGATTTAGAAATTAAATCCCTGGTGACCACCTAATAAAAACCACCTATATAAATATTCAGAGTCCAACCACAATTAATTTTAGCAATCTAAATATATGATCCTGTGAGCTGGCGACCTCACTTAGAGGAAAAAATCCTGAAACTGGATCACCTTCATGTCTGTTCAGAGCTTCAGGAATGGTCCATGATTGTATCTGAATACCACATTTTTAAGTACCTTCACCATTTTGATGGTCAATACCTATGGATATATTCCACTTTGTCAGTGTTCCTCTAAAAGCATGTAATGCAGAATGGAGACAATATTGTAGATGGAGTTTTCCAAGGGATATCATAACAGAAAATATCATAATTCCCCTTGCTTGAAACACTATATTTCTATTTAGTAGAACCCCTGTCTTCCTTCAAGAAACAGCCCAACCCCCTCATCTCTGTGATCACTAATGCCCTCCCTCCTAAACTATCTAACATTTAACAACATTGTATTTTTCTGATTTCATCATCTTTACATTTTTTTGTGTGCATTCTTATTCATGTACAGTATTTGTTGACTGAATCTGAAATATAGCATTGGGGAGAAGATAGAACTCATGATTGGTTGCATCTCAGATGAGTCTGAAGTATAGTCCTAAGCTAAAAGTGAGACAGGAATTTTTTGTGGTAACAAAGAACTGGAAACCAAGTAGATGCTTAGAAATTAGAAAACTGTAAACAATTTATGTTACATGAATGGAATCGAATAGCATTGTTCTGTATGAAAGAATAAATTTTAAAAATGAAGAAATGCAGGAAGATATTTAATACAATATGAAGCAAGCAGAAGCAAGAAGATAATACATATGGATACAAAATTATTTTTAAAAGGTTAGAAAACATATATAAAAGAATACAAAATAATAAAAATATGAATATAAAATTATTTTAAAAATTAAAAATGTTAAATCAAATTTGAACACTATGTAATTATAATGGGAAAACTTGACCCCAAAGAAGAGATAAGAATATGTGCTTTTTTCTCTTCTTTGAAGAGAATGTTGGGCACTGGCTATGGATTGAGAATGCTATTTATACTATCAAATATGTTTGATGTATTGGTTAGTTTTGCTGAACTTCTTGTTTTTGTTTTCATTTTTTATTCTGCATATAAAGGATAGCTCTCTCGATGGGGACAAGGAAAGTATATATTGAAATTTTTCAATTAAAACAATTAAGGGAGGCAAGAGGTAGTCTTATAGATGACTTAAAGGAAAAAGAGGTTTAGAACACACACTGTAGGGAGATTGACAAGGATGCAAACGGGAGGGTATAAGAACTAGTATATATATATATATATATATATATATATATATATATAAAACAGTATAGGACCAGATAAAGTAAGATAACATCAACTTCTGATCAGCACAAGTTTGTGACTTTCTGTGAATTACTTTGGCAGCTGAGTAGAGAGCATATTGGAATGGGGAGGAATTTTAGAACTCTTGATCATAGAGATGGAATACTTGCAAATCACAGAAACAATCATGGAAAAATGAAGGGATTGTTGATCTGGGAAGATAGAGTACTTGAGGATATAGGACATTAACTTAGGTATTAAATTTGTCCAACATAAGGGGAGTCAGTCTACGAACATTTATCAAGTACTTATTATATTCCAAGAATTCTGATAAGCAATAGGAATACAAAGGTCAACAAGAGTCCCTGCTTTCAAGGAGATCATGATTTAATGATCCAAGAATTAAATAACTTTGTACATACAAAATATATGTTTGGTTGTTGTTCTTTATACTGGGAAAAAAAACCTAAAATTATTTCATTATGTCAATGTCAACATAGTATGTCTGACTGGCTGACCAGACCAATAAGGGTCAGGAAGGTTCTTCCACATATGGAATATTAATAGATTGCATGAGCATTTGGGATGGAGATGTCTCCAAATCTTTGGATCTCACATTTATTTTGAGCCACTGAAATTCTACTTTGCTCATAGAGTATAGTGCCTTCTTTGATGCAAGCATGCCACGTAGAACTGTCCTGTGCCAGTGTCTCTCTTGTCTCACAATTCATACCAAAGTTTTTCAGACCTTTAAGTATTCTTGCATCACTTCTTCTGACCTCCATGTGAGCACTTGCCATGTGTACATACAAAATATATAGAGTAGATGTTTTAGGATTAAAATTCTCTGGAAATAGTATATTAACTTGTAATTATTTATTAGATAGTGAAAGTGACTTAGAGAGAGAAAAGGCACATAATTGCATGGACTGTGGCCTAGATAATCTGACGTCACTACTCAAGCTTGCTATTCAGTTCACTTCTGCTGCTTACAGAGTGAGCTGTGAGCTGTATCATATGATGTACCATGTACATGTACCATGTGAGCTGTATCACTAGGAAAGTAAAAAAAAAAAGAGAGAGAGAGAGAAATAGAGCTGCTGCTGCTGCTTCCCTAATTCCTGAATTATAACCACAGTGATGTCACTCCTTCTGGGTCTCCCTGGTTGGACAGACTTGATCTCAGTCCAGGTCAGAGGCCAGTATTCCCAATTCCAGGAATCATGTGGGACAAGAGGCAAGCATGTTCCAGGACTCTGGCATCCTCCCATAGTGTATGGGTGACCAATAAAAGGGTGGGGCTGAAACTGGAAAGGATTTTCAAAACTTCCCTTTTTCAAAGGAAAGAGGGCTTCAAATTTATATGAGGAAACTCTCTCCACCAATATAGTTTACTACCTTCTCTGAAGTTCATAGTCTTAGAGAGTTGCTTAAAGTACTAAAAGGTTAAGTGATTAAAACAAGATCACAAGGGGGGAGCTGGGTGGCTCAATGGATTGAGAGCCAGGCCTAGAGATGGGAGGTACTCAGTTCAAATCTGGCCTCAGATACTTCGCAGCTGTGTGACCCTGGGCAAGTCACTTAACCCCCATTACCTAGCCCTTAACACTCTTCTGCCTTCTCTCTTCCATTATACACATCTTCTCAGGGCTACAAACTATTTAAAAATGGAATGGGAAAGTGAATAAATTTTCTTTCCATGATAATTTACATATCGTAGACAGTGTAATTCTTGCTCCACTTCACACATGAAACATCGTTGTTATTTTTTTCTCTTTGGACAAGCTGTCCACCATGCCTGGCATTTATTTCCTTATTTCCACCCTTAGAATCTCTAGTTTTCTACAAAGTCCAAGTACAACTTTCTACATTGCCTTTCCTGATTCATCTCCAACTCCTTTTGCTCCTCCCTATACAATAGTATTGTCCAGTTATTTCAGTTATGTCTGACTCTTGATGACCCTATTTGGGGTTTTCTTGGCAAAGATATTGAAGTGGTTTGCCATTTCCTTCTCTAGCTTACTTGAAAGATGAGGAAACTAAGGCTAACATAGTTAAGTGACTTACTCACAATCACACAACTTGTAAGTGTCTGAGGCCAGTTTTAGACTCAGGAAGTTGAGTCTTCTTGACTTCAGGGTTTTTTGGGGGGCAGAACAGATTAATTGCATTTCCATTAATTTAAATGGGAAAATTCAATTTGACACATGAGCAAATTGAGTTACGAGCTTAGCCATGGAACTAATTCAACTCATGTGACATGGTACCACTGTATTTTGCTCACATATATAATACATAATGATCTTTTTTTTTGTAGCTTATACAGATAGACACATGGATAAAGATGAATAAGAATGAATACATGTTGGTCTACATAAACCACAAAAGAATATAATCTTCCCTGATTTTCCTCTAATTACTATTGTGAATATATACTATTTTCTCTCTTTCTCTCTCTCCCCATCCATTCATCCATCCATCCATCTATATGTCTGTCTGTCTGTCTGTCTATCTATCTATCTATCTTTATGTATCCAACCAGGTTTATGTATCCATAGCAGATAGATAGGTGGGGGCTAGGTCGTTTAGTGAATTGCTATATTTAAATGTAATATTGACCTTACACATTATTTATAATATGTAACTTTATTGCTAAACTTAATTGCTATTTTTTTTACTTTACTTTATTATCATCATTTTCTTCATTGAATTTTGGCTGTTTTGCCACACTTTCCTCTATTTCACTTAGAGGCCATTTCAACAAAAACCTTTCCATGGAAGTTTGTTTCTTCCCCCCTTCAGCATGTTTTGATAATGTGTAAAACAAGTGTCATTACACAGCTCCAACACACGACCTGTGGCAACTTTTTCTGGGTGTGTCTTTTCAATAAACTTTTTAATTTTTTCCCAAATCCTCAACATTTCCTTAATCTAGCTTGTACTGACTTTTTCATCCACCTTGGGCTACTCCCCACTAATTTCCTGCAAAACCTCATTATGCTGCTGCAACTCCTTCAATTCCTCCATCATCAAGACTCATGGTTAAAAGTTAATAAATATGTTCCCAAAACTGATAATAAAGACAAAAATAAAGAAGAAAACAAAAGCAATTCAATACAGATGTTTGCATGGCCAGATAAACACTGAACTAAAAACAGCCTTGTGTAATTTGTGAAACCCAATATTCAGGAGGTTATCTAGTGGAGGGTGACAAAAACGTGTGATTCAAATATCTGCTTGTGACAAAGCAAAAAATCCTAATCGTGACTGCACGTATCTCAAATTGCTCATGACTTGAGGTGCTCATGTACCAAGGTACCACTGTTAAGTGTGTTGCCTCACCTTATAGAATGCAAATTCCTTGAGAACAGGAACTATTTTGGTTTTTGCCTTTTAATCCCATAGTATCGCTCTTCTGCCTTGGAACCAACACTTGGTATTGATTATAAGAAAGAAAGTAAAAGTTGTAGTTTTTTATGTGAAATAATAGCCTTTTATTGCTATTTCCATAATTTTTATATTCAAAAGTTCCAGGGTTAAAAATGGAAATATTGTCAAGTATATAGTAATATACAGTAAGTATTTAATACACACTTGCTTATTGATTCATTGAATGAATCTAAAAGCAGAAAATAACTGATAGCTACTATATGCCTTCAGTATTCCTGTGTTGTCAAATGAAGTTGAAGGAGGTTCCTAGCATGCTACTGTGCACCTATAACAATCATATAGGACAAGAGGACAAGCCTGACATGCATGGATTTATGAGCTACATTGTTCGAGAGAATATCCACCTCAGTGAGATCCCAGCTCCACAGGAAGAACAGTTATGAGAAAAGGTTAAACCCTAAGTTGTGTTTTCATTAAAAATTGGAAGGAGCCATAGAAGGAATAGACAGTATCTGATGCAGATTGAAACATACCATTCTTCACTTTATTTCCTCCATGAATTCTTCTCAAATGTAAGCAATATGTATCTAGTTTCATAACATGATGAACAGGGAACTATGTATTATATGATATTTTCTGTACAACCTAGTCCTATATCATACTGCCTGCTTTCTTGGGAGAGAGGTGGGATGGAAGGGAGGGAGAAGACATGGATTGCAAATCAGAAAACAAATATTAAATATTGTATCAACATGTAACCTAGAATAAATTTTGAATTTGTTTTAATTGGAACTAGCTATTCCTTTAAAAAGTTAAAGCACCCTGTAGTATTGTAAATTTCAACTTTTTGTCAACTTAAATCTCTGCCTATTCATTAGAAATCATTAGAAAACTTAAGGGATCCATTGTCTTCAGCCCCAAAAGAGCTAGAAAGCTAGAAGAAAGGAATAGGATAATAAGGTACCCATAGGGGCAAGCGGAAAAGTCCAGAAAATGAAAAATGGAGTCAGGAGAGAAGACTAAATGGATAGTTTGAGATGTAAAAGAAATAGATTCCCACAATAATGGGGAAATTGTTCTCTCTTTTGAAATTCTAACCTTAGGAAATAACATTCTTCTAATGGTCAGTGATTTGACTTATTAACATACACTAAACATGAGTAAATTTCAATGTTTACCAGTTTAATGGAATATATGCTGGCCAGATGATTTGCTAATTTAGTATCCAAGTGTAGTAATCAGCTGGAATATAAATTATAGCATTTGGGTTGTATGCTATTTCCATTCTGAAATTGAATTAAGTTTTTGTTTTCTTTTTAGTAGCTATTTTTGTGGCTCCCTACACTTAGTAACATGCAATCTCTAAATCAGGGCTATTAAATATTGTTTTGGAAATAAACATGGATATTAAAGATACTTTGTAAATAACTGGAACTAAAATTTGTCTACAAATAAAGTATGGTAGTGTTCTTTTTCTCCCTTTTTTAAAGTTACTTGAGTCTCCTCTTTTTACTTAGGTAAGTCTGTTTTTTGTTTTGTGGTCGAAGAGTGTAAAAATGTTTTGGGTCCACATGGATAGAAAAGCAAATAGTTCTCTTGAATCAGCAGAAACAGCCAACCACAATCTGTACAGCAATTTCCAGAAACCTGATCTTATGACCCAGGATTTGTCCTTAAACTACCACCCCTGGTTCACATGTGAGGGAACAATTCTACTGTGAATACAGCAAAAATGAAGCCTGGGGCATGGTGTATAAAGCTGGCCTTAGAGCCAGGTACATCAAGATTCACTTCTCAACTCTGACACATAATGATTGAGTAACTTGTAGGCAAATCACTTAATATCTCTGGGCTTTGTGCAATTCTTTAACACGAGATGTAAAGACATGCTGACCTGACTTGGGAGTGGGAGTTTCTTCATCTGGGAGTTCTCTATACCAACAAAGTCACCAGTCTAGTCTCTAACCCTGTAGAGAAAGTAGTCTCTGATTCTATAATCCTAGTTCTTCACTGAGAATTCCATCTGAGAGAAAAGTTTGACATAATAAAGTAAATATTTATTATCATGTATTATAAGTTTATAATAAATCATATGCATTATATTATTGTGTTATATATTATATTATGTTATATTTTTTAATTAAAATAAATGGCAATTTCAAAAAAAGCCCTGGAGAATGTCTTTCCTATGAGAGGTAGGAAAGGTGGACTGATCAGGCAGTGAGAGAAAATAACCAATGAGCAGTCAGTCCATGGGTACCACTGCTTTCCTCATAATGTCAAGAGGAAATGAGACAAGTCTCCAGCACATTGAATGAATCTTCTGTGGCCAACTTATGGAGAGTCTTGTATATGAGTGCAAGAAGTGGAGCAAGTATGGATGGTACATAATAACAACCATAATTAGAATAGCTAGTACTTACTATTTTTTTTAAGATTTACAAAGTGTCATATCAATATTATCTCATTTGATATTCAAAATAACCTTATGAACAGATGAGGAAACTGAAACTCAAAGAGTTTGTTAAATGTAGTAAGTATGTAGAGCAGGATATAAACTCAGTTCTTCTGGACACCCACCTCCAATACTCTATCCACTGTGTTATCTAGATTTCTCATTTATCTGCTTCATTAAAGGAAATACTCACTCTCAAATTATAGATTCATTTAGGTGAGAGTAGAATTAAGACCCCAAAGTATAAGGAGTCTTCAATCAATCAGCAAATAAATATTTATTAAGCTCCATGTGCTAGGCTTAAAGGTCATTGAGTTCTGACTCCCTCATTTTATAGAAGAGGAAATGAACCCAGAAAATTTAATTTAATTTATTTGTCTAAAATTGCACAAGAAAAGCAGTAGAGATTGGATTTGAAAACAGATCCTCTAACTCCAAATCCATTGTTCTTTCTCCAAATATTAGACTAAACTAAACCATACTACACTAAATGAGATGAGGAAAGAAGAGAGAAGAGGGGAGAAGAGAGACTCTTATTTCATAAGTTTTATTATCTTTGGCTTTAAATACTGAGAAGAACAATAAATCCTTCATTCCTAGGTGAATGGTATTTTGCTAGAGATCTCTGGTCAAAATATCTTTTCTGGTCTATATATAAGTTATGGGAAATTATCTCTTAGCCCTGTTGGGGGGGGGGGGTTATGAAAACTATTTTATTAGAGGCACATCTACGATTGGAAGTAGGTTTAAGTAATTAGATACTAAATACTGATTATTTAAGGGAATTATGTGTTTTTATATTTAATCCTAGGATGTATGGGGTGTTCAGGGAGGGGTAGTATCTCTGGTATGGAAGGCTTGTTGTGCCCTTCTAGGGCAGCTCTCCAGCCTCTGACCCCCACCTGACACCCAGCTCTCACTTGTGGCTCCTAGTAGCTGCTAGCATGCAGCAGTGGCCACACCCCGGGCAATGGTTTCAACAGACCAGCTAAAACTTGTGAGAGTAGCCATCGGGTCGTAGACCCTTGGTGAACCAGGAACTTGCTCACCCAGCATGTGAAGACTGCTTCAGCGGAACAGACGAAAGAAACCAATAAGAAGGTTCAACGGCTGAGATGGCAACGCAGCAAAGCACTGCGGAGTGCTTAGGGCATGTTGGTGCACAAAAGACAACACAGCCATCCAATGCAGCTGAGGAAGTCTCCAGGTGTAATGACTTTTCGTGCCAATAGACCCAGGCTTCCAACACCGCATTGACTTTTCCACTTAAATCTCCTTCACGCACAAGTGTCTTTGTACACATCCATCTATCATAGATGAAAATGCACAAAGACAATTGTCATCCTTGGTTACCGAGAGACTACTACTAATATTTAATCCTAAGTAGTAAATATTTTACTACAGTAATATGTAAATATTGGGCAGGTAGGTAGCTCCGTAAATAGAGGGCTGGACCTGGCATCAGGAAGGATCATCTCAGGAAGATGAACTCTGACTGAGTTTATTTCTAGCCTTAGACACTTACTAGTTGTTTGACCCAGGACAAGTCATTTAAGCCTGCGTGTCTCAGTTTCCTCATCTGTAAAATGAGCTGAATAAGGAAATGGCAAACTACTCCAATACTTTTGCCAATAAAATCCTATATGGGGCCACAAAGAGTCAGGCATGACTGAAAATGACTGAGCATATGTGAATATTACAGTCTACAACTGAGCCCATACAAAATACCCAAAGAGACTCAAAAATATTTTGAACTAAGATAAGAAATTATAATTTAGAGGCAGGTTGGTGGCAGTAGATAGAGCACCAGGCCTAGAGTCAGGAGAATCTGGGTTCAAATCTGACCTTAGATACTTCCTAGCTATATGACCCTGGGCAAGTGACTTAACCCCATTTGCCTATCCCTTCTGTCTTAGAATTGTTACTAAGATAGAAAGTAAGAGTTAAAAGAAATTATAATTCATAAAGAATTGGTTTTCATTTTACCATCAAAACTACCAAATATAAGTTGGTTTAAAAATCATGCAATGATTGATTAACTATATCTGAAGTATATTATTGGGTAGACAAAATATATGCATAATCAACTGAATATATTGTCATCTGGAATAATTGAAGCATGAGACTTGGGATTTGCCCCTATATTAAATGACACCAAACTAGTGTGCTTTCTGTTCTTCAGCGTATCTTTTTTAGTTTTTCTGTCACTTGGCACCTCACTACTGAAAAAGCATCTTCTTCTAGCAGTCTCACCTTCCCCTTCTAAATATACTATTTCTAATCATCTGTGAGATAGGCTGTTGAAATTGTAGGTGAAGTAAAAGTTAATGGGCTATAAATGAAAGCCTAGTTTGTCCTATGAGCAAAGTATATGTCATTTATCATACCTATTCCCACCTCTCAGAGCCTATTTTTATTTACTTCCAGGTTCTCATCTATATTCTGAATGAAGATATTATTGGAAAACTCCAGATAAATAGTATTACTATATATTTTTTACATTCAATGTTACACACTATCAGATGGAATTGCCCATTACGTTCTGTTTTCTAATTCTATTTTATAATCATAACATGAATAAAATAATTATCTTGAGTTCCTCATTACTGACAAACTGATTTCTGACAAATCTCACTGCTATGAAATCAAATCATTTTTACAATATATATAAATCTTTCCTCTAATAGTTATCTTCTGGTCAGAGCATCAAAAAGTGGAAACAGTTGTTTGCATATTATCTCAAATGTATGTCTTTGGCACTATCTTTCTGTTTCTGCTATCTGGGGAGGAATATGATTATTATAGACATTTTTGTGTTTTTCATGTCATGATGCTATCATTTATTTATGCCTGCAAGTCATAACATCAGACAGTTGGTGCTCACTAGCTAAGCAAAGTCATTCTGCTGAATTTGGGGATGGCTTAGTACTGTGTTTACAAACCTATGGCACATGTGTTGGAGAATGCCCGAGGGGACTGCTCCCCTCTCTCTCTCTTCACATGCACCTAAGGACATTTCTCACATCACCCACCCCTCTACCCAGCAGCCCAACATGAGCACTTCCTCTCTCTGGGGTAAGGCAGAGGTGGAGGTAGGAGGGCTCACAAGGAGTGTGAGGGTTGCAATTTAGGCACTTGGTCTCTAAAAGGTTTGTCACCACTGGCCAGTACCACCAGAAATTAGAGTGGAGATGCAATATAGCAGAATAGACAGAATCTGGAACTGTGGGAAAAAAAACCCTGTATTTGAACCCTACTTTTGCCACTTACTGCCTGTGTGATATGGAGCCTTCCTGAGGATCTATTTCTTCATTCACACAAAGAAATGAAGGAAATACATTCATAGGTTAAAAAAAAAAAGAAAGAAAACTTGGCCTATAATAGGCAAACATTTATTAAGTATTAAGTACCTACTACTTGCCAAACATTATGCTAAACGTTTTTCAAATATCTCATTTTATCTTTACAGCAATCCTGTGAGATAGGTGCTATTGTGATCTTCATTTTACATTTGAGGAAACTGAGGCAGGCAGAGGTTAAGTGACTTCCCAAGGATCTCACAGCTAGTGTCCCTGAGATACTTAGATATCACAGTGGATAGAGTCCTGGGCCTGGAATCCAGAAGAACTGAATTCAAATCTAGTTTCTCATACTTACTAGCTATATGATATGGGCAAAGAAAAAAAAAACCTCTGCATTCCTAAGTTTCCTTAACTGCAAAATGGGAATCAAAGGAGCTCCTATCTCATAGGATTATTGTTGAGAATCAAATGAGATAATAGTCCTAAAGTACTTAGCATGGCACCTGGAACTCTGTAAGTGCTATGTAAATTCTAGCTATTATTATTATTGTTATGATTGCTAGACCTAGTAATCTATCCACTAAACTACCTAGCTACCTCCCAAGGGTTGCTTTAAATGATATCTAAGGGGCCAAATAGCTCTGAATCTTTAATCCTATGAAGTTGATAACTAGATGATAGCATTTTCTCCAATGTAGAAACTCAGACCATTATACCCAATAGAAATTATGTCATCAAACCTACATTAACTTAAAATAAGATTCTAGTCATTTAAAATCAGTCAAGGCCTTAAAATATTCTTTATTCATTTGCTGAATCCAAGCATCAGTACAAATCATCTGTCTTTTATCTATTCCCCCAAAGAAAGACTTCTTGTCAAAATGTTATATTGTGTACCTTATTAAAAAAAAAAAACTCCACCTTATTTCATCATAGACAGAATTACTTTTCAGTGAAGAACAAAACAATCTCTTCATCAAGTTGCAGAATACTTGGAATCCTTCAGGAGAAAAAGCAGCAACGTAAGACATAATCATTTCCCTGTGTGATTTCACAATATTCACAATCCAAATATTATGTTTGCTTTGGAAAGAGAACTTAGAATAGAGGCCACCATGTACTCAAAGGATAAAAGAAGAACCTCATGCTAAGGAGCTTCAATATTCATTCCTTTTAATGAATGAAATTTAGCCTCAGTCCTGGGTCTACCAGATTCAATTGAATTCAATTCAGCAAACACTAATTAAGCACCTTCTTTGTACAAGATTATTATACCTTCTGTGTAAATGAATTCTATGGCTACAAAGATAAAAACTAAACAATCCATTCTCTAAGGGAAGTCTAATTCCTCTTAATTCTAGTACCTTCCTCTGTTGACTGTTTCCAATTTATCCTGTATATAATTGTTTGCATGCTATTCCCCCTTTTAGGAGCTCATTGAAAGCAGGGGCTGTCTTCTCTCTTTCTTTATATCCCCAGCACTTAGCACAAAGACTGACACATTGTAGGTGCTTAATAAATATTTGTTGATAACTAACTAGTGATTTTCCAGTGCAGTATAGGAACTTAAATGTTCATTAACTAGCTGACAACTAAAGGCACTTATAATATTACTCAGGTGAATAACATAATAAACTTACTTTGATACCTCAGTGATCTGAAAAATCATTAAAGTGAATCCTCTCTCCAACAGTGCTGAACTCAAACCATATACCTCTTCTCAACACATCCTGTGTCCTCCCACCAATCCTCCAAAAGCAGTCCACCTAAGATGCTGGGGGACATCCTTTGGCTCTCTTGACATTGTATTATGGAAACTTATTTTTCCATAAGCTATATTAATTCCTATATATTAGAAAGAATTGCTGTGTGTTCCTGTGTCTGGGAGCTGGGTCAGAGACATCATCTAGAATGCTACTTTTTGCAATTTCTTTGCCCTTGGAAATCCCAAGGAATATCTTCTTTTTTTTTTTTTAACAGAATTTGGTGAATAAATGAAAGGGACCAGGGTTCTTTTATTGCATACTTGACCTGTTCATCTGTGAGGGATAGGGAGGGATGAATAGGTTGATAGACCACTCTTAATTAGCTATCACCAATTAGAGATGTCTTGGGATATTAAGGGAGGAGTTGAATAATGAGCTCCTAAAAAAAATCTATTTATTGAGATGTATGGCCTAATTTGGGTCATCCCTGGTTCGAAGAAAGCTATGGAGACCTATAATGCTTTTTTTTTTATTGGATATGATGCTGGCCTAACCAATAAACCTGATATAATCAATAAAATTATGTTCTTACCCAAAAATCAGTCCCTTAAGATAATTCTAATCATAACAGTATGGATATCTATGGAGCCTATAGGTTGAAACATCAATCATGCATTGATTAGCACCCACTTTTACTACATAACCAGTCCTCTTCCTTTTCTAAGTAGTAAATATTTTAATTTCTTATGGATATGTGAATATTATGACCTATAATTCAGTTTATACAAAATAAGCAAAGATATTTTAATAAATCACAAGCTTTCATTGCTTCCTATTGTTTTATGAGTCAATTCTAATCATCTAGTCAATCATCCAATAAGCATTTATTAAGTTCCCACTATGTGCCAGGCATAGTGCTGAGCCCTGAGGGTATAAAAGTGAAAGACAGTTCTTGATACCCTCCTCCTACATGAAATTTTATAAATGAGTTGATATTCTAATGCCCTTGGCTATTTCACTCAAATGTTCTTGTTTTGTTTTCTATGGGGGTGGGGTTTTTTTTCGGTTTGTTTTTAATTTAAACCTTTACCTTCCACCTTAGAATCAATATTATGTATTGGTTCCAAGGCAGAAGAGTAGTAAGGGCGAGGCTATGGGAGTTAAGTGACTTGCCCAGGGTCACACAGTGAAGTGAAGACACAGGAAGTGTCCGAAGTAAGATTTGAACCTAGGAATGAGGGTGGTTTTGAGGCTCTTTTTCTTCTTGTTGTTAATAGTAATAGACATCATTTAGAATACTATAGAAAACATTGGTAGTCTATATGGAAGCCTCTTATCCATTTCCTCTTTTCAGCAATAATAGCTTATTTAAATAGATCAGAATGGAGATCTGACTGGATTAGGTGGTATTTGGGAAAGTAATTGTTCCTTGGTAACCAGTCACTTCCCAGCAAGATTTAATCTATTTCATTTTTTCAGAACTCATGTGGACCTCACTATTTCTTTTTGATGTGCCTTCCAGTTCTCTTCTTATTAAAAAAAAAAATACTCCTGATTAGAGGGGAGGAGGGGAATATATCTTTTGTTTCTGATTCCTGAACAGTATTTTCGAACATATTTGACAAGGTCCTCCCCTGTGCCTATTCTTACATTGGAATTTCTAAGTACTAAAATATGTTCATTTAACTTTGAAAGTCTTAACAAATTCTTTGTTTAACTTTTCTATTTCCTTGCCCCCTGAAACAGATGTTAGTGTATAAGCTGTGATTATATTCATGGTTACTTTTGTGTAAATGTTGATTATTAGTGATGAAATAAGAGATGACCAAATGTGTCATGATATTATGTGCTCTTAACCTGGGGTTATTCATTTGAATGGTTAAAAAAATAAATATACATAATATACTTTTTTCACTAACTTCTAACTGAAAATTTAGCATTTCTTTTGTTTATGAATTTTGAAAGAGTCATTAATCTGAGATAGGTTTCATACATTTCACAAACCTGCCCCAAAAGTTCATGATACAACACAATGTTAAGATCCTTTGCATGAAATGATGCTTCTAATATTGTCTTTGGGTATAACACAAAATGAATTCCATCAAATCTTCTCCAAAGAGGACCTATGGACTCTCCTTCCATTTGGTTGTAACTTCCTTCCAAATAATAATTTCATTTATAATGAGAATGGCAAGATTTATATGTAGCCAGAATTGGAGAGGAGTAATGTAAAATAAAGCCAAGGTAAGCTGGCATCAACTTGTAAAGAGTGTTAAATGTCAAGCTAGAGAGTCCGTATTTTATCCTCAATTCAATAGGAAGCCACTGAAATCTTTTGTGCAGGAAACATTATGATCATAAATTTGCCTTAAAAAGATTATTTTGGCAGAAGTGTTATCATTTGGCAGCTATGTGAGAGAATAATGGATTTTCCCTCCAATAGAATACAAGCTCTGTGAGAGCAGGAAGCTTTTCTTTTATTCTTTGTATCTCGATTATCTATAGGTCCTAGTACTGTTACATAGTAGACACTTAGACAATTTAGTCTGTTAGATTGAGTTGAGATGAACTGAATCACAAAGAATCATTACCTACTTCTTAGGGAATGAATAAGTGAAGAAGATTCAGCATATGTCCTCTACAAAAGACTGCCAATTCTGCTAGACAGCCATGGCAGTGGTTCAGCAAATTAATAAAATATGAATCCCCAAAGAATTAGTTTTGCCAAAAAAATTCACATTTAGGCTGGCACTGAACCTGTCTGTTTTGAGTGAGATAGTCAAGAGCAAGACGGCTCCTCCTCCCAGGGTGACAGGTCGTCAATATGGTGTCATGGAAAAGATGCTGGACTTCAAGTTGGTAGATCTGGTTTTGGATTCTTGATTTTCATACTTACAGCATTGTGTGATTATAGAGAAGGTACTTATCACCTCCTGAGCCTCAATTTCTCCATTTGGTAAATGGGGATAATAAAAATGTATAACAACTTAAAGGATTTGATGTGAGGAAAGAGCTCTGTAAACCTTAAAGTACTATATAAATTTGAGTCATCATCCTCTTTAAGGGCCTGATTAGACTTTATATTTCTCAGCTTTCATCAGAAACAAGCATATCTAGATTATGTTTAAGGAGCTTTCCAGCTACAACCCAAAAGTTATCTCCCTTAGTGTCTGTCCTAAGGAATGTTACCTATAGTGGGCACTGATTCTGAGGTCTGCCAGACATATTGTTAATGAAATAGTTGTGTCATTGATTATTTCTTACCCAATAAACTCAGTTGATGATTGTTTGAATATTGTATACACACATTAAATGTTTAATCAATATTTCTGAAAGAGGTAGCAATATTGCACAGAGAGAAAGAATGGAAGACTAGAGACCTTCACTCATCTTAATTCTGTTACTCTGAGAACCTGGATTTATTCTCAGTTCCCGCATCAAAGTGGTACAGTGGATAGAGTGTAGGAACTGGAATCAGGAAGAGTCATCTTCCTAAGTTTAAATCTCTCCTCAGACTCTTATTAACTGTGTGATCCTGGGCAAATCCCTTACTCCTGTTTGCCTCAGTTTCTTCATCTGTAAATGACAAACTACTCCAGTATCTTTGCCAAGAAAAACCCAGATAAGGTCACAGAGTCAG
Source organism: Monodelphis domestica (assembly GCF_027887165.1). NCBI lineage: Eukaryota > Metazoa > Chordata > Mammalia > Didelphimorphia > Didelphidae > Monodelphis > Monodelphis domestica. The sequence continues at coordinate 311,341,662 of NC_077228.1, forward strand.
ACACAAATGAAACAATTAAACATGTTCTGTTTCATCCTCTGTGAAATGAGGGGCTTATCATAGAAGATTGCTAAGCACTTTTGATCTTTAACACTGAGCTTTGATGATACTGAAGGCCCTTTCCAATGCTAAGATTCTAAGAAGGACAAAGCTGAGCCCCATCAGGTGTACTTTGGAAAGAAATGAGTGGGCATATGTTTTCAGCAGTGTTAATGATTAATAGGCTAGGTAACACAGAAGTGAGTAAAAACCTAAAGCAAATATTTACTCAAAACTACCATGCAGCATATTTTCCAGAATGTGAAGGTATTGGGCAATGGAAATTTTCTCAGATACTTTTACTTTGAAACTAGATTGTTTTTTTTTCTTAATTAGATCCAATGTTTGTTTTTGTTCTTTTAAAGTTTATGTCATAGTAATACTTCAAGGATTTGTGATTTCGTCAATGTGGGTACTCTTCTAGACCAGTAAAGATTGTAATCCCTCTCATGAATAGTTACATGAGTGGTTGTGGTTTTAATAAAATCCATCACCTGGTAGCCAAGCCTTCAGTGATGGGACTCTCCAAACTTAGTTACACTTGTCCTTAGAAAACACTGATACAGTTTATTGCCAGATCCATGCTTGAAGGCTTTCCAACTTGCTAGGACCTGCCAGAGCTTGCTTTCTTGATTGGCGTAGCTTTTGAGAACCTAGGGTCATCACTTATGCCATGATGAAGCATTTGGAATGGAACTTCAGAGAATTATTATGTCAATAATGATATGAAAAATGTTCTGGTTATTCATGAAATAATAATCCGTATTGAAAATTACCCTTGGACTAAGATGTTGGCAATCAGCTAGAAATAGAAAAGGCATCATTTGTTTCATCTGGTAGTAATTTTATCTGAAAGATCAATTAAATTGTTGTTCTTAGTATTGTTAACAATTAGCAAATCGTCAGTGCCAACAATGTTCTCATTTGGATTGAGAACTGTACCCCAGAGTTGGCCTAAAATGGAAGTCAGGAGACATGGCTTCTATTTCCAATTCTACCATTAAGTTACATAACTAACTGTTAAAATGTCAAAACAATGTATTAGTTCTTACCTAAGAGTTTAAGAAATGACATCTAGCCTAGCATTAATTCTTTGACAGTGGGACCAAGTACCTCATCTGAGATAGCTATTCTCCATAATATTAATCTTAAAAGGTTATTCCAACATTCTTCATTTCCTCTTTACTGATAGACCAATGGCTATATCTCTGATTTATCTAAATTCTTCTTTGACCTATTTTTTTCCAGACTTAAGTCAGAATGAGTTTCATTTACCTACTATCCATAACATATAGGAGTGCATGTTTTCATTTTTGTTTCTAAAACTATCTCATTCGAGTTTCACATATTCCCCTTATTTTAGTTCTGCTCCACAAGCCTTTCAATTTAGTATATACTTATTAAGGGTCGAGGCAGCTGTGGCTCAGTGGTTAAGAGCAGTAGACCTGGAGTGAGGAAGACCTGAGTTCAAATCAAGCCTCATATACTTCCTAGCTGTGTGACCCTGGGCAAGTTACTTAACCACTAAATGTCTGACCAAAAGAAGATCCAGTGGAGAAAATAATGGCAAACCTCTCCAGTATCCTTGCCAAGAATACCCCATGGTTACCTATGGTCCATGGGGTCCAAAGAGTCAGTTGTGAATGAACAAAATTAAGTGTCTGTTCTGTGTAGGGTATTAAATTGGATTAAAAAAAAAAAAAACGAGTTCCTGCCCTCAAAGAGTTTTTGTTCTATGAAGTCAAATCCAGAAACATGGGGTAGTAGAAAGGAATCTGCACTGCATTAAGGACAACTAAAATCTACTTGGGCAAATATATTAATGAGAGGCTACGTGCCCTTAGGCAGGACAGTTAATCTTTTTAAGCCTCCTTTCTCTCATTTAAATAATTGGAGAAGTTGACTATATAGGCTATGAGATAATTCAGTGAATCCTATCCACACCCTTCATGGTTTAATAAGCTTCAATCATGTCTTCTCTTGGCCTTCTTTTTTAATCTTGTGAGTCTGTCATTATATAAAAGCTGCTTTGATCCACTTTTCAATTTGTTTGGGTTATTTATTCCTTTTCTAGTTGGGCGAGAGGGAATAAATAGCTGAGTAAGAGAGTATCAGAATATGAGATCTGGATCTCTGGATCATGATCTAAAATATGGGAATGACAGCTTTTGGCCAAGCATGGAGTATAATACAGATGTGCTCTGATAAGCAAGTAGTTTTATTTCTGGGTTTGGGGGGGTTTTTTTAGTCCCAGCTTCTAGCAAAGGACCTCAGACAAATGTTATAGAGCAGCTAAGTGATGAAGAGTTCTAGGGCTGGACTCCAGAAGATCTGAGTTCAAATCTAGTCTCAAACATTTATTAGATACATTACCCTGGGCAAATCACTTGACCACCTGCCTCAGTTTCCTCAACTGTAAAATGGGGCTCATAATAGCACCTACCTCACAGGGTTATTATGAGGATCAAATGAGATAACATTTGTAAGTACAGAGCTTTATGCATAGAAGGTACTTAATAAATGCTTGTTCTTTTCCAATTCCTTGCTTAATAAATAATTGTTGATTGGTTGACTATTTGATCTAATGAGGGCCAATAAAAATATGTTTGCCTGGACACTTCCAGATCTGAGAAAGAGGGCTTTAAAAATGAAAATGATGGGTCAGAGAGAAATATACCAACATATACCCACTAAGCCAGATGTCACAGAATAGCAAGTGCCATATAAGAAGAAAAATATATAATCTGCTGATGATAGTTTTTTTTAAAAAATCCAAAAAATAAGGACAGTGATAAAAACTAGAAATCTTGGTCAGATGTCTAAATACAAATGCAAAGAGTGTAAAAATAGATTAATTGAGTTAGAGTTCTTAATACAGTGGCAAATTCTGTCTCATGTCATCACTAAGGCTTGATATGGCATGACATGAAAAGGATTATAGAATGGACTGCCTTACACAAAATGAAGATGCTATGTGAAAAAGAATGAGGGAGTACCATTGTGTTTCAAAAATACATAAGAATTTATCTTTGATATAGAAGGGAAAACATGGTGCAGAGAAATTGGGTGAGAGTCAACAGAGGGTGAAACAAAAAAGACACTGTGGTGAGATTATATTTCAGAGTAAATAAGCAGAAGGAACAGATGATTTATTAATTTGGGAATCAGATCACAGCCTGGCATGTAGGCATGAGAGAGGAAAAGAGTTAAAAAGAGGAGAGGAGGAAAGAGATGGGGAGACAGAGAAAGGAAATAAGTGGCAGGGGATTTCAATACTCACATCTATAACTCTCTAACTAAAGTCGAGTACCTGGCAAATTCTTAACTAGCCTTATTAATCAATTCACTTTCCAATAAGTGGAGGAAGCAATATAGAGAATTATTAATATTTTCTCTACTGACACAGCCAGCACCCTAGTTCAAGTTCTGATCACCTCCAACCTATACCATTCCAATAGCCTCCTTATTGATCATCCTGTCTCAAATTTCTTGTCTCCAATCCATTCTCCATACAGCTTCCAAAATGATTAAAGCACAAGTCTGGTCATGCCATCTCCAAACTCAATAAAGTCCAATGGCTCCCTATTATATCTAGAATCAAACAAACTCTGTTCAACATTTAAAGCTCTTCACAACTTGAACCTTTCCTATCTATATACAAATGTGTCCACATTCTATGGTCCAGCCACACTGACTTTATTGCTGTTCCTTATATACTCCATCTCCCACCAGTATGCATTTAGGCTTACTGTCCCCCATACCAAGAAAACTCTCATTCCCCTCTTGGAGGGGACTCCACCTTTTGGAGTCTGACTCCCTTCAACACTCAGTTTCAAGGTAACTCTCAACAGGAGGCCTTTCCCAGCCAATCCTTGAGATATCGGTGCCTTTCTTTCTAAGATTATCTTCTAACAACTCTGCATCTATCTTCTATGTACCTACTTGCTTACATGACATATTCACCATGGGGGAAAGTCTACTTGAAGACAGAAACTGTTTTTCCTTGTTCTTTGTGTCACCAGTATTTAGCATAGTGCCTGACACATAGCTAACAAATGTTCATTGCTTGATCAATCAAGATGAATTGACCTTTTTTTTGAGCAATGAGGAGGAACTGATTGATAAAAACTGGAAAAGGCACAAGGAAATGACCACATCCACTTTGGAGTTTGTGATAAATAAAGAGGGGAAAGATACAAAGTCTGATGTGCACCCTAGATTTGTATAGAATAAAATGTAATGGGTTCAGAAGAAAAGTAAATAGAATCCTGTGGCTTAAAAACAAAGAAGGACAAGTTACCACAAAAGGGACAGGATGCATTCAAGAACAAAATTCTTACTACATAAATAAAAATGAACTTGATAATGAAGGGGGGGGGGGGTGTTTGAAGTGGCCAACAGGGATACACAAGAATTCCTCAAACAACTGAATTTTTTTAAAAGCCATACCAAAGATGAAAGCAGAAGCAGTTAACAGAAGATGAATAACAAAAGGGTATTGTGGTAATATAAAATATCAAAAGAGCTAATAGGTTGAGACTTGCAGTGAATGATAAAGACAACAAAAATGACCTCTTCAAAGCGACACTGAAAAACTAAGAACAAAGAAAGGATGATTGCAGATAGAGTGGTAATAATGGATGCCTGAAATAAGACCCCACTGCTCAGCTCTCTACCAAGGAGAATAATCATTAGACTGAGAACAAAGAAAAAATGGTTAATAGATAATTTAAGCCCAAGAGTAATGGAAAACATAGTAAGCAAATATCCAGCTACCTTCCAGGAGTTGAAGTTGTAACTCCCAAGAAACAATATGCTAGATAATCAAAAGAATGTGTGAATGTTACTGTGAAGTCACTGTGATTGCTGAAAAACAGCAGAGATCAGTAGAAAAGGCTCATGGCTGGTGATAGATAAATGTTCCAATTTTCAAAAAGAAGAATAAATGTGATTCTTCAAACTCTGCACAAATGAGCTCATCTTATAGGCAGTTAGGTGATACCTTGTCTAGAGCAATGGGTCTGGAGTCAGGAAGACCTGAATTCAAATCTGACCTCCCACACTTACTAGCTGTGGGACCCTAAGAAGTCACTGACTAAAATGACTGAAAAACAAACAAGTCTGTCTTAAATATGAGTAAATTCCACAAATGTTTATTCATTGGTCTCCTTTTCTTCTTTGTCTACTTGTTCAGATTCATCCTCCCCACAACTGCAAAATGGCATGCATTAAACACAGACTATGTGACTTCTTTATTCAAATAAAATTTCAATGACTTCCCATGGTCTTTAAGAGTAAAATACAAAACCCTCAAGTTGGTGTTCAAAAATCCTTTAAAGTTTGGCTCCCATTTGTCTTTCCATTCTAATTGACACAGTCTCTTTTTTAATCAAACTGGTACACCATTTTCATGATATTCCATCTTCTATCTTCCTATCATTGCACAAGTAGTCCCCTGGGTATTGAAGATACTCCTTTCCTTCATCTACTTCTTAGAATCTAAACCATCCTTGACAAAATTATAGTTGTAGTCAACATCAAGGTGACTTCTTTTTTGAAACAGAGAGTATTATAGTATATCCTTCTTCACTTACATCTAGCTGGAAATCATCTTATATTGATTGATAGTGTAGCCTTCTGTTACAAATATGGTTAAATTGCATTTATTTAAACTGTTTCAGTACTTGGTGAAGAGACAGCAAAGTCTCAAACACTTTAAGAGGGAAGAGCTAACCAGGCTGAAAATCCCAGCAAAAAATATGACTTGAAAAAAAATATATCATCTGCAGGCACCTGAGTGGTTCAGTGGGTTTGAAATTAGGCCTAGGGATGGGAGGTCCTGTGAGGAAGAGATTATAAGTCCCCAGTTCAAATGTGACCTCAGACACTTCCTAGCAGTATAACTCTGGCCAAGTCACTTAACCCCCATTGCCTAGCCCTTACCCTATTGTGCCTTGGAACCAATACACAATATTGATTCTAAGATGGAAGGTAAGGGTTAAAAAAACCCTATGTTCTAACTAGGTCAGTCTCTCCTCCTCCTCCTCCTCCTCTCTCTCTCTCTCTCTCTCTCTCTCTCTCTCTCTCTCTCTCTCTCTCTCTCTCTCTCTCTCTCTCTCTCCTCTCATATCCATTCCACTGGAGTTACAGTAGGTTCAAATCTTACTTTAGATTTTAGCTGTTTGACCATGGATGTTACTTAACTTGTCAGTTTCCTCATTTGTAAGATGAGGAAAACTTCTTATGTTCTAATGCTCTATGTTCTTTCCAACTCTATGATTTTATAATCCCATGATCCTTTTCTGTTTAATAGAACAGTAGTGCTCCCCTCTAAGAGCTTTTGCCTTCTTCCTAGTCAGTCAGGAAGCATTGCTTGTCTTTTCTGCTCTTCTAGGCTGGCTGCATGAGGCAAGGAGGCTTCTGGGAAAAGGCCCAGAGAGTTAAACTCACATCTTCCCAATCTTCAAAAAATAAAAACAAAAACCCAGTAAGAGGGAAATACAGTATTTTAAAAAGTGTCCTCTGATTCCAAATCCAGCACTCCTTCTATTCTTTCACAAGGCTTATAGGGGCAGTGGGCTTCCCTAATCTCTAAAAAGTAAGAGTCACCTCAGCCTTTTGGTATTACTTCAGCCAGAAGGCACATCTAAGTAATGAGAGCTCTTTGACGCAGGTAGGGGCAAGACTCCTCACAGACCCTGTCTTACTTTACGTAATACTTCTCCAAAGAAGTATTCATTTACTCCTTGCTTTTGTTTCCTTCCTGTTTTTGAACCAGTTCTTTACCCATGATAAAATGTATCTACTAATGTCATAATAACTCTATTGTTTTAGAAGCCTTTCATGTAATGCCTTGCCAAAGATTTCTTGAAGGCTTAAATAATAACCACCTGTTCTTCTTTGTCCCCATGATTACTCACTACTTCAAAGAACTCAAACAATTTGTGGACATTCAGTTGCCTCTTATGGAAATCATTCCCCCTACAGGACATTTTGTTGTGTTTTTTTTTAAATTATAATTCATCAACCAGCCCATACCTTCCAAGATTCTGGGTTCACTCAGATTCAGGACCAATCTTGGAGGCTGACCCAAAAAAGGTCATTTTCTCTCCTTTTTGGCTCATTTATTCCACCTGGAACTATTCCAGGAAATCTCAAAATACAAATCCAACTTATGATTAAATTTTCCAAATGTGGGAAACAGAACCTCTAACTCTTGTAAAGGCATTCAAATTAATATATGTAGGAGCAGTTGTCGTCATTTATTTCAACCCACAGAAAAGAAAGTTTCAAAAGACAGAAACCCAGAGGCAGATACAGAAACTCGTAAAGCACTCAAATAGCTCATAAGCTCTTCTCAGGAGTGAACCAAATTTGGGGCTGCTATCTTGGCAATTTTGTGACATTCCAATGAGTCCCTCTTTCCCACAGGTTCCTACACAGTCCCAGTGAGATTTATGGTATCATCCTGTGGTTTGACTCCCTCTGGAAGGTAAATATACTGAGAAGGTTGCTAAATAAGTAAACTGCTTCTCATAGAATTTGCACTGTCCAAATAATTTATTGTTAAGGGGGAGGGGGAGAAGTTCTGACAAAGCCCCAATCTTTCCCATTCTCCCAAATCTCAACAAATAGCTTTTATTCTTTAGTTATAGGAACCACATGATCAAGCCTCTCTTTTTTTTTCCCAGAGTCAAAGCAGCTCAAGAAATGTGTAGACAATTCTCTATTTTCTATGGAAAATTTAATATCTAAACTCTGAAACTTGGAAATTCTTAAAGATTAGGTTACACACAAAGCAATTCCAAGTCTAAGGTTGCCAAGAAAATTTCCCTTCTCTGGCTAGAATGCTAGGTTCTGGTATCGTGTCACCTAGGAGTGTGTGTGTGTGTGTGTGTGTGTGTGTGTCTGTCTGTCTGTCTGTCTATATGTCTGTCTGTCTCACACACACACACACAGGATATTGGGGATCGCAAACTTTGTCAATAAACTACCATTCTGAGTCACATGGACAAGCACATGTCTGTTTGCACCACATGCTTCTGTAAGAACTCTTATCAATGTCGCAGCTGCTGCCATCTCTCAAGTTGGGAAATTCCACTCTCAGGAACTCTAATCTCTGACGTCTTCAGAAAGCTCAATCAAATTCATATAACTTCCCTGTTTTCCTATCCAAGCCAGTCATTACCAGTTCCGTGGGTAGATAGAGTGTATACTCCACAAGTTTCCCTACTCTCAAAACCATTCCTCACCCCTCATGCAGCCACTCTGTCCTAACAGAGGAAAGCCAAAATAGACAAAAGGAATATAGAGTTCAGTAACAAATTGTAGCTCCCATGATAACTTCTTTATAGTGCAATGGCAAAGGGCAACTCATGATAAAGCTATTCTCCTAAACTGCAGCAAATCAATCGCCTTGGAAACAATCCCAGTCATTAAAAATCAATGAGGGAGGGAGGTAGAGGGCTTGGGCTCTATAGATTGAGAGCCAGTCCTAGAGACAGGAGGTCCCAGGTTCAAATCTATACTTAAACACTTCCTTGCTATGTGACCCTGGGCAAGTCACTTAACCCCCATTACCTAGCCCTTACCAACTCTTCTGTCTTTCTGATTTTAAGATGAAAGATAAGAGTTTAAAAAAGCAATGGGGAGCAGGGCAGTGCAGTTAAATGGTTCCATTAAAGGAGAGCCAAGCCTAGAGATAGGAGATCCTGGTTTCAAATCTACCCTTAGACACTTCCTGGCTGTATGATGACAGGCAAGTCATTTAACCCTGATTGCCCAGCCCTTACCACTCTTCTATCTTGGAACCAATACTTGGTACCATTTCTAACACAGAAGGTAACAGTTTAGAAAAATGAAAAAAGAAAAAGAAAACCAATCAAAAGTTCCATGTTTCCTCTCAGCAAGATGCCAGTCAACATGCCAAAACTCTCTATTGAAAGGTGTCCCTCAAATACTTAAAAACAAAGACTAGTGCCTGGTTATCTTAAGTTGATTGGAAAACTCAATTTTTCAAAAATAAAAAAATTTTTTTTAATTGATCAGATATTCCCCTGATCAACCTTTTCTCAGGTGTAGTCATTGATTCTGTGCTTTGAGAGTCTACACTTTCCATATTGGCAAGTTTGGGTGATGCTATCTATTCAGGAAGTTAAGTTACCTGAATGAAAAAGAGACAAGTGCTATAAAAGCATGTTTCTTATATATCAAAAGGTATGTGACTTCATTGGTGTGGGCACTCCCTCCACTGTCCAAGATTTCAATCTATTCATACTTTAGTAGATAGTAGGATGAGTATGCATCTAGAGAAATCATCACCTGATAACCAACTGTCTAATAATAATGAATCACTTCAAGCCTAGTTAATTTGACTGTCAGATAACAGCCCAAGCTTTTCTCAAGTTTTTCCAGTGTCATAGGTTATGCCAAAACTTATGATTTCCTAGAATAAACTGCAAGAGTTAGTTCTACAACACAATGAAGTATCCAAGTAGAATTTTACTGAGGAAACAAGGAGTAAGAGGTTGGTTACTATAAATAGCTTTTATTTATAAAATAGTAATAAAATGATTAACCAATATAAACAATCATAATGAAAAACAGTAGCTGGTGTTTATATAGTACTTTAAGGTTTGCAAAGCCTATTTTAATCCACATGAGATAGTATATTAAAGAGCATCAGAGATGTCAAAAGAGCAATGTAAATGTCAACTATTCATAATGATTTTAAGTTGATAATTATTTTATTAATATTTTATTATCTGATGTGTATAACAAAGAGCTAGCCATAAAGTAAAAGGCTTATACCACAAATAAAATTATATAAACACTGTAAAGAATGGCAATATCTATAAGTAGAAAATACGAAAGAGAAAGCAGAAAGCTGCATTATATGTTTTCACCATTATTAGTACATTAAACTTAATAAGAAATTAGAACTAGAAAGAACCTGAGAGAACATCTTTACAGCTTCTCTTTACAGCCTTATTACATATTTCTCCCCTTTTGATACTCTATGATCCAGCCAAACTGGTCTTGTCTTTGTTCCTCATCTATAGCATTCCATTTCCATTCTCCCTGACTTCGAGCTTGCAATAATAACACAATCATTAATAACAATAATAAGCAATTCCAAAGCACCTTAGGATATGTAAAACACTTTCTCATTACATATGGAATGGAATATTATTATGCTGTAAGAAATGATAGATATGAAAAACTCAGAGAATAAGAGGACTTGTATAAATTTGTGCAGAGTAAATTAAACAGAAAAAGGACAGCATACATTATAACTAAAATATAAACCAAGATGACTCTACAAGGAAGAGAAAATCAAATTCAAGATAATGATCAATATTATTTCCATAGGATTGATAAAAGATGATGAAACACCTTCCTTCTTTCCTTCTACAAAAATAGATAGACTATAGATGCCTAGTATTGCGTCCTATATCAGTTTATTTTGTTCTATTATTTTTCTCTGTGACAAGAAATGGTTCAATGTAGGGAGGGGGAGAAGATGTTGGAAAATATCTTGTATAAAGAACAAAAGGCACAAAAAAACCTTTTAAATTCTACTTATGTAATATCTCCCATATATCCCCTCTGTTTATGTAATCACCCTATCTTTGGCTCCATTACCATTTTTATAACCTATTGGAATAACCTTCTAAGTTCGTCTTCCTTACTTAGTTCAATTCAAAATATATTTATGCAGTACCTACAATGTGCAAGGCATGTCCTACATATATTGGGGTCAAGACAAATTAGAAGATCACCATTATAATAATTCTTGTGAAAGATAATGAAGGATCTGAACTAAGGTGATAACTATGGGACTGGAAATAAAGGGAAAGTTACCAAGATGTTGGGGCTATGGCATTGACAGGAGTTGTCAACTTATCATATATAGGGATAAAAGGGAAGGGTAGCCAGGTGGCACTGTGGACAGGGTGCCAGGCCTGGATTCAGAAAGACTCGTCTTCCTGAGTTCAAATCTGGCCTCAGAAACTTACTAGCTTTGTGACCTTGGTAAAATCACTTAATCCTGTTTGCCTCAGTTTCCTCATCTATAAAATGAGCTGGAAAAGGAAATGGCAAACCACCCCAGTATCTTTGCCAAGAAATCCCCAAATGAGGTCACAAAGAGTCAGATGCAACTGAGAAATGACTGACCAACAAGGGGAATGGAGAGGGAGAGAAGATGTCTCCAGGGTTATGAACCTGGATGACTTGAAGGATAGTGTTTCTTTCATCAGAAAACAACAAGTTTGGAGAAGGGGCAGGTTTAGGTGGGATAACCATAATCTCCATTTTTATACATGTTAAAGTTGAGATCCATATGAGACATTTAGATAGACGTGTTCAGCATGCAATTGGAGCCATGTATTATAGGACTTCATCCATTCTTAACTCATCACCAGTACTTCCTTCAAAACTTGTACATGTACACCACTATGGGCCTCTGTTCAACACCTTTTGATGGATCTCTTCTCCCTCTTTCTCTGGAAAGGCAACTCTGACTGGCAGTGTGCTAGGCATTTCCACATCTTGTAGTGGTGGTGGTGAGTTTGCCTCAAGAGAGCCAATGAGTGCCTTATATAGACAGTTTTACATCACTTTCCTGCATCTCATCTGTACCAATGATTGCTTAGCTTGACTTAAGACAGTCCAGGGGTCTGTCCGCTTTTTCTGCACATGTCTGTTGCCTTTTTCTCGGATACTTAATCTTTGAGTTTGGTGCAGACCTTCCTAATCTTGTTAAACTAAGGAGGGCGGAGAAAATGTGAACTTCCCAAGACCTGATTCTGTTGTTCCAAGTATCTCTATTGTTATTGATGAGGAAATAGCTAAATCAAATCTTCTAAAGTATGGTCTGATTAGCGTGTAATAGTTTTAAAATTCACACTAGTAAACAAAATTCAGGTTCCTCTACTTGATATTTAAGGCAATTCACATTCCAGGACTATCTTTAGTGCCTCAAACTCCTCTCCCAGTAACTTTCATATACTCTATGTCTAAATCAAGTTGGACTTCTTCCTGTCTCCTTAGAGTCACACTATGATTTTATGACTGTGTTTTGATTTGTACTGTTCACAAAATCTATAATGCCCTTTCCCCTTCAACCAATTGATCAATAGTTTTAAAACCCATCTCAAGTACCATTTCCTTCAGGAAGTCTTTCCTGGTAGGTAAATGATCTTCACCTTTCTTTCTAATATATCCTCAGTGAGGACAAGTACCATGTCTTATCTAAACTTCTTTACCTTTAGGGGCAGAGGGTAGGTAGCTCAGTGGATAAAGAGCCAGATTCGGAGATGGGAGCCTCCTATATAGATCCTAAACATAAATAACAACCACAACCAAAAAAATTGTCAGCAGGACATAGTGAATTTCAGTGGGCCTCCTTTAACTTGGTACTATAGTACTAAATCTATTTTATACTTGTTACATAAGTATAAATATGAATGTAATTATGATGAGAATTTTGTAACATAATCTAATTATCTAACATGGAGGCATCCTGCTTCTTGGAGAAGACATCCTGCATTTCCCTATCATTTGGGCAGGAGTAGCTTCTTTCCATTTTCTATATAGCTGGGACAAAGTTGTTTTGTTGTTTTTTTTTAAACTGTTAGAACCAGAGCAACTAGATGGCTCAGTGGATAGAGAGCCAGGCCCTGAAGATGGATGGTCTTGGGTTCAAATCTGGCTTCAGATACTTCCTAGCTGGGTGACTATGGGCAAGTCACTCAACCCCAATTGCCTAGCCCTATCTGCTCTTTTGCCTTGGAACTGATAATCAATATTGACTCCAGGACAAAAGGTAAGAGTTTTTTAAAAACCTGCCAGAATAAGACACTATCATTTTCTGCATCCAGAAAGGGGGAAGGTCACAGGGTACCTTCAATGCTAGTGCCTCAGACTGGTTGGGTAGAAGAGAAAGGCCACATTTCCCTTCTCCTCCCTTTTATCATGTGATGTCTGGCAGGAGGTTTATGTTTTGGATTGTTTCCTTTGTCCTTTTTGGTTTCAAGTGCAGATAAAGGCAAAATGTCTTTTCCCAGAAGCAAAAAATCTCCTTGTTAGGTGATCTGGGTATTCTCCAAAGTCCCCATTACATAATCACAAACAAAATTAATAACATATAATGAAGACAGCATGATAAAGTGGAAAAAATTTACTTGGAGCTCAGAAAAACTACTTAGGATTCCTACTTTTGACACTTACTACCTTTATTACCTTGAGCAAGTTTTTACTGCTTGCCTTTCTGCATCTGAAAAATTAGGAGTTTGAACTAGGTAACCTATAAATTTTCTTACAGTTCTAAATCTATGATGGAGGGTAAAAACAATTTTCAGGTAGATGTTTCAGACAGGATAACAGGTTACTTTGCTGTTAGCCAGAGGCCAATTCATAAACATAAACTCAAGCTTAGAAAGACAGGAAATACCTTCAAGACAGGCACAGGGCAGCCACAGTGGACAGTGGTGGCTTCTTGATATTAAAGGCCTTTCCTTCAGTGGACATACTGGGGATTTACTTTTAATATTTGTGCTAGTGGCAGTTAACAAATCCCACAAGCAATTATTACAAAATAATCTCTAAAAACTGGCCAGGTCCCAATAATGTCTTGAGGAGGCCAGAATTTGGCCATTACATTCTGACTTCCTGCTGCCAGCAGCTCATGCTCAGAACAGTCTGCCCTGGAATCAATAAACAGCAGAGGCCAGCTGAAATTCTGGCAAGACATGGAAGCCCAGGAATAAAAAGCAGCCCTTCCCTAGGAGAGGGAGGACAGATGAACTGGTAGCAGAGCTCAAGCTGAGAAACAAAGGTACTTCATAAACCCAGTCAATCTTGAGCAATTTCAAACAAGTGTAGGAGGAAAAGGAAAAAAAGAGAAGAGGATATTTTTAATCTGCTGTAGCTTTTTTTAATTGCAAATAACTTGAAGGTATAAGAAAGACATGAAGAGCAATTTGAAAAAGAAAAATTGGGAATTAGAGTAGAAAGTCACTATAACATGACCCATTTATTACATGAATTCTGATATACCATGAACCAAACCATCTCCCCCCCCCCACAATAGAGCAATTCTATACAAAGCCTTGTTGATGAAAAGCAAAAAGCCAGCAACAAACTGCCAACAGAGATACATATATACACATGTATATAAACAACACACCCATATGCATTCCTATGTGTATATGTATACACATACATATAAAATAGATATATGATTAATGTTAAGGTACTAGCAACAGCAGACAAGAAGTAGCTAGGTAGCTTGAAGGATTGAGAGAACACTAGACCTAGGGGTCAAGAAGGCCTGAGTTCAAGTCCAGTCTGAGAAACTACCTGTGTAACCTTGGGCAAGTCACATAACCTCTGTTTGCCTTAATCCACTAGAGAAGAAAATGGCAAACCACTCCAGTATCTTCCAAGAAAATCCCATGGACAGTATTGGCATGCTATGTCCATGGAGTCACAAAGAGTCAGGCACAACTATACAACTGGGGAAAAGTCATTTTACCTTTGTGAGCCTTGGTATATAGACGGGGTTAGACAAGGGTTCTTGGCTGGGATCCATGAACTTTTTTTTTTAATTCTTACCTTCTGTATTAGAATCAATTCTAAGTATTGCTTCTAAGGCACTGCTTAATTGATTGTTAAATGTTGTTTTGGTTGAGGGAGGTAGGGAAGAGATTGAATCTCCCTCTCTCATCCACACTGGAAGTACTCATGGGTCTGATCAGTGCAAAGTTTTGAACTGTTTTGTTTTTCCAGCCTGAAGCAATTAACCTCTCCTTAGGGCAGCCTGAGGGTCCCTCACCCACTCACACAGAGACTCTTTACATTACTATGGAATCTAGTGAGAACACCTGACCAACTTGATCTTTGCAGCTTAGAACTCCCAAACTCAAGCAATCCACCAGCCTCAGCCTCTCCAGTAGTGGGGAATGCAAGTGTGTGCCACCACACCTGTTTTATATGATGAGTTATTGCTGATGAAGAGAACTTGAAGTTTTAATCTTCCTTGAAAGGTTAATAGAAATAGCAAAGTCAGTCAAGCTCAGAATTAGGAGACACAGGTAACATTGTCTTATGTCTTGGTACATGTTGTTCCAGTACACTTGGTCTTTATGTGTTTTGTTCCTGGTTATTCTCAAATTGCCTTCATTCAGTCAAAACTACTAACTTAAAATTTCTTATTCTTTTAGGCTACTTCTGCTATCTGACTGTTTCTGAATAGGAGAAAGAAGTTAGGTTTATCTCCTGAATAACTGTATGCCTCTGTAGGTTTCTGTGTGCAGAGTAGTTGTTGATTTTATTTGGACATGATTTACCTGAGCAGAGTCCTTTAACTCTATGTATAACTAAGAGCAAATTGTGTCCCCAACACTAGTTTTATGAATTAGACAAGACATCAGGCTTAGTTTCCTCATCTGTAAAATGGGAATAAGAGATCCGACCTGTCAGGGTTATGCAGGATTACAGGCTATAAGGATCAAATGAGATAACATACATAAAGTGTTTTGTAAGTCTTAAAGAGCTATATAAGTACTATCTATTAAACGAGTACAAAGCTGGCTTGCCTTTATTTTAGGGTATTGTGGGACCTGTGAGTTAAATTGGAGTCTATATCCAAAATATATCCAGAGGTAACTCCACTAGCTTTTGATAGTAATTATGTGAAACTGAAGAAATGTTTCTCATCATTGAAATCTGTTTCTCCTTTGGAATGGCAGATAGTGGAAGTGTTCTTTTCCAGTTTTTTCTCTTCTCAGTCAAATTGACCTGTACCATTGTCTCAGTCTCTTTCCCTCTATATCAAGCTAGGGAATTTAGAGGATAGAGCATGGAACTTGGAGTCAGGAAGAATTAAATACTGCAATGTGAAACTAGGCAAAAAATTCTCTCCTCAGTTTCCTCATCTGTAAAATAGAAATAATAACAGCACCTATCTCATACTATTGTTATGAAGATTAAATGTATTAACAATAAAGTGCTATATAAATGCTACCTATTATTATTTCTTCTTTTTAAAAGTATTTTTGGTCTTTGAGTTGAACTTAACAAAAGAATAAAATTTGGAAGTAGTATAGTATAGTGTATGTGGTGAACCTCAAATACAAGAAGATGGGTTCAAATCGTATCACTGATACATACTAGCTTTTGTGTCAATGAAGCTCATCCCCTTCCCTTCCTGAGTAACTTTACCTGTCTATCAAACATTCCTGACATAGCATAGTTGCGCCAGGTTTGCATCTGCATACATTCAGTATAAATAAAGGTCAAGGCTTTGGACTTCTGAGCAGGAATATCGAAAGAGAATCAGGGGAGAACCAAGAAGAGAACAGAGCAGGCAGCTGAAGGGGAAAGAGGAAAGAGACTGGCAGGCTAGGGATCATGCGGTCAGGTTACTTGGGAATGATTTTCTACCCTCCTAATAAACTTTATAAAAATATATCTGGGTAGAAATACAATATTATTCCAATTCTTACACTTTGAAATCTTAGACAAGTCATTTACTCTCTAAATGCTATAGGAAGCCCTCTAAGACTATAAATTGCAGTAAAAAGTGCCAATCTGCTATTGGTAGAGAGCATTTCCTCACTTTCAGGGAAGCAATGCAAAGCACTAATTGGAGAGAGACTACCAAAACCTCTATAACCAAGAAGGCAGCAAAACAAGGAGTGTTGGAGCAGAAAAGCAAATATATCCAGGACTAAATAAAATTGTAAACAGCCAAAAAGAGCCAAGAAGGGAAGAGGTGAGAGCAGGTGAAAGTATAAGCAAACCAAGTAGGGTAACAGATTGACAGTGAACCAAAGATTTTGAAACACTGAGCTCCTGCCCCTAGCCATGTGCCTTTAGGAGCCTAGTTTTCTTAAAAAGAAAACATTGTCCAACGTGGTACTGTGAGCATATCTGATCAGTTCTATGTTGCCAACAAAATGAAGCAGAGATGTTATAACATTCCAGTTTGAGTTAATTTTAAAACCACAAAGTTTGGGAGGGACCTTCAAAATCATGCACTCTAAACTCCTAATTTTACAGATAATGAGCAAGTCACCTTACCTCTGTCTGCCTCAGTTTCAACTGTAAATTGGGAATGATAATGCCCACCTCCCAAAGTTTTTGTGTCAAATGAGAAAAGTGACAGACACTTAATGAAGACTTACTATGCAGTTAAGTGAGTGACAGAACTGGGTCTGGAAGTCATAATTTGAGTCAATGGTTCTTCCCCCTCTCCCCCATTACTCTACATTGCCACCTTTTAACACAGTCATCCTAGGGCTACATCGTTAAACAGGAAGCTGTACTTAGTACACACAGGTAGTAGAGGAGTCAGCTAAATGGTGCAGTGGATAGAGATCGTGTCTTAGAATGAGGAACAACGGAGTTCCAATCCAATCTCAGACATTTACTTAGTTATGTAACTGTGGACAAGTTTAGTCTCAGTTTCCTCAACTGTAAAGTACAGGTCATAATAGTGCCACAAGAGTGTGGCTCAAAGGAGATAATATTTGTAAAGTGTTTGGCACAGTGAGTGGCACAAAGTAATGACTTAAAAATATCACTTTATAAAGGCTCATTCTCTTCTCTAATGACATAGCAAGAATTTGGAACTAGGGTTTCTGCCTCAAAGGAAATGCTATCAGCATTGGTGAAAGCAAAATTTAAGGGTAGGAAATATTAAAAAGCTGACATTTGTGAAGTAATACTTTAATTCCTTTTGTGCCTGAAGCTTCTTAGCATTGTTCACAAAGGACTGATATAGCACTATTAACATTTGAATAAATATATTGGTACCATTTTAAAGGATTACTATTCCTGAAGCAACAAATGAACAGCAATAAAAATCAAGACAAAGATCATTTTAACAAACCAAAATTACAATCCTCCTTGACAAAATCAATCACTCATTAAATCAATATATAGATATAGATATAGATTACCAGAAAGATTTAGAGCAGTATTTACCATATGAACATACTCTAACAGGCTGTTTTATCTTGTGTCAAAGTAGGAACCATTCTTTTGAATGAATACCACACTGCCTCCACTTTTTAAAATAAGATCGAGAATATTCCATTCCTTTTCATTTTTCTGCTAAAAGAATTAGAAGTAACATGGCGGTATGGTGTTCAGAGTGCTGAGTTTAGGAACAGGAAGTCCTCAATTTAACTTCTACTTCAAATACATATTAGCTCTGTGACCCTGGGTAAGTCATTTAGCCTCTGCAGCAGCTTCAACTATAAATTGGAAATCATCTACCTCTCATGGTTTATGTGAGAGTCAAAAGAGATATTTTTAAAAAGCTAGTACAATGCCTGGCATGTAGGCATGACTTAAAAATATTTCTTCCTTCCTTAATTAGCTGGAAATTGACTAAAGGTTTATTATGTATGAATGGAATGGCATATTCCATCATCATAAAAACAGAATATGAAGAACTTAGAGGAATTTAAGAAGGCTTGTAAGAACTGATACACTGATATAGAAAAAAGTAGGCAGAATCAGAACAATTTATGTAATGTAATTATATAAAGGGAAAAAAAAGCATTGTATTGTACAATTAGAATACAAATAGAGCAGAACTCTATTCAATACAGTAGCCAATCATGGCCTCAGAATACTGACAGCAAGAGCATATCAGAGCTACTCAACACCATAGAGATATTGTCCTATAAGTCCAGAATGAAGCATAAGTGATGAAGTAGATGGGTCACTGGACTTAGGAACTTAGGGACAGGAAGCTCAAGATTCAAAACCTATCTTACATACTTCCTAGCTGGGTATCCTTGAGCAAGACACTTAAATTCTCTGTGCCTCAGTTGCCTCATCTATGAAGTAAGGGGGTTAAACTTGATGACTTCTAAGATTTCTTCCACCTCTAAATCCATGATCTTATATGGTATCAGACATGGCCTATGCGTGGTGTTGAACCATATATCTTTGTTACAAAGCAGTACCCTATTGGAGTAAGTCACTTGGGAAACAATAGGGAGATATATAGATAGACAGATAGAGATAGATAGATAGATACACATTCACACATATATGTATGTGCATTATGTGTACATATATGCACATATATGCATACACATACCAATGTATATGTATAAAAGAGTACCCATAAAAGACTTATTTTTAAGATAAAGTTTGTACTAATGTGAAACTGGATAAATAAATTAAATTATGCATGAAACTATTAGATGACAAACTTAAATCCTACTTCACAAAAACAAAACAAAGTGCATATGTATGATTCGATCAAGAAACATAATTTTCTGCATGAGGTCTTTACCCAGCTGTCATTTTGTGCATGCTGGCTCACTGATTTCAGTACATTGCCTACTGTGTCTGACTCATTTCCAGTTGGACAAGAGCTGTGCATTCTTCATCATTATTTTGTCAGTCTTTGCTGTTGATAGTGTTGAATCTAATCTGAGATTGGGAGAGTGAAGTATAGAACAGGTGGTGTCAAATGGTAAACCTTGGCATTAACATTCATTTTTTAATCAAACATCTGAGTCGACTTATACATGAGGTCAACAGATACAACATAACAGATGGGAGCTATTTCTCTAAAGAGTATACTACCATATTTGCAACTTGAAACCAATGCTCTCTAACTTTATATAAATCTTGTAGAATTTTATAAAAGTGAAGATCAAGAAGGAATCCATGACAGTCATTTAACAAATCATTTAGCCAAACCACAAGTAATGTAAGGTAGGGACCTATGACATCCCTTTTATATCACTGTATTGCTGTTTCCACCTTATTAGAATCTGATTTTGACATTAAAATCTTAATCAGTTACTAAACTTCCATTTCAAGGAGGCAACTTGGCTACATTTCTTAAGCCTCAAAAACTTAATATTCAAATGGATTTTATGGGTATAGGTATCCCTCCAATAACAAAGATTATAATCCATCCATATCTTCCCATTCTATATCAGCCTAATCCATATCTTCACATAAATTAACCATGTGGGATACACCCAATGCTGAAGTCCTTCTACACATTCTGTTGACATTGCAAAGATTCCAGTAAAATAATGGATATCTCTTGTCTTTGCCATATGATGAGTTCATTTTATTTTTTGCTCAGATAGTGTTCTAGTGAGAGTTAGAGGATGAGCCAGTCCTTTGCTACTCAGAACTTTACCAGGGAACTCCAGTAGGTGAATTTTGATAGACTGTGGGATGAAGCCTGTTTCACCACTACCACCACCGCCCCATTTCCCCAATACCCACCTGGGATTCCAGTTGTCTTTTCCTACTAAACCTTGTGATGGACATGTTCAGACTTGGGAGTGACTTGGTGGGTTTTAGAGGCCTTAAAGTTTAGAGGCCCAAATGACCTAGGAAGGGGAAATGACTATGGACCCTGGGAAAGTCACTTAAATTCTCTATGCCTCTAATTCCTCATCTGTAAAACATGGATGATACTAGCACCTACCTCCCAGGATTGCTGTGAAACTAAAATGATAAAACATTTGTAAAATGTTTTGAAAATCTTAAAGTGCTATGTAAAAACTAGTTGTTTCTTTACTTTCACCAGAGAGGACAGCCATCAGCAAGAGAATGAGTAAGAATTGTTTGGACAATGCAGAGTTGAATAGAAATATGGCATTCATTCCTACTTACTAGTCTCACAAACTGCTTTATGTTATGATGCAACTTAAGTGTCCTCCTCTTGAGATATTGTAACAGTAGTTATAGGTTGTTACTATATTCTGCTCTTAGACCTTCTATCTTTTCTCATTGTGAGTTTTGTCTTTTAGCATTTCTTTTATGAGTAGAAATATCTACACAACACCTGGTTCATATTATACATTGAGAACCTTTCTATTTCCACTACTGATGAGGCCCTAATTATGAGCCAAAACCCACACTTTAAATAACTTGTCCCCTCTTGATTAGATTTTTTAAATTCCAGGAAATTTTGTTTTGCTTTGCTTTGTTCTAGTCAATATTTATAGTGTAAGGATATTAGAAAATAAATATTGGCTTATTAGTTTAGGTATAAGAAGTAGAGTGACTGACTTGAGAAAGAAGCAGAGCTAAGAGAACATGTTGATTTCAGATGTTGACAGTTATAACCATTTTTCTGTGTCATTTACTCTCTCTGGCACTTGGGAGTTGGCCTTTGGCAGTTGGCAGAGACACACACTCAGAGACTCTCTCTCAGGGCTGGAGGAGGTAACATCTTTGCCTCTCTATCTATCTGAGGGAAAGACCTGAAGGAGCTTAGTGTTTTCCTTTCCCAACTTGGGAAACACTATTGAATATCTATTGTGGTTTTTATAGATTGATTTAACTCTGAGAAGACAAAAGAGTCTATTAAGACTCAGAGTCCTAATTTAATTCTTGTTGAGATTCAACTAGCTAGCCTTTGCTATTTTATAATTTGAAGGTGAAGAATTATAAGGATAATAGTGATAGTTCTTATTTAGATAGTATAAATTTTAGTTAGTCAGATCAGGAAGGATTAGTGTAGCCTGGGAAACAAAGGAGAAGTGATTCCTTGTGGAACCAGGGAGTTTATTTAGGTGGATTTAGAATCCCTTAGAATTAGAAATCCTTTTTTATACTTATATATTTCAATAAATATTTTATTTTTATAACTCACCATTTGTTATTTTTATAGAAGTTATATTCCATCCTTGGTTAAGAACTCACCATTGTTTTATTTCAAACTGTAGTGCAGAAATTAAAATCCTATGTTCAACACCATCTTCTTAGGCAGCTATTCACTTCCCAAATCTGCCTTTTTCTTCTGAAATCTCCTAGCTTCAAAGAATAGTAATGATGCTATTGTAAGAGATTTTAGCAGGGGCAAGCTGACAGCAAGAGATCCTGCAAACCAATATTCCACATGGAACTCTCAGGAGCTAGGGAATTGAACACACAGGCAGTTTCTGGGAGTAGTTGGTGGACTCCTCTGGAAGAGGGACTGCTTCTTTTTCCCTAACAGGAGAGCCAAGAGGGTTTCTGTTTGGTATTTCTGGGGTGGACCCAGAGAGCGAGTGATTCCCTTTTTTTTGGCTTTCTTGATATTCTGCCTGTCCTTGCTGCTATTGGTGCTGGTGCTGGTGCTGGTGCTGTCAAGTGGATTTCAACAGAGCTGTTACCAAGACTACTGCTTGAATCAAAGAGGGCTCCTGCTTTTGAGATTCTTTGGCCTTCTTCCTACCAAACCCCCCTAACCTTAATTACTAATTTAACAATTTAGAATAATTATAAAAGGTATAAGGGTTTTAATCTCTGGGTTAAGGGTTAGTTATTCCCCAATTCCCTTTTCCCCTCCTCTTTTTAGCTAAATAAACCTGTTATATTATATACATATAGTTAGTTAGTTAGTTTTGAACCCTTCTTTTAACCCACCTATTATAATGTTGATACCATTCATTTTCCTAATGACTTCAGTTTTTTTGCCTAGAATTTAATAATCTTTAGCAATGTTTCTAGCTTCCTTCTGAGTAGTATTTGTCTTCTTATGAATCACCAATAGTAGCTAGTGGTTATCAAGTTTGACAGTCATCCAGAAGCTTTCCTTTATGTCATGTATACATGCCCTAAGAAGATAGCACATGTTTCTTTTATTTATTTCAGGTCAACCAATATATGCTTAGGCATTTCTCAGCAACAAGTTACCAATAATTACTACTCTTGTTTTCTTCTTCTAGCCATTACTAGATAACTTGATGCCATCGGTGGATCTACAACATCAAACATAGGATGGTGCCTCCTTAAATATCCATCTCCCTTATTTACAGGAAAAGTCTCATCTATTACTGAGCTCTGAAAGTTCAGTCAACCTTCTTTCTTCCTTCTCTGTGTCACTTCATCCACCCTTCAAAGTCTTTACAAAAGTTATTCATGTGCCATTGTAGATTATAAACTCATCGAAGTGTTAGATTATGTTATTTTTTTAAATCTTAATACCATGGTGGTGGGCAACTAGGTGGAGAAGTTGAAAGGATGCTGGATCTGAGGTCAGGAAGATTAATTTTCCTGACTAAAAACCTGGCCTCAAACACTTACTAGCTGTGACCCCTGGACAAGTCATTTAAACCCATTTGCCCCAGTTCCTCATTTGTTAAATGAGCTGGAAAAGGAAATGGCAAACCACTTCAGTATCTTTTCCAAGAAAACTTCAACTAGAGCCATAATAGAAATACAACTAAACAACAACAAACCCACAGCATCATTTTTCTTTCATACTTTTTCTTTTCTCCTTTTTGGGAGGGGGTGCAATGGGGAAGAAAGATCAGAACTTTCCTTTGATGTATGTGGTAAACTCTCAGGGTCAAAACTACCTCCATCAATGAAGAGTGAAATTGTCTCTATAATTGATCATCTCAGAGAACTGCCCATTGTACTATGAATTTAAGAGATTTTCCCATAATCCAGTTGTTCTCAACCTTTCTAATGCTGTGACCCCACAATACAGTTCCTCATGTTGCAGTGACCCCAAACCAAAAAATTATTTTGGTGGCTACTTCAAAACTGTAATTTTGCTACAGTTATGATTCGGAATGTAAATACCTGATATGCATTATGTATTCTCATTGCTACAAACTGAGAGGTTGAGAACCACTACCATAATCAAATAGCTATTATTAGTCAAAAATTAAACTACTCTTCTTGACTTCAAGACCAGCCTTCTATCTACTATGCCATCTTGCTTTCTAAATGTAGTAGACACTAAATGAATGAATGAGTGAGTGAGTGAGTGAAAGAGGGAAGGAAACATTTATTGAAAAGGAAAAAGCACTTGATATATGTAACAGTAACTACCTTAGCCTTCTAGCCTGAAGGTCATATGTGTCACATTTTACACATACACAGTTCTTAGTACTAGTAGTAGGGTTTGGGGATATCTAGGCTCTCTGCCTTTGATTCCAACCCCTAAGATGATGTTATTTCAGTTTCTTTTAACAGTTGATTAACTTTTACAAAGGAATATTTATTTCAAAGGAATAGCAAGAATAAACAAAACTATCTTTCTAATAACTAGAGACATAATCCTCTCCTTGCCCCACTACCACATCATCCTCTGGGAAAGGGTAGGGATTAGGCTCACAGTTCAGTTCCTATATTACAGTCCCAAGTTCTGAATCCAAAGCCATCCTTGGGCTCCAGTCCCAGCATTCTCAAGACTTCCCTCCTGGGCGGCTGACTGATTGGCCACACATCTGGTTGGGAATCTTGCTTTTGCAGTCACCATGACTCAAAGTCCAGGTCTATTGGGGATTCCACCACCTCTGTCTAGAACTGAAAAAGGACAAATGAAAGAGAAAAAAAAATCCAACTCCATAGGGCTAGGAAGGAAAAGTGGGGTGGAGGAAAGGCACAAGTTTGTAGTGTCTATACTATGTATGAATATGTCTATACTATGTATGAATAAGACCTTCACCCTCTCTGGACACTGCAGATAGAAAGAGTTCCAGTGAGTGAGGAAATTTTCCATATTACCTGTTCTAGCTTTGCAGTCAATGAAGTGAGGCTACGCTCATCCTTATGGGAGAGAAATGCAAACTATATTCTCCCAGAAGCAGGGTGCCTTCATCTCAAGTGATCTGGGCATGCACAAAGCAAAGTCCAGGTTTCATATATGCCAAATACATTACTAAGTCCTGGGGACACAAATACAAAACCTAAAAACAGTCCCTTTCTCGAGGAGCTTACATTTTAAGGGGGAGAGAATACCCATTGGGGGGAGGGAAATAGTGTGGGGAACTGGGAATAATGGTCTAGAAAGTTACAGCAGTGGGGACATAGGGCAGTAGATTGGCACACCCTTTCCAGGAACAATCACAAAGTTGGTTATTTGATCCTAGTTCCAGAAGGGAACTAGGAAGGGAAAAATAAGAGACATGGAGTAGAAAACCATGTCTAGAACTGCCTGAAATAGGGATACAGGTGAGGTAATCACCAATCATAAGTGTGGGGACCCAGGGCTGAAGTTCTGAAGATGAAAGAGCTAAAACTTTCAGGGTATGATCACTGGGCTGAGCCAAGGCAGCTGAAGAGCTTGTTGAGAAAATGGTCAGGGAATAGAGAATGAAGTGTGTCAGTTGAATGAATGAATAATCTAAACTTTGTTTCTCTCCTAATGTTTGACATAATATTTTGCACATAAAAGGAGCTTAATAAGCAGGTGTTGATTGTCAAATTAATAACTCTCTGACTTACTTCCATAGACACTCACCCTTCAACAACCCATCATCCCTAACTTATTGTTTTTGTATGTTTCTATATTTATATATGCTTTCTTAAAGCAGGACACACCTGCATGTACATTGAATTTGGAGTCTAACAAATTCAAATTAATCCTGAGACTTTGTTGTTTGTCTGCCCCTCCCTCTAACAGCTGGTGTATAAGTTTATGGGGCATTCAATTTATTAGTGTTGGACAAGTTAATTGCATAGTTGCCACCAAATAGTACATGTTGTTCATAGTAACTAGACAGTAATTCCTTTGAAAATGTCAGTAATTATAGAGTAACTTTGTTTCTCCCAACAATTGTGTAATTAACTCTTGCCACCACTTCTTGCAAAATCCTTTGGCCTATGCTGAGAACTGAGCTAAATATAAATGCAAAAATAATGACCTGGTTTTATGCATAAATTATCAATTTAAAATTTAGCTGTTTTCTAGCTATTCAGCCTCTGCTTTGGTTAGTAGTATGTTAGGTCCTTATAGGAGCAAAAAACCTTAACATTTGAGACAATCAGGCAAATTCACCAAACCATGGTTGGGCAGAGGAGAATAGTATGTGCTACCTAGAAAAATTATCTCAATGGGTACCCTATCAGAGGACATCCATGTACAATGGAAATTCACAGGTGGAAATCCTATGTGGTTTTCTGTCCAAACTGAACTTAATGAGAACAATTCAATCTTATGCTTCTGAGATATTACTATACTTTGAAAGATGATCAAAGTTGATTTTTACTTTCTCTCTTAAAAATTCAGGAAGTAAAATTGGCTAGGAATCACAGCTTTCACCATGATTGACTTGAAATTACCATAGAAACTTTCTGGTTCAAGGAATTCAAAAGATAAATATTGCAAAAGTCAACAGTGTTCTTATGCCAAAGGAATATCATCTGGCTATCCATCTCTAAATTTGAGGGGGGAAAACATTTTTTCTACCACATTGTTTTCACATCCTCTTAAAGTCCTTTTTAATAAATGTTAAAAAAATAAATAAAATAAAATCAGCACCATGCCTACAATAAATGCTTGTTCCCTTCCTTTTCTCCCTTCTTTTCAAGTCTCAGCTAAAAACTCACCCTCTGCAAGAAGCCTTGTCCAGGCCTCCTTAATCTTCTTGCCTTCCGTCTGAGATTATCTCCAATTTATGTTGTCTCTATCTTATTTGTACCTCCTTTTCTTGTACCTCCAACACTTAGCCTGGAACATAGGCACTTAATAAATGCTCATTGGTTAACATCTCCTCCATCATGTTCCTAAAGCACTTGTGCTGGACAGTAGTAATAGGAATCACTCTCTAGGTTAAGAGCTGTAGAGGAGTCATAAAGTAAGCTGTTGATCAAAGAGGAGGGAAGAACTTTTAAAGTGGTATTGAATGGTAGCTGTTTTGACCAAGTTTCAGTAGTTTGAGTGGCATGGAAAAGAGAAGGAAGATCAGACCCACAGTACCCATAATCCCTGGGTTCACCTTGTGAGCAGCAGCTCAGAGCAATATACTAACATGCTTACCACCTTGCATACCATTCTGTCTATAAAATATCAACAAAAGACTGTAAAAGGAATTGTATAAATATGTTTTCTAAATAAAATCTGGCTATTTTTGTGCCTACTACAATATGTTCAGGTGCCTTCTATCTTTAAGAAAACTTTTCTCTGTCTGAATAACCCCTTCTCTAATATATGGTCTGTGTCCTCCCAACATTTTCACTACGGAAGTTATAGAAAAAGTAGTCTAAGTGCCTTCACTAGCTCACCTCCCATTTATTGAACCCTTAGAATGTGACTTTTTTTCACTCTCATTTAGCTGAAACTTTTCTCTCCAAGAATACCAGTGACCTTATTATACCTCCATTCCATTGCTTTTCCTTCCCATCCTCATCTTTCTTGGTCTCTCTGTAATATTAGACTCCAGGGTTATAAAAAGCATAAAGAAAGTAAGGCACTTTCCTAAGGCACACAAAGTAGAGGCACACAGAAAACTATGTAAAATTTATATCTACCATCCCAAGATTGCCTTGCCATCAGGAAAGAGGGACACCATATTTTACTCTTACTTTGGGAACCTAATTAGTTATGCTATTGTATGACACTGTTGACTACCCCTCACCCTCTTTGTCATACTCTTCTCTTCCTTGACACTATAGTTTCAGTTATTTTCCTATTCCTATATTTCCTATTATATTCCTATTTCCTATTGTTCTTTCTCTGTTTTTTTCTTAATTCTTATCTTCCTGAAACAACTTTAAGAAGGTGCTGTCATTGTCCCTCTTTTCTTCTCTCACAGTAGCCTCCCTTAGTAATCTCAACCACTCTCTATAGATGAATCAAAAATCTATTGTCTCCTGGTGTATCTATTCATAGCCTCTACCCAGAATGCTCATTTTTCTAACTATAATATATCTTCATTTACATATCTTTCTGGGAGCTTAAAATTAAACATGTTCAACATAGATCTCACCATCTTCCCCACTTAAAACCTTCCCCTTCCCTAATTTCCCTAATCTCTCTATTGATGACACACATTTTTCCATTCAATGAGACTCATAAAATTGGAGTCTTCTCTGATTCTTCCTCCTCCACATACAGTAGACTCTCTCACCACAGGATCTTCTCTCATCCTCTTAATTGTTCTCTCCTCCTCCCAATGTTACTATCCTTGTTCAGGCTCTCCTCTCTTATCATAATATCATCCTACTGATATCATCCAGGCCCTCCACTTCCTAGTTGATCCTTCATATTCCATATTTTCTAATGTACCATTATGATTATGTCATTCCTTCTCTCAAAAACCTTTGGAGGCTTCCCATTGTTTATTGAATCATGTATAAATTCCTAATCTGAGATTCTAGGTTCTTCACAAAATGGCTTCACCCTCCATTCTCAGAGTTTCTCATATTGCTTTTCTCCCTTTGGTCTGTGTTCTATAGAAACTAGACTATTCTCCATGACTCCTTCTTGTCCTGCATTTTTCCCCATCTCAAAACCATTTCTTTCCTTGAGTTTCTCATATTTGAATGGATGTCCCCTCTTCCATCTTTATCTGTTGAGGTTCCTCTATTCCTTCAAAGTCCTGAAAAGTCACCTCTTCATAAAGCCTGCTCAACGATATCCCCTCACACTACCCTCAATCAAAATTCTCTCCAGAATCATGCTGCTATCTTTTGTCATCTTGTTTCATGTTCCTAATGAAATTAGACTCTTCAAGACTTTTGTGTCTTGCTTATCCAAATATGATTGGTTCTATGTTTCTGGATCTCCAAGATGAAACCAATGCTGATCTGAGTGTGGTCTCAAATTAAACATAACATTTGCTGGTTCTTATCCTTGATATTCATCACACTCTCCTTTCAATCCTTTGTCACACCAAATGCTTGTATTTCCTACACCTAACACAGTACCTGACACTTAGTAAGTATTTAATAAATGTTTGTTGAATGAATAAGAAAAATAAATGAGAAAACATTCAACAAGATAAAAAGAAATCATCTAAAGAAGGTATTATGTGGAGGCAGCTAGTTGGTACAGTAAGTAGAGCACCCGGCTTGAAATCAGGAGGATCTGGGTTCAAATCTATCCACAAACACTTCCTATTTATGTGACCCTGGGCAAGTCACTTAACTCTAATTGTTTATACCTTGCCTTTACTGTCTTAGAGTTTTCCCTAAGAAAGAAAAAAAAATTTAAGAAGATATTATATGAAATTTAAAAGTTTTTGCACAAAAAAATTAACATATCTATGATAAGAACTTCTATAGAGGTCTAGCACAACTGTTTCCGTGCCACGTTGATTTCTAGAACCACTGTGGAAGATCTCATAGGCAGCAAGTAGGATTTTTGCTTTTGTAAAGATTAAAATTTATGGAACATGGGGAGACTGAGGCAGGTAGAAATTAGTTTCTCTCTGCAAGGAGTATTATATTTTTTAGAGGTTTATTAAAGGTTAAAGATTAAGAATATACAAGTAAGAAACATGTGCCTAGGCCAGAGGCCTCGACAAAATAACCTCACATCATGGAAGAGATGCCTCTGCTCCAAACGGAAGTCCAAAAAAAAGCCAAGAGCCCTCTCAAAAGCCTTGAATGAGCTTAAATCCCTTCTCGATCTCGGCCCAGGTGAGATTACAAGGCATTCTGGGGAAGTGGAGCAAAGGCTCATGGGGATTGTAGTCCTGTATTCGAGTCTATTTTTTACATTCCCCCGTGTGATCATTTGCAAAAAAATTAATTTTTTTCCAAAGGATCATGAAAACATAATCAACTTAAAAGATTACAATAGTGTGAGGATAAGAGAAAAAAGAATAAAACCAATAATTTCTGAACACATTGACAAAAAGCCGTTAGGGGGCAGTCCCCTTTGGCATAAAAGTATACATACAAATAAATGTTCAATCAACCACACCCAAAGTTCAATTTTGTGCAACTTGTGGTCTGGAGGCTTCTTCATGGTGGCTTCTCCAACAGTTCAGTTCTGGATTCAGAGAGGTAGCATCTTCTTTACCTAAAATTCTTCTCAAAAGGAATTTAAACTTTGCAATTTAAATAATGATTTTTTTTACATTCCCCCATGTTGTGGGTGATTGAAAGATTCAGAATCAGTTAGGGATGCATGGCTGAGGTATGAGGTATATGAATCAATTGGCAAGAGATATTAAAAAGACATCAGAAAAATCAAAAGGAAAGAAAAATTTCTGGATGGAAATATAGACTATCAAAGTCTTATGTGTAAAAATTCCAAGTAGAAAAAAAAATAAATCTATAACAGGTCCTTCAATCAGGGCCCAATCAAAATGATCTAAGTAATGATGCATTTACCCAATCAGTAGCCAGGACTACAGAAAGGTACCACACTATGAGAGGCAGAAAAGGGGACCAGATTATAGGAGCCAAGTTTGGGGCTACTCGTCTGTGAGTATCTTCAGAGTGAGTGTAGATACAAGGAAAGCCTATGTCTTAACACATGTTAAACACAGTAACCTCGAGTCTTCACACTAGGTTCAAGACCTTTGTATTGGCCTAGAAGTGCATCAATCCATCCTAGATTGGCCTTTCTTTGGCCCTATGAAATGGCTCTTGTGTGTATCTCTTGTCCTGGAATCAGACAGAATCATTAAGCAAAGTCCCATAATTTATTTAAATAATTAGTGGAATCATTTTCATAGTCACAAGCCTTTTAGGGCATGTATTAGCAAATGTATCTTAAACTTAAAAATCAAAAGGTTAAAGAAAATCTTAATGCTGGTGACATGTGCTTCAAATATAAAAAAGGAGAGAAAAAATAAAAAACTGAAAAAGTATATTGCACATGCAAGAAATATATATTAATAAAAGAGCTTTAAAAAATTCAAAAATATAGCTTATAATCATTGACACTCTGTGTCAGTTAAGAAAATATAAAATACAAGGCTTTCTCACCAAAAAATGAGATCCATTTCCTCTTTGTATCTGGCCATGATCACTGTGAGTAGAAGGCAAATGAATTGAACAAGGTTAACAATTTTTTCATCTTTAAAAATACAGTAGTACAAATATGTAGATATCAAAATCCCCAAAATTCTCAATAGCCCAATTAATTACAATAGCAAACAAACACACTTTCATATTTCACATAAGTTGCTGTATGACATTTTTAAGACCTATGAATTGATGGACATTTGTCACAATTTTTACAAACATAGCAATCTTTCAACTTTGGTATTTAAACATATTTTTTAAAACAAAGTAAAAACTCATCTAGGGTTTAGAACATAATCAAGAAATCTAGATATCATTCTGGTAGAAGTAAAGTAGTGAGCTGAAGAGCATAAATAAAGGGGTGCTCCTTTTTCTTGGAGGCTTATAGGGATACAAATGCCCTGAGATTAACTGCCCAACTTCCATTCACATGTGGGAAGGTTGGGGGTTATAAAATACATTTCACTTCAGCTACTGTAATGGGCCTTACCTCATGGTAGGGGCAGGCAAAAATAACCAGATTGTTAAAAAAAAATTCCAAAAATCATATTTAAAAAACCCTTAAAATCAAATCATTTGAGGTATTTAGCACATTAAATTTTCCAAGGTTGTTAATACAATTATAACCAGTTCTGAAGTCCATCTATCCTCAGCAAAATAGAAAAAAGCTGTTTTTTCATATATGGGCTTATTCACAATAATATTTGTTCAACACAGTTATAGGGGGAAAACAACAGAATTTTAAAACTCAGTACATTCAAAATAAATTCAATCAACCTTCAGTTCACAGAATAGTATTCAATCCAGTAATATATGAACTTAAAATCACAAAGTTATATCTTAAACAAAAAATGCAATAGAATACAGAGATTTTTTTATAAACCATTGGAGTCTGAAATGCCTTAGAATATAGCCTTTACTCTCTTCAAAGTTCCTTGGGTTTTGTTTGTTTGTTTGTTTTTAATTATCCATTTAAATGTCTATTGTCCGAAGGTAGAGTAGTAAAGGCTAGGCTATGGGGTTCAAGGGATCCTTCCAGGGCCCCATAGCTGGGAAGCATCGGAGGCCAGATTTTAGCTAGAGACCTCCCTTCTCTGGGCCTGGCTTCCAGTTCGCTGGGCCACCCATTTTCCTCCCCAAAGGTAAAGTTGAATCTTTGGGCTGAGTCTGCTCCCAGACAGGCAGGTAAAATCAATGAAACTGCCAGAAGAGTCAAAAATCCTTTTAAACAGCCCATTGCTTTTTAGGTTTCTGTTTGAAAAGTCTGTTTCTGATCTCTAGTCTTTTCTCTCTTTCCCCTGCTCTGATACCCCTGTGGCCGATACCCCCAGCCACGTGGAGGCTTAGCCTAAGGGAAAATTGCCCGGTCTCCTTTCCCTCTGGTCTCTCCCCTCCGCCCACGTGGCCAATACTGTTACCAGCTGGTCGCAATGAGTCCTGAGCGATCTGCTCCAAGGATCTGGGTGATGAGCCGGCTGGGGTTGTGCTCGAGGGTCTGGGGCGCAGAAATAGGCAGGCAGCGGGCCGGTGAGAGGCCAGGAGCAGGAGCGGCTGCGGGGGTGGGCAAGGCGGGGACCAGGTACCAGGTGAGGACGATCAGGGCTTCAGGCTGCAGGCAGGAAGCGGCGGGCCGAGCCAGGTGGGGTGGGCAGCAGGTCCGGAGCCTGTAGCAGCTTTGCGAGGGTAGAAAACCTTGGCCAGAGAGATATGGCTCAAAAAAAAAATTTTTTTTTTCTAGGTACTAGATATTAAAACTGAATTTAAGATCAGAAAAGAAATCAGAAGACTGAAAGTTCTTTTTTCCATTAGGTCGCCAACTGTAAAGATTAAAATTTATGGAACATGGGGAGACTGAGGCAGGTAGAAATTAGTTTCTCTCTGCAAGGAGTATTATATTTTTTAGAGGTTTATTAAAGGTTAAAGATTAAGAATATACAAGTAAGAAACATGTGCCTAGGCCAGAGGCCTAGACAAAATAACCTCACATCATGGAAGAGACGCCTCTGCTCCAAACGGAAGTCCAAAAAAAAGCCAAGAGCCCTCTCAAAAGCCTTGAATGAGCTTAAATCCCTTCTCGATCTCAGCCCAGGTGAGATTACAAGGCATTCTGGGGAAGTGGAGCAAAGGCTCATGGGGATTGTAGTCCTGTATTCGAGTCTATTTTTTACACTTTTGAGCATGAGGCAATACTAGTTGTATCACTTCCCTATTGATGGGTCTGATGTATGTAAATGATTAGGGTTCATAAGAATAGCCCAAGAGAAAGACCTCTCTTAAAGGAAAAAAAAGGGGGGGCATGATGATAGAAGCCTTCATCAAAGAGAGTACATAGCAAGCCATACCAGATCAAGCCACAGTTCACAGAATAATTAGATTCTAATCTAGGTACAGAAGCTTACCTAGAGCAGGGCAACTAGGCTTTTCCCAGAGTATTAAAATTTAACTTTCTTCAGTCCACACCAGCCTACCTCCCTTCTTCGCACTTCAGTCATCAGTATAGAAATCTTGCAGATTGTCCAGAGTTAAAGAAGTCAATAGTCAATAGTCTTCCCTTCTTCCTACTTTCCCACCACCACCATCATCTTGCCCCAACTTGCACTAAACACAAAAGTTCCTAGTATGGTTCTGTTTAGGCAAGTGGTAAGCAAGGAGATTATATTAGCTTTCCAAAGTCAGAGATCATAGCTCCATAGATTTAGAATCAAAAGGTAACTCATGGGTCATCTTAGACAGATTTCTCATTTTTCAGATAAAAAACTGACTTTAACGAAAGGCAATGACTTAACCAAGGTCATACAGGTAACAAGTGGAAGAGCCAGATTTGGACCCAGATCATCTAACTTGAAATTTAATACCCATCCCAGTGTATTATGGTACACAGAGATGGAAAGAACACTTACTAAGGTGAGAGCAGTAGGTCCAATATAAGGATGGCTTACAGTTCTTTTATAATAGCAGCTTGTTAATTAGGCTACCTCACTCTTCCAATACTCTGCCACTGCCACTATCTCAGATAATCTGATCCTCACAACAACACTATGAAGGAGATAGGGCAAGTATTCTTTTTCCCATTTTGCAAATAACTGTTCGCTGTGGGACTAAAAGAAATTAAGTTATTTGTCCCAAGAGTACACAAATAGTCAGCAGCATATCTTGACAAACTTGAACTATAACCTGAGATTTCTGATTCTAACTCTAGTAATTTTTCCATTATACCCCCAACTTGTATAGAATGACCTGAGAATCACCATTTATAACTTTGTAAATGCATTTGGGGAACAAATCCAATTTGTAAATAGCTGACTATCTGTATTCAAAAAAGGAAGCTCTTAAGGAGCAAAAGAAATGGAAAAGGAAATAACTCCAGCAACTTCCTAAGAAAATGAATGACAGAAAGAAGTGGGAATGGGAATGGGAATGGGAAACTCTCAAGGAAAATACTGTAGGAGTGAACATTGGGCTTGTCTTACTAGAAACAAATGATGGGTTGGGATGATAAAGGAAGGAGACAGAAAAAGGAATGTCTAGAGATAAAGTTGAAAGGAAGAGGAATTAGAATGTGAAAGGAAATGGAGTTCTGGTTCTGGGGGGAAATTTC
Organism: Monodelphis domestica; assembly: GCF_027887165.1. Taxonomy (NCBI): domain Eukaryota; kingdom Metazoa; phylum Chordata; class Mammalia; order Didelphimorphia; family Didelphidae; genus Monodelphis; species Monodelphis domestica. The sequence goes on from NC_077228.1 coordinate 311,375,998, forward strand.
TGGAGATGTTCTCTGTCACTAATATTCATTCAACAAATGTCTATTAGAGCCTACTATATTTGTAACATTAATTTTATAAAGCTTAGAAAAGACTTTTGCTAGAAATAAGACACAAATAACCGCAACATATCTTCTCATAGATCTCTGCTTAGAGTATTCCATAGGCAAGTCCAGTGGAAAATTAAGATTTTCCTAATCTTTTTCCCCACATTTTAGATTAACCCCATCTCATCTTAATACATGTATGCACATTGCCTAGGAATGCAATAAACATTTATTTTGATTTGACAACCTTGTTTTATGAAGCCCTTAAGTACTTCCTGAACACCCTGGCTTGAATTAGTAGGTTTGTCCCAAGACTGGACAATAAATCTTGAAGTCCCCATAGATCACCTTAGATAGGATTAGCAGATATAATCAAATCTTAAGCACCCTCTTTGTCTTAGTTTCTCTAATTGTAGCCAGGCCACTCCCAAGTATTCTAGTCTCTGGCTACTTTCTCTTTCCATAGCCTCTATGTAGGCCAATCAGTTTTCCTTCCTTTCACATAAGCCCTAAAGTGTACATAAGACCCTGAGATCTGGTTCCTCAGAAATTCCCATTATTGATCTTTCCAGAGACATTGTTCTCTGAGCCTCAGAGCTCTAGTCCAGTGTGTGTGTGTGTGTGTGTGTGTGTGTGTGTGTGTGTGTGTGTGTGTGTGTGTGTGTGTATTGGCTCTGTGTGGTGACCATAAGAACATTGTCTCCCTTGGCCTGATTAAAGACATGTTCTTTTGTAACTGCTTCAGTGGTTGTGTTTTTTCAGGTTGAAAGATTATAGAGTGCTCACTGTAATGTTGCTTTAAACAGATATTTTCATGAGATTAACTTTGTAAAGAGACTTGAGGAAGGAAAGCCATTTTGCATTATTTACTTATATATAGATGATGTCCCGATGTGAAAACAAATTATAGGAGGCCCTAGAAGAGATGTACCGACAAGATCTCACATATATATTATAGGTATAGGGAAAAACACACATACGTTTATTTTTAAAAACACTTTAAGTACAAGTATTGGAATTTCATCTTATAGATGAGAAAACTGAACTGCAAAGAAGTCAGGTGACTTACCTGTAGTCATGAAGTTAATAAGTGGCAAGTGGTTGGATATCCATGGTGACAAATATAAGCCAAACAAATTACTATGTAGGAACAAAGCTTATGGAAGAGGAGACACAATCCATTCACAATGGGGGATGGCCTTATGGTGTTAGTGACTTTTTGTTTTTAAATCCTTACCTTCCATCTTAGGATCAATACTAACATACTGTTTCTTAGACAGAAGAGTGGTAAAGGCTGGGTAGGTAATGGGGGTTAAATGATTCTCCCAGGACCACACAGCTAGGAAGTGTTTAGGGCAGATTTGAACTCATAACTTCCCATCTTCAGGACTGGCTTTCTATCCACCAAACCACTCAGCTTCCCCCATGTTAGTGACATTTGAGTTGGACTTTAAAGATAAGGGGATTACTTTGCCCCTGCCACTTTTCTGTTTTAAAATCAGCAGACAAGGGACAGTTAGGTGGCCCAATGGAGTGAGAACCAAGCCTAGAGACAGGCGGTCCTAGGTTCAAATCTTGCCTCAGATACTTCCAAGCTATATAATCCTGAGCAAGTCACTTAATCCCCATTGCCTAGCCCTTACCACTCTTCTGCCTTGGAAGCAATACACAGTATTGATGGTAATGATTCTAGGACAGAAGTTAAAGGTTTAAAAAAATGGATACAGAAGGCAAGGGTTTAAAAATAAATTGTAAAAATTTTAAGTAAGAATTCAATAGGTAAAGAAGAGGAAGGAAGCTGTTGGAAAAAAAAAAGTCAAAGAAGTATAAAATCCCAAGGTATTCAAGTAATGATGAAAGAGAATAATTCCATTTGGCTGGGATATGATGTAGACAAAAAGTAGTGTGAGATGAGTCTGGAAAGGTAAGGTGACACCAGATTATGGAAAGCAGGCAGAGGTGTTTAAACTTCACTTAGAAATTAATATTAATTTATTGCAAACAATAATAATATGGAAATAGGTTTGTACAATGATACATGTAAAACCCATGGAATTACTCATTGGCTCCAGAAGGGGGAGGGAAAAGGGGTGGGGAAAATCATGAATCATGTAACCATGGAAAAATGTTCTTAATTAAATAAATTTTTAGGAAATTTTAAAAAAGAAATAAATTAATTTTAAAACCATTTTTTATTTGAGCATAATTAGCATGACCAAATTTACATGTAAGGAAGTGCCGTTTGGAAATGTGAGGATAGATTTGAAGGCTAGGGAAGAAAGTAGAGGTGGAGATGGTGATAAAGGCTTGTAATAGTATCCCTCTTCCTCCATATCAGTTCAGGCATTTTATATCTATTTAGAATACTTTTCCATGGTTATATGATTCATGATACCACCCCTCTTACTTCCCCCAACCCAAAGCTGACAAGCAGTTCCACTGGGTTATCCATGTATCATTGTTCAAAACCTATTTCCATGTTAATCATATTTGCAATGGAATGATCTTTTAACAGCAAAACCCCAATCATATTCCCATCGAAAAACATTATTGATCATATGTTTTTCTTCTGCGTTTCTACTTCCACAGTTCTTTCTATGAGTGTGGATAGTGTTCTTTCTCATAAGTCCCTCAGAATTGTCCTGGATCATTGCATTGCTGCTGGTAGAGAAGTCCATTACATTAGATTGTACCATAGTGTATGTGAAGATTGGATTTATCTATCTCCTGTTTTTAACAATGAAGGTACTTAGCTCTTCCTTTATTGGGAAGATTAAATTGTAATCCCCTGTCAATTTTTAGATTTTATCCCAAAGTGTTAACTCAGTATTTAAAGTACCCATTTTAACTACAAAAAGGTTTAAATAACCACAAAAAAGGTGTTAACTAATTAAAAAAGGTGTGAACACCCATTTCATACATTGAGTGGGCAGTCCTGGAGAGGATTGTCTGCTGTGATTGGTAAATGTAAAAATTTAGGGGAGGTGACACAAGAGAAAAGGGTCTTTAAATAGAGGAAACAGAGGCACATAAGGACGGAATCAATTATATCAAATGATCAGTCACTTGGAGCTGGACTGGAGATTAGTGGCTTGGGCTTGGAGTGAAGAAGAGTCAGAGTCACTCAGAGGAGAGACTGGAAGACAGACACTTGAGGAGAGACTGGAAGACACTCAGACTTGGAGTGAAGACACTTGGCTGTGGAACTGGACCCCTGGAGGAACTTGTATAGGAGACCTCAGACTACTTTCCTTTTAGATGGTCACCATGGTGAGTGAAAAGGCTGATTTAGTTTCCTTGCCCTTTCTGGAAGTGTGAACCTCCGAGAAAGGCTTATCATCTTGAGACTCCTTTCTCCTGGCTGGGGCTTAGAATTTCTAGCTGCCTCAAAGGAAGCCAGAGTGTGCTCTCCTCTCTCTCTCCTCTCTCTCATCTCTCTCTCTCTCTCTCTCTCTCTCTCTCTCTCTCTCTCTCTCTCTCTCTCTCTCTCTCTCTCTCTCTCTCTCTCTCTCTCTCTCTCTCTCTCTCTCTTTTCTCTTCCCCCTTTTATCTCTTCCTTAATATCTTCCCTGTATTGTAAATAAACTATCATAAATTCCATTCTATTTTAATAATTCATTTTAGGATTTAGAAATTAAATCCCTGGCAACCACCATTAATATATTCAGTCCGACCATAAATTAACATGTATCAGTCTCTGGGCACAAGGTTCTCCTGGTTCTATTCATTTCACTCTACATCAATTCCTGAAGGTCTTTCCAGTTCACATAGAAATCCTCCAGATCATCATTCCTTTCAGCACAATAGTATTCCATAACCATCAGATACTACAATTTGTTCAGCCATTCCCCAATCAATGAACACTCCCTCGTTTTCCTATTTTTTGCCACCACTAAGAGCACAGCTATAAATATTTTTGAACAAGTCTTTTTTCCCTATTATCTCTCTTTGGGGTACAAATCCAACAGTGGTATTGCTGGATCAAAGGGCAGACAGTCTTTTAAAGACCTTTGTGTATAATCCCAAAATGCCCTCCAGAATGGTTGGACTAATTCACAACTCCACCAGCAATGTATTAGTGTCCCAATTTTGCCACATCCCCTCCAACATTTATAACTTTCCTTTGCTGTCATATGGGCCAGTCAGCTAGGTGTGAGGTGGTACCTCAGAGTTGTTTTAATTTGCAGTTCTCCAATTATTAGAGATTTAGAACAATTTTTCATGTGTTTTTTGATAGTTTTGATTTCTTCATGTGAAAATTATATTTGAACCAACCAAAAAATAATCCTGGATGTGAGAATCTATCAGATCTCAACAAATTTGGGTCCTGCAAATTATTCCCATCATTGGGAATACGTACGTCATATCACATTCCACAGGCCTGAATTGAAACAAATACCCTATTGTGCTCAGTAATACAAGCCAGAGCTGGCCAGGCAAATTCTATTGGATTCAAATAATGAGGAACAGGTGGTAATTATGGAATATTCCCAGCTTAAATAAGACCTGAGTAAATTGCTTTAGTATAGCAAAGAAGAAAGAACACACACAGATAGATTCACACACACACACACACACACACACACACACACACACACACATATACACACACACACAGAGTGCCAGAATGAGAAAAGTTTAGAGGTAACCAAAGGGAGTAGGAGCAGTCCTGTTCAATTATCTATTTCATGGCTTTACCAAGGTGAGATCATTTTTTGTAGAATTCTAATTTTTTGACTAGTTTCATTTGTGTTTTCAAATTCTCATTTTAGCATAAAATTTTGCTATTGTCAATGTTATTATTTTGCTTGAGGCATTTCATTTATCTATCTCCTGACCTCCCTACTCTCCTGTACCTATAATAACTTTTCTCTGGACTTTCTGGTAAACTTGTTTTGTAATTTTTTAATTATTCTTCTAATTAAGTCCATTTATTATCCTCTCCTTTAGTCATAGAAAAATGGGAAAAACAGATCTAGCAAATACATTTAATTTGATGATTTTCAGACAAATGTTCAAGTTCTCCTTCTCTCTAGTCACAGTTCAGGTCCCCATCACCTCTCCCCTTAAACTGATTGTAATGGCCTTCAATTTGACTCCCAACTTCCAGTCTCACCCCTCTCTAACGCTTACCCTCCACTGCTTCCAAATCAATATTCTTATCACAAAAGTCTGACCATGCCACTCTAATATCTTGGAAGGATTCACAGAAATTAATGAGTTCTAGCTCATTAGCAAAATATATATCACATGACTGCAACCTGTGACCTGGCACAACAAATCTATTTATTAACCAAGTCAAGCTATCTTAATGATCAAAGTGGATTTACTACACAATCCATTTGCTTATGGTGGTATGTACAGAGGATGAAGTCAGCTAAAATGATAAGATCAGCTGTATACAACAATTCAGCTTAACATCTGCACACAATCTGTGTCATCTATATTGGCATTGCCTTTCTTTTTACTCACCATTTGGTTGATCCCCAAGAGTCATATCTCATTTTGTCTCATTTTGTCTAATACCTAGAGCTCCTTAAGCCCTGAATAGGCCATATTTTCCTGGTCCTCCCTGTTTCTATCTTTGTTCATTTCTATCTAGTACCAGAACACAAAACGATAGAGTTCTGTTAAAGTGAAAGTTTGATCATTTCTAAAACTAGGAAGAGCTTTCACCTCATTAATGAAGTAGTACCATCATATTTATTATAAAATGGAACAAAAAGAGCCATCATAGTACTTAAGGAAATTTTTGTTTTTTCCTTGGCAACAAAGAACCAAAATTAAGAGAACAGTGACCACCTACCTTACTTGGGGTGCAAGATGAATCAGAATCACAGATCCCATATTCAAATCCTGTCTCTGCTCTTACTTTTTATGGGATATGAAAGAGATCACTTTACCTCTATGAGCCTCAGTTTCCTTATCCAGTTTTGGATCAGATGAGCTCTGATGCCTCTTATAACTCTAAGTTATAATCCTATGATCTTTTTCACTACTACTAATTATCTCTTTGGAGGTAGAGAAAGACCAGCAAAAGAATATGAGCCTGTACTTAATGGTTTGAGAATGCTTCATGCACATAGTAACCTTTTAACGAATATTTGTTATATTGAATTAAATTGAACTGATGACTTCAAGAAATAGTTACTTCTAGGGGATAGGCACTTTTAAGAAACATAACTGAAATTTAGGATAAAATATTGCCTCCCAGACACATTGAAAGAATATTCTAATGATTATGAGGTCTTTGGCAAGAACTGGAAGACCAGCTGGGGAAAACTGGAAAATGGTATGGGGAAAATTAGGTTTAGATCAACATCTTACACCCTATATCAAGATAAATTCAAAATTGGTAAATGACTAAAATATAAAGAGTGAAATCATAAATAAATTGGGTGAACATAGAATAGTATACCTATCAGACCTGTGGGGGAGGAAGAAATTTAAGACCAAGCAAGAAATAGAGAACATTACAAAATGTAAAGTGAATGACTTTGACTATATCAAATTAAAAAGGTTTTGAACAAAGCCAATGCAACTAAAATAAGAAGGAAAGCAACAAACTGGAGGAAAAAATTTTACAACAAATCTATCTGACAAAGATTTACCTTCCCAAATATTAAAGGAACTAAGTTGAATTTACAAAAATATCAAACCATTCCCCAAATGACAAATAGTCAAGGAACGTTGTGTAAATGGAGATTTTGAACCTTTGACTTAATTCCCCAGAAGTCCTTAGTATTTCCCAAAATTCCCTATAATCTCTCCTATGTCTCCATATTGGTGAGATCTCATTATTGGTATTTAACTGGCTGTAACTCCTCCCACAAAATTTTTGGCAAAATGCAGCAATTATGGTGGTGTGGTAAGGTGAAGATTTTGAAATGCTAATTAGCCATGGGCATGTGGTTTTTATTTTGTATCCTCTTTATTCCTTGACTTCTAATGATCATTTAATAAACCTCCTAAAATATAATATGTTCATTATTGAGATATAATTTTAATTTTTGCAACATGTAATAATTAAAAAGGGTTTTGGTCAAATTAAGAGTTATAAAAAGTTGTTGTGGTCGCCATTTATGAAAATTAACTCTTAAGTCATGAGTTTGTTAGCAGCTTTATTATAACAAAGTAGAGATAAGAAAAGGGGAAATGTAGGAAGGAAGTAGAAAATATTGCCTTGCTAAATGCTCTATAATTGCTGATCTGAAAAAATCCAGATCAACACCAACAAAGGCTCTCTGAGGTCCCAATATCCAACCAGGAATCATGGTAGTCTCTTTAGCAAAAGCCACCAAGGCAGAAACACCAATGCAGCAGAATCCCTCCAACACAGAAGTCCTTCAACCCCAAAAAAATCCAACACTGAAGTTCTGCTCAGCTCTCCAGTCTCACCTTTTATAACCCTTTTTCCACATATGGAAAGGAAAACTGTGAATCAAGCTTTGGCATTTCTGCCCACTGACGTGGAGCAGACAGCAATTGGAATGTGATTGGGAGGGGGAGTGATAGTTGGAGTGAGAGAAGAGGATTGTAGGAAACTGAAGAGTCTTTGCCCTCTGAACTTGATTGAGTGTGGAGCAAAGACTAGGAGCTCTGGATCCCAACCTTTGGAATACCTTACCTCTATTCCCTTAACCTGGAGAAGAAGAAGGTTTCTGGAATGTGTGAGAGCATCCATTAGAGGAAGAAGACAAAAGTAAGCTTTTGAAAGGGGTTGATCCCTTAACTTCATGGGGTCACTCTGAATATCCTTTCCATCTCTTGACCTTCCCAAGAAAGATGGTTGCCTTTTGTTTGTTGAGCCATCTTGGCTTAGCTAAAGAAGCAGCAAGGGTCTCCTATTCCTACTTACCTATCCCCTTTCTTCATTTACGCTAATTATTAAACTACTTGAAAAATAGAAGATCGCAGTCAGATTTATATTGAAGGGAGAACAAAGAAAGAGAGGCTGGAGGCTAAGCTAGCCTTTAGCCTAGCATAAAACAATGAAAGCCAATAGTGACAGTCTGCCTGCCAGACAAAGGGGACTTCTGGGTTCAACTACTGGTCAACCCTTGAGGAGTAAACTCCCCTATTTCCCAGAAGTCACTCAAAACACTGTCATCCTTAACATAACCTTACCCAAGGGTACCTCTCTTGTTGGTTGAGAGAAATTTCAAAGACAGTCTCTCAGCAGGGGATATCCCTCTCCTTTTACCTCACCAGCAGGCATATTCCCTCTGTCTCTTCAACTCCTTCATTCCCTGTTACACACCCTTCCTTATCCCCTATACCTCTTTAATTCTCAATCAATACCTTCATTATTACACATGCCACTTCCTGTCTCTCTAGTTTCTACTTCCTTTCAATGTGAACTAGTCTATTGCATCTCAGGAACCAATCACAGTTTCTTAATTTGCCTGGCACTTCCCAGGGGGACAGTGCCTGTGGGATCTACCTCCTGTCCTCTGAGGGTGTGAACTTTTATCAAAAGGATCCTCAAATTCCTGACTGATTAGGTTTAAAAGGGTGGAGCACTCCAAGTACTTAATTAAGTTAAGATAAAAAAATTCCCTTTCACAGACATGAGTAGGCAGTTTTCACATGAAGAAATCAAAACTATCAATAAGCACATGAAAAAGTGTTTTAAATCTCTCCTGATTAGAGAAATGCAAATTAAAACATCTCTGAGGTACCACCTCACACCTAGCAGATTGTTCAACATGACAGCAAAGGATGGTGATAAATGTTAGAGGGGATGTGACAAAATTGGGACACTAATGCACTGCTGGTGTAACTGTGAATTAGTCTAACCATTCTGGAGGGTAATTTGAAACTATGCTGAAAGGGCTTTAAAAGAATGCCTGCCCTTTGATCCAGCACCACTGCTGGGTTTGTACCCAAAAGAGATAATAAGGAAAAATACTTGTACAAAAATATTTATAGCTGTGCTCTTTGTGGTGGCAAAAAATTGGAAAATGAGGGGATGCCCTTCAATTGGGGAATGGCTGAACAAATTGTGGTATTTGTTGGTGATGGAATACTATTGTGCTTAAAGGAATAATGAACTGGAAGAATTCCATGTGAACTGGAACAAACTCCAGGAATTGATGCAGAGTGAAATGAGCAGAACTAGGAGAACCTTATACAAAAAGGCATTGTATATACATGATACATTGTGACACAATCAAATGTAATAGACTTCTCTATTAGCAACAATGCAATGATCCAGGACAATCCAGAGGAATTTACGAGAAAGAATGCTATCCACATCCATAGAAAGAACTGTGGAAAAAGAAATGCAGAAGAAAAACATATGCTCAATCATAGAGGTCAATGGGGAAATGATTGGGGTTTAACTTTAAAAGATCACTCTACTGCAAATATGAATAATATGGAAATATTTTTTGATTTTGAACAATGATACAATGAACCCAGTGGAATTACTTGTCTGGAAGAGGGGAGGAAAGAGGGGTGGTAAAAATCATGAATCATGTAACCATGGAAAAATATTCTAAATAAACAAATTAAAAATAAAAAAAACTGGAAGACCACAACCAGCAGTTCTTCATTGTAACTCATTGAAGTAAAAGGATATGGGGGGGGGGGGGGGGCTGAGGCGGGGATGTTACTGAGAATAGGGTTTGGCCTTCTCAAATTGAGCTTAAAATATAGGGATGACTGATTCCTAACAAGAGATGGAGTACACCTGACAAAGTCTAGTAAGAATATATTTACTGGGAAGGGATGTGGAAAATTTGGAGCATTAATACACTGATGGTCAAGCTATGAACTAATTCAGGAGAGTAATCTGGAACTGTGTCCAAAAGACCATAAAACTGTACACCCTTTGACTCAGGGGAAAAGGACATACTTGTACAAAAATATAGCAGCTTTTTTGGTGGCAAAGAACAGGAAACTGAAGGGATCTCCATTAAATGGGACATAGATGAAAAAGTTTTGGTATATGTTTGTAATGGAATTCTATTGTGCCATTAGAAATAGCAAATAAGATTATCACAAAAAAAAAACTTGGAAAGGCTTATGTATCACTATATGAAGTGATGCAAAGTGAACAGAATCAAAAGAAGATTGTACACAGTAACAGCAATAGTGTATGATGAGCAACTGTGAATGATTTAACTATTATCAATAAAGCAAGGATCCTGGGTGAAATAATGGATAATAATAAAGGTGGTGGTATTAGGATATTGAGATACTAAAGTTATTATATTATATTCACCTCTCAGTGAAATAGGTCTATGAGCCTGCCTCACTATGACTAGTGCAGTCAGAATGCACTTATCTCACAGACAAGTTGGTAAAAACAGGACAGGGATTTATTTTGAAAAAACAAGGTATAATGAAGGGAGGATTAAGCAATATGGGTCCCTATCCCTAAGGGATTTCTCACTAGTCTCCCACCTTCTAAAACCTCCTCATGGAGGTACCTTCTGTTCTCAAAGCTCCCTAGGCCCTGGCCTAGCTGACTAGATCCCCAAACTTACTAGCTAACCTGGCTCTACTTAATCCTCCCTGGTTGTTTATAGGATGAAATAGATCTTCTGATCTCTTCAGGGTGAACTCGTTATGGTTGAGTTGAACCCCAGTTGGACCAGGCTGGAGTTGACCTCAGGCTCTCCACCAACAGTCTGGTTAGATCAGGCTAGCAGTTTACAGATATTCTTATCAGCAAGCAATCTCAACAGAGAGGTGCTATTTGATTTTCTTCAAAGTAGGATTTTCTTCCAGTCAGGAACAAACAGAGATACTCTTCTTCAGCTACAGGGGACAGGAAGTCACATACTCCTCAGCTCCAGAGACAGGGAACTCAAGAGCCTAGAGTAACTGTTGGTGCTCACTCTCTATCCTTTCTCTTTGTTCCAGAACCCCTTGTCACTTGGTTCCTAGCACATGGCTGGCTCTCTTCTCACAAAATCTCTCTCTCTTTCACTTATCACAACCTATTTCTCTTCTTCCCTTATTACATGGGCAGCTCCAAGGGACTCAGGACAGAAAAAGGCTATCCACATTGCCATAAAATGATCAGTCAGTCAAAAAGCAGATTGAAGCATACCATTCTTCATTTAATTTTCTCAATGAATTTTTCTCTAGTATAAGCCACATATGTCTTCTTTCACATGCTAACATGGAAATATATATTGTATGACAATATATCACGACCTATATCATATTACCTACCTTCATGGAGCTAAGAAATGGAAGAGAGGGAAGAAAAGAACATGGATTGCAAAATGTTAGGAAACAATTATTAAAATTTGTGTCAATGTGTTTAAAAAAAGAATGTATTTTCTTGGTGTCTTACATATATAATTACAAGAGTTTTAAATTAAAAAGGATAGGAAGAGAGAGAAGAAATACTGTTTTGTATGTTCCCCACACTAGATATCTTAAAGGATAGCTTTAATGAAGGAAGCATAGAAGTAGACATACCCAAAAGTTTACAAGAGAAAAGATACAAGAAAAAAGAGCCATTACTAGAAACCTCTTGACTTCAAATATCTATATACAAATGTCCAAAACTTAAGCACTAAATTAAAAGAACTAAAAGTTTTAATCTAGGGAGCAAATTTCACTTCATAAAGGTCACTAAGATGTAGTGCTCTGAAAATCATAATTTGAACATAGCTCTAAATAACATAATTTATTCAAAAGAAAAAGGATAAATAAAATAAGGTGGGGTAGCATAGTATATTTTAAAAGGTACATTCGTGTAAGGAAACCCAGGAACCAGAGTGGGGAATCATCGTGGAGAGAATTTGAATGAAAGTCAGTGGAGGGAGAAACAGATACAATTTTTGGTATAGAGGTATACCACAGACTTCCTGACCCAGAACAGTAGGAGGAAGTAGATGAGGAATTTGTGAGATATATCATTAACTTAGTGAAGAGATATGATATAGTAGTGATGAAGTAAGTCAATCATCCAGACATCTAATAGATCTCTTTTTCTGCCAATAGTCATATTGATAATTTCACCCTTCAAAAGGTAGAGTAACTAACAAGAGGAAATTCTACTTCTGGACTGGATCCTCACTAATAGAGAGGAACTGGTTAGTGGGATGGAAAATGAGAAGAACCTAGAACAAAGGCAAGGAGGTAGTGGCCATTTCTTCCCATTGTCTGTGATAGAGGAAAGGCAACAGTCAGTCAGGCGAGTATCCTAAATTTGATAGAAATAGTTTTCAAAGGGTTCAAAGAAAAGATAAATACTATACCATTGACTAAAGTTCTACTGAGCAAGTCAACCCAGGAGAAAGGAAAGATACTTAAATCAAGAAGCATTTATTATGTGTCTGTCACTATACTAAGTGATAGAAATACAAAGACAAGAAAAAAGAAAGGTAGCCCCTGTCCTCAATAAGCTGACATTCTAATGGGCAAAGAAAGACAATTTTAAAAAGGGAACTGAAAAGCATCTATTTTATCACTTCCTTGAAGTTAGTAAATTCTTGTGTCTTGATGGTCCATTGAAAGTCTGAGCATAGTATTCATACTAAAAGCATGAATGTAGTACTCATAGGTGTATTTGGCAAAAACTGAAACAATATATAAGAAATAGTATCCTTTTCTTTTGTAGGATTATTATTTTTCCCTTCATATGGTAGTTTAAAGAGAAGAAGGAAGAGAGGGACAAGGATATACATTTATATAGTACTTCATGATTTTTACAGAGAATTTTACATTTTTTCTTTGAATCTTCATGACCATCACATAAGGTGGTACAATAGACATTATATAAGATTCCAGTGGTTCTATTAACTCACTGGTGTTGGTATCCCCTCCAATGTAATAGAACACAATTCATTATTCATCCCTATCCATCTATGTTACTTTTGTACCCATCTTCCCATAATATCACTACATGGTGTCCAGCCAACATAATAGTAGCTTTTCTCAAGTTCTCATTATCACAAGGATATCAGTGGAGCACACAGGCTATTTCTTCCCTTCATTATATGATGGACCCCTCTTCTTTTTAATCTTGCATGGCTTTGATGACATCTATTATTCCAATTCTCTTCATTTTACTAATAAGAAAATAGATTCTGCAAGTGTTAGTTGCTCAGACACAAGTAGTGTGTGATGGAGTCAATGTTTATCTCACATATAGGTTATATTAACTTTGTGGCATTGAAGAGTTTACACATATAAACCATATTAATTGCCATGACATTTCAATGTCATGGCAAAAGGCTTATATATTTCATACAGTTATTGGTCCTAGTTATCATTAAGGGCAGCTAGGTGGCGCTGTGGGTAGAATGTCCCAACTAGAGTCAAGAAGACTCATCTTCCTAAGTTTGAATTTGGCCTCAGATACTTGGTAGGTGTGTGACCCTGGGGAAGTCACATAACCCTCTTTGCCTCAGTTTCCTCATCTGAAAAATGAATGGGAGAAGGAAATTACAAACCACTCCAGTATCTTTGCCAAGAAAACCTCAAATGGGGTAACAAAGGGTCAGATATGATTGAAAATGGTTGAACAACAATATTGTGAAAATACAAAAATGGAGCAAGAAAGTATTGATTGAAAAATTTGTGTTAGATTCCCACAAATCTTCAATCATAAAGGAGTGATGGAATGGGAATCTATGCCAGAGATTAAATGGTAGTGCTAGAAAGACAGATCATACAGTGGTTGAGGAAGAAGGATGAGGAGGGACAAAAAAGAGAGCATAGTCAAAACCAAGACCCAAATGAGTAAACAGAAAGCAAGTCTAATGTCATAGCCAAGAGTTCACAAAGGCAAATAAATGAATAAAATATTAGACAGGAAGTGCCGAAAGAGCCTTCAAGGAGGCCAAAATTAAGGAACAATTCCCCCTCCTCCGTGTGCATGCCTAGACCTTTAAGTATTTGCTTTCAGAGACATAGAACAGTAATCAATATTAACTGTGTGTAGAGCTCAGGACATCTTAGCTAAATGTGGAGATGGATTTGAAATTTCATATTTTTAATTTTATCTTTCATTTAAATTTATAACAAAATGAACTGAACTAAATTTTCAAAAGCTGTCATTGAAATCACTCTATTAAGAATTATGCCAATGCCTCATTATGTCATGGAAGTGATTCCAGGTTCTTCCAGGGTATGCCAACAAAGATGCTATAATGGAGGAAAGATTTCAGGTAGGATATCCATCACAAATTGAGTCTACTTTCTGAGGACCAGCTCAATTAAGTAAACAGACTTATCTTCTGTAGGCAGACCACTGGGTAATGAATGCCTTGAACACGGCAACACATGAAGCAAAGAAAATTACTAAATGGATTTCATAACCCCCTTCTGATTCTGTACAATTGTGGTAGAATAGCCAAAAAAGAGGGAAAATACTACCAAGAATCATACAGTTTTTAGAACTAATTTGACATACTCTTAAAGAGAATTTGCAATTGTTTTTCTCTTTGTGACTTGTAACAAAGCACTTTTAAACATAATACTAGCTACATCACACTGAGTGATTGTGCAGATATTATTGTCTAAAACTCCAATGGATGTGTCCCCCAAAATCACTGAGTGAACACACTATTTAGAGATCGCTTGGTAGCCAAGTGGATAGCATCAGACCTGAAATCAGGAGTACCTGAGTTCAAATGTGACCTAAGACATTTATTAGCTATGTGGCCCTGGTAAAATTACTTGGCCTCTTATTTGTCTCAGTTTCCTCATCTGTAACATAGAGATAATACTGGAAACTAGGTGGCACAATGGAATGCTAAGGGATACAGTAGAGTTCAGGACCAGAGTTCAAATCCAGTCCTGGGTAATGTGACCCTGGACAATGTAACGCTATGAGTCTGTTATTCTCAAATTCCTCCTCTATAAAATAAGTGAAAGAAGGAAATGGCAAATCACTCCAGTATCTTTGCCAAGAAAACCTCAGAAGGGGTCAAAAAGTGTCAGACTCTATTAAACATGACTAAATAATAACAACCTTGCAAAGTTGTTTTGAGGATCAAATGATATAATAATTGTAAAGTACTTAGCACAGTGCCTGACATATAGTAAGCACTATATGAATTTTAGCTATGATAATAATAATTATTATTATTAAAGAAACTGAATTGCACAGATTTTGATATTTTGGCTCTAAATAAGACCAAAAGCCAGAAGGAAGTTGTTGTTAAACAAAAGGATGGTTTGCATGTTCTCCTTGGATATGAAAATAAAGGAATTAGTAAAGTCATTTTTATTACAAGTCAAAATACAAGAAGAATGATTTTCATGGGACACATTCATCTCATGCTAAAGTGTTCATTATAAATATTTACCAAAAAAAAAAGGCCACCCCAAGAGTCACTGTAGTTTATATGACAATATCTCTTGCAGAGGATGGAAGGTAGGGAAATCCTCCCCAAAAATATCAATAAAATCCTCAAAATTAAATCAACACACAGTGTGGCATTTGGTAATGTCAAATAAAAGTAGGAATAAATAGGTTCAATGAAAAATATAACTGAAAACATGGTTCAGATATAGGAAATGAAAGTGATCATAGTTTTATGTTTTTACAGCACAAATGCATTACTTTCTTTGAGGAAAAATCATTAGTTACTGAATATGACAATCCCTAAATAACATAACAAAAAACAAAGTTGATTTTAACTAACTGAAAATTTTCATAAGCTGTCATACCACCAAATTGATCAATATCAGTTTAAAAGCTAGAATAAACTGGAAAAGGAAATGGCAAAATGTTTTTTAGGCAAGTAGATAGTACAAAGGATAAAGTACAGAGACCTGAATTCAAATCTGGCCTCAGAAACATGCCAACTGTGTGACCCTGGGCAACACCTTTAAACCAATTTGCCCAAATTTCCTTATCTGTAAAATGAGCTAGAGAAGGAAATGGCAAACCACTCCAGGATCTTTGCCCCAAAACATACCAAATGGGGTCAGTAAGAATCAGCCATAATTGAAATGACTGAACAGCAGCAAAAATGAGAAAGATGTGACATGTAATTGAAACAACTCAATATTGACCTATTAAAAATATTTATTGATAATGAAGAAAATGAGTAGAATAATATAAAGGAAAATATAATCAATTATAATGATATCAAGCTGGTGTTAACCAAGGGAAATCAATTATATACAAAGGAACCAAAAGAGCCAAAGAGAATATAGGTTTAAAACAAAAATTTGTTTGAAAAATTTCAAGGGATAATGGAACATTATAGGTTATAAAGCTTCTTGAAGGTAGAGATAAAAGGTGACAAGTGCCAAGAATCAAACCAGTAGGTTCTTGGCCATAACCACCCCTTGGAAATTGATGAAGACAGAGCAGGATCCTATCCCCAAGAACACCATCACCAACAATGCCTACTCCCCAGCACAGTGGCCTTGTTTTCAACCCACACCCCACAGTCACCATCCAGGGAATTATTTCCTATGAGGAAGTAGCCATATAGTCCAATTGCTAACCAACTGCCAGCCACCAGGCAGGCAAACCAGTCTAGCTAAAGAAGCAAGTCATCCTGTGTTAGAGACTACAGCCAACATGTGCCAGAAGAGTCAAGCAAATACTATCACTTCAACCACCAGCTATAGGAACAGATGCATTTTTGTATTTGTAATCCTAGTAATAATAGAGGTGGATTTTTTTAATCAATGGGGGGGTAGCTGGGTGTCTCAGTGAATTGAGACTGAGGCCCAGAGATGGGAAGTCTTAGGTTCAAATTTGGCCTCAGATACTTTCTAGCTGTGTGACCCTGGGCAAGTCACTTAACCCCCTTTGCCCAGCCCTTGCTACTCTTCTGCCTTGGAACCAATACACAGTATTGGTTCCAAGACATAAGGTAAGGGTTTGTTTGTTTTTTAAATCAATGAAAAAGGCAAAATATTAGCTATCAATTTTTAAAAGATAAAAACACAAATTATTATATCAAAAATGAAAAAAGGGAAATCAAAACAAATGAGGAAATAAAAGTTATTAGAAATTGTCTTTCCCATGTTTATGTCAATAAAAGTACTTAAATGAAACAGATGAATTCTTATAAAAATATATAAATTAGCAGAACAAGAAATAGAGAAAAAAATTAATAAAGTATAAATGAACTCCAAAAGGAAAAAAAAAACCATGAACAGATGGATTCAAAAGTAAATTCTACCATTCAAAGGAAAATTAATTTTAATATTATAAAAATTATTTACAAATATATAAAAACGAATCTTATCAAATCCCTTCTATTTCTTGATGCTGAAATCAGGAAGAATCAAAACAAAGAAAGCTACAAGCCAATATCCTTAATTAATTTTCATTTAAAACTCTTAAATGAAATATTGGCAAAGAGGCTATATATAGCAGCATATGACAAATACTACAAATTATGACCAGGTTGGATTTATATCAGGAATGCAGGTCTGGTTCAATATTAGGAGAAGTCCCTACCACCACATGAACATCTAAGTAATTAGGATAAAGAGCTCAGCTCTACTTTGAAGATCTACAATGAGGGGGAATCCACTGCCTACCAAGCAGCCCATTCCACTTCTGGATAGCTATAAGAATTAGGAAGTTATATCAAACCTGAATTTGTGTCTTTGGAATATCCACGCCATTCTTCTTGGTTCTATATTCTGGTGCCAAAAAGAACAAGTCAATTTGCTCTTCCAGATGACAGTCCTTCAAATAAGTGAAGGTAATCATCATAACATCTCTGAATATTCTCTTCTCAAGATAATCAACCTCTGTTTCTTCAGCTGACCCTCATATAGCATTGATCCAATGCCCAACATCATTCCTTCTCTAGAAAATCTATCAATACCCTGCCAAAATTTTAGTGCCTAGAATTGAATAGAAAACTCTGACCAGTGTAGAATGCAGTAGAACTATCACTTTCTTATTCCCGGACACCCTTTTTTTTAGAAAGTGTGCTTCTCAATGTAGCCCAAGATTGTATTAGCTTTTTTGGCTGGCATTTCACATTTTTCCCTCATATTAACCATAATGTCTACTAAAAACATTTTCAGGTAATCTTTTTTTCTAACCATACTGCCCTTTTCCTGTACTTGTAAGATTAATTTTTTGAGCTCATCAGTAAAACTTTTCCTTTTCCTTATTAAATAGTACCTCTCAACTGGATTCATTCTCCCTATTACTCTGCCTCCTCACCAACTGCCTCTTCATCCTGAAGAAACCCTGCCCCTGAACTCTATTCTCCTTATTAATGACTGCCTTAATCAGACCACCATTTTTTCATATATGTAAATTAAAATTGTATCTACATGTAATTTGGGGGGAAATGTACAAAACAGAAAAATTATGTGGATTTGTAACTGTTTAAATGGTTGGACTTTTTCTCTACTTTTCCACAAGAATAGTGTGAAACAGTTTATCAACTGCTTTGCTAAAACACAGGTAAATAATGTCTGTAACATTACCTTAATCTAT
Source organism: Monodelphis domestica (assembly GCF_027887165.1). NCBI lineage: Eukaryota > Metazoa > Chordata > Mammalia > Didelphimorphia > Didelphidae > Monodelphis > Monodelphis domestica. The sequence continues at coordinate 311,394,446 of NC_077228.1, forward strand.
CAGTTTAGAAATTCTGCCAAAAACAGTTAGTCTAACAATCTGTCTATGATGAAGTTCTGATAACTCTTTGTAACTACCACCTCTACTTTTTAGATGTGAACTAAACATCTCTTTAGTTATTTGTTCTTGAATTTTTCCCAGAAACCAAATTCTAGGTCACTGGCCTATAGTTTACAGACTATTGTTGTGGTTATTGTTCAGTCATTTCAGTCATATCCAACTCTTTGAAACTCTATTTGGAGTTTTCTTGGCAAAGATACTGGAGCAGTTTGCCATTTCCTTCTCCAGCTCATTTTACAGATGAGGAAAATTAGGAAAATAGGGTTAAGTGACTTGCCCCAAGGTTGCACAGCTAATAAGTGTCTGAGGTTAGATTTTAACTCTGGTCTCTAGGCCCAGCAGTGTGTCCATTGTACCTAGCTGACCACAGACTATCTATGATCTTTGATATTTTAAAAATTCAGGCAATTTTTGCCTTTTTGTACTCCAGATGTGCATGTCTTGTTGTCCACAATCTTTCATTGAAAGTGGTTCAAAAATCACATTCAACTTGAATTTATCATATACTACAACTACCTAGACCTCTCATCTCCAAAATAAATAGATTGGTTACATGGAAAGAATTAGGACTAAAGGACAGGACAGTGCTCCATTGGTATCATAATAAATGTCAAAGGAAACTGAAGTATCCTCATCATATTAAGTATACCCATTCTGGTGTATTTATGGAAAGACAAGGACAAAAATCATATCAAATGGATACATTGGACAGAGTGTGGACAAATTATGATCTACTTTGTTGGGGAAAATACTCACATTGATGACAACACAGATCTAGGTACCTGACATAGAGGAAGAAGAAAAAGAACACAGAAAGAAGCTTGGAAGATATCCATACTCCCAAGGAGAAAGATCTTAACCTGGAAGAGGACATTGAGAAGGAACTGTGTGACAGGTAAGAAAAAAATAAAGAGAAAGCAATGTTATGGACAACAAGGGAGGAAAGAAAAGCTAGGCAGGTGTAGTAACTTTTAACATTTATTTTAATACTTCATTGATGTTGATTATGACCCTCCATAAATCAGCAAATAATAAAAATAGCTAACATCTATATAGTGCCTACTATGTGCCTGGCACTGTACTAAACATTTTATGATTATTATCTCATTTATTCTTCGCAATTCCCCTGGGAGGTAGGTATCATTATCAACATTTTACAGATGAGGAAACTGAGACAAACTAACCTGGTTCTCTATCTCCTATGGCACTTAGCTGCCCATAAAGGAGAAAATTTCCCATGAGTTGCTGTGGCCAAAAACCTTTGTTTTCTGAAAGCTCCATCCAAACTTGCCATAATTGGTCCTTGAATAACAATTTCTTGATTCACCTCGATTCCATTACTAGAAGCCTTTCCAACTTAGAAAGTTGAAAGCGATCTCCTTGAAGGTACCCTCTTCATCAATTTTTTAAAAAAATATCTCTAACATCTAGTCTTTAGGTGCAAGGTTGATGCTGATAAATGCTTATTAAGTTGAGCTGATAGAACTTGTCTTTGAGAATCCAAGATTTGCTTTATTACAATGAAGTTTCTAGATCTTATATAAAGATCTAAAAGAGATTTTGTCAAAGCTGTTTTATTTTATATTTAGGAAACTGAGGCCAAGAGAGGTTAAGCAACCTGCCCGAGGTCACACAAGTGGTAGTAATATTTAACAAAATTCCTTGCCTCAATCCAGTTCTCACTAGGTTCAAAGAAGCCAATAAGTTTTCTCACAATTCTCTCAATTAAAGTTTTCTCAGAAAATAAAAAAGAAAGAAGACTAGACCCATAATTGAACAGAAAGAGAACTGAACCATATCTAAAACTGAGTCACAGGATAGAGTAAGTTACATAATTCACTCAATTCTCTTAGAAGTAAACAGCAGAGATGGGATTTGAAACCAGTTCATCTTATTCTAGACCCAACACTCTTTCCATTCTACAACCATGCCTATAATATCTGAATAAGACTGAGGTAAAACACTTTGGCATTAAAAATTAAATTTTATTCTGCCTGATTCAAGAATCTTTAGTCAGGAGAGAATGCAGCACACCCCTAAAAAGCAATTCATAGCCATTTCCCAGAACATTAGCCATAAAGTGATTATACTTTGGGAATAAGATAAATCACATGCACATTTCTCATTCAATAATGATTCTATGATGAAGCTATCAAAATTAACATCAAAGTAGACCTATTGCTAAATTAAAAATTTTTATGATGGTTCCCTACATTAAATCTATTCAAAAGAAAACTGAAACTTATAAATATACTTCTTGATTCTTCTAAAGCTAATAAGTGCAAGATAAAGACTACTATAAAGAATACCACTAAAGCTTTCAGTACTTTAAGAATGGTATGCTTCTGATTTGTACCTCATTTGTACTTCTTATAGTCAAAAAAGGGAATCGGGGGTTAAAAACTGAGAGATCTAAACTGATATCTGGTAGGGGTAAAAAATCAACAAATTAATCAACATGAATTCATTAAACACCTTCTCCATGGCACAGAGCCCGTGCTAGATGTCAGATTTACAAAAACAAGAAACAGATCAGTCCATAGAGCTTGAGAAGCTTATACTTACTAAAGAAAATATGTGTGTACGTAAAAATAAATAGAGGATACTGTAATGTAGGAATTGATTTGGTGATAAAAGGGACAGAGGAGGAATGAAGATCTCCCCCTGAAAGCAGAATCCAGGAGAGACAGCTGATGTTTAAGGTTGACTCAGAGAGAGAAGGGGTGGGAGCTAATCTGCTCTCACAAAATGGCTCTTGACTTCCTCCACTACTAGAGCCTAAAGGTTTCTTCTCAGGAAGATTACTCTCCCCCCTTCAAGCTGTCCCACTCACACTAGAGTCACTTTGGGAAAGGACAACAACTTTAATATACACTAAGTCAATAGGGTAACACAAAGAAATGGCTGGCGGAAGGGAATTGGTGAGGAAAGCAGAGGGAGGTGTCCCTTCTCTAAGTACCCCTTTCCCCTCCCTCCTCGAGTTTGGGCAACTCAGGCCTTGGTACCCTGGGCCCCTTGAGAAAGAGTCAGGTTGACTGGCCCTGGTCTTGGCACCCTGGCCACAGTTCAGACCCAGGGCACCAGGAGCTGTGGCCCAAGTTTGACAGAGGTTCAAATGTCTTCTTCAGCTGTCGTTTCAGTTGGGAATTGGGGTGGGGGGGAGGGAGGAGAATGTCCAGTTACCAGGAGAGGAAAAGATGAGTAAATCCTCAGGAGAAAGGCTTGGCCAAACCTCCCTCCTAGGCTTCTCCAGGCTGAGAGAAATCTAACTAAAATCCCAGGCAGAATCTTCTGTCTTCTCAACATTCCAGACCCCTTGGGGCCCCCTCCCCCATTAAGGTGAGCAGATCCAGCATCCCTTCAGGCTGCCACTCTTCCTTGAGTGCAAACCCTCTGTCACAATACATAACAAGAAGGTAAAACATAATTTCAAAGGAGATAGACACTGGCATCTGAACACATCAGGAGACATCTTATGTAAAGGATGATACTTAAGCTGCATTTAAAGATAATTAGGCATTCTAAGAGAAACAAAACAAAACAAAACAAAAAAAAAGGAAAAATAACCAAATATTTTTAAATGAACTAATATCTTAAAATAAAGCATTTCTGAAAAATCAAGTTTGCTTATTCTTCATGTTGATTATACAAAGAATGTCAGTTTGCATTTTAGATCTCAATGAGTAAAATATTTTGGTTTGAAGTTTCACTGGAGGCATAAAGGAAATAATGAGGTTGTACAAGATCTCTAAGACCCCCTCCCAGATCTCAAATTCTGTGACTTTGTGACTCTAATGGAAGTCATTTATTATTTTTGCGTTGGGAGAAAGGACAAACATGTTATATTCTAAACATGTTAAATCTGGCTTTTTACTGATGATTCATCCATTCCATGACATATCCCAAACTGTGTATAATAAGATGTCCTATTACAAAGTTCTCATGTATTAAAGATTTGCTGTGTATTCATATAATGAACTTATTGGAGTCAACCCTTGTTGAAACTTAGGCTCTTACTGAATTTGATAATGATAATAATAGCTAACATTTATATGGCACTTACTATGTTTCAAGCACTGTGCGAAGTGCTTTATAGTTATTACCTCATTTGATCCTCACAACAATTCTAAGAGGTAGGTGGTATTATTATCTCTATTTTACAGATGAGATGATTGAAGCAAAATAGAGTGACTTGCCCAGGGTGATAACATCTAGTATGTAAGGAAAAATTTGAACTCAGATCTTCCAAAATTTAGGCCTGGCACTCTGTCCATTGTGTCACCTAGCTGCTATGAAGGGGAAAAAATGATTTTGTCATGAGCTCATGAGGTACCTAACCTCCACCAGAACCCTTGTTACTGTATTAAACTCCTATTCTGGTTTTTCCATTCCCTGTCTCTCTGTACACAGTAGGTGTTTAATAAATTCTTATTAATTAATTAGACACTATATATTCTAGACATATTTATCTTTCTTCTGTCTTCTACTGGTACCACCAGCAAGTGACTTATCTCCTAGATCTGAAGAGATCAAAGCCATCCAACATGACTTTACTTACCTCCATTCTTCAAAAATTATAGTAACACTCCCTCTCTCCTTTTTCCTAATTTGTTACAATAGAGACATATTTATTCTTCTATAAGGCTAATTTCTCCCTTTGACCTTGATCTTATATATTGTAACAATTAAAAGTAGTGGTTGGCATAAACTGTTACTGATAAAAGAGTGTTTGCCTTAAATTGTGACCACAGAAGTATGGTTTCAAGACAGCGTCTTGAATTAAATCAAATATAAAGTGGTCGCCAGGGAAAAATTCCCAAATATGAAATATATCCAAATCAGCTGGGTTTTTATGGAGATTTTAATTAATACAAATAAGGAATTAATGAAAGAGAGTAAGAGGAAACAATGAGAAAAAGGGCTAGGCCAGCCTAGGCCCAAGCCCTAAGAGAGAGATCAGTCAGTCTTTAATCACTCACCACAAGATCTGTCTCAAGCAAGATTCTAGTGTTCAGAGAGACCCAGCTACTCTAACTAGTCCGAGCTCCAATTCAGCTTTGGCAAACTGAATCTCCCAGAGACTTCTTTTGAACTCCTTTTAAAGAGAATTTTCTCCTATGTCACCTCCCCTAAGTTCTCACATCTATCAATCACAGTAGACATTTTCCCAAAGGACTGACCATTCTTAATTCACACCTTCTTTAGTTCTCAACTTCTCTGGGTAGACTAAAACTTCTGAGTAAGTTCAAACCTCTTTGCCCCTTGCAAGTTTGCAAGTTGCCTGACCTTTTAGTGATTAATTTGACCTTCATAGGTACTTAGCACCTTTTTGTATTAGATCTAAAAATAGACCTAGCTTAGAGTTTTTTAGCTTTACTTTAAGTATGGGTATTAAGTATACTTTTCATTGTTCAGTAAAGAGTTTACAACTTTCTTTCCCTAAAGTATGCTTAAGTATGAGTGGAGTAGAGTTCTCACATTCCTGACTAAGTACCTTCATTGTTTAAAATGGGGAATGGTCTTAACCAAATGTTCTGAAGTAGGGTCTGAGAATTTTTAAGATTCACAATATTCTTACTGCCTGTAAGACATTGCTCTAAAAGACTCTTTTTCACTTATAACTTTTCTTTCTTTCTTTTTCTAAAAATTCTTATATTAGAATAATTCCTAAGATAGAAGTGTGACAAAGGCTAGACAATTGGAGCTAAGTGGCATGACCAGAGTCACATAGCTAAGAAGCATCTGGCGCCACATTTGAATCCAGGTCCTTCTGACTCTAGGTCTATGCACTGTGCTATTTAGCTGCCCCTTCTCTTATTAATTTTCAATCTCTCCCTGACAGGGGGGCTACTTCCCATTTGCCTACAAACATGATCATATTTCTACAAACTTAAAAAAAAAAGGCTTCCTTTGATCTATCTGTTCCATCCTATTAGAAAGTCATTACTCTTCTCCCTTCCAATGCTAAAATAAGCTTTAAAAAAAAGTTTTTCTATACCCCTACTTCCTCACATTATGTGTGATAGCTTTCATTCAAACTTTAATAAACTGTTCCCTCTAAGATCACCACTACTAATACAAAGACCTTTTGTTCCATCCTTATTCTGCTTGACCTCTCCGAAGCTGTGACACTAACAACTATGTCTTCTTATCAGATACTTTATACAACCTGGATTTCAGAAGTAGCACATGTTTTAGATATCTCTCTTAACTGTTTTATTCTGTCTTCTCTGACTTTTCATTTTCACCCTAAAAGTTTAATATAAGGACTACCAAAATGTCTGTTCCTGGACACTTTCTCTTCTCTTGGCATTCTCTTCACAAGTTCTATAATTTCCATGGCTTTAATTACCAGTTTTATTCAAAAGACTTCTAAATCTGTACTTAGGCAATGAAGACATCCTAACCATGAACTATAAGCTGAACCAAATCTATTTTATTAATTAAAGCTGATTCAAGAGAAATAGATGATGATTCATCCTTTTTTCTTTCCCTTTCTGTCTCTCTAGGGAAAGACCCCTATGTTGTACCTCTATCTGCCCTGTAAAGGGGAAAGGAGGCTAATTTTTAAAGGGTTTGACTGGATTATTTAAGAGTGAAGTCACAAGGATTTTAATTTATTCCAAAGAGATTTATTTATAAAATGTAGAAAGAATGAAGTAAGAAAATCAGAGAGGATAGGATAAGATGTCTAGCCTAAGCGTTAAGTAATTTGCTCAGGCCCCTGACTCAACTAGGGCAGGGAGAGTTAGTCCTTAGACCCTGGTAAAGCTAAGGACCTGGGGAAGTCTCTCTCAAGAAGTAACTCTCCTGAGGTTAGTTTTTTCATAAAATCCAACAGTTAAGAGTCAGTTTTTCACTCACCACGTGTCAGTTCAAAGGAAGAGATTTTAGAACAGCCTCACCAGGAACAAGGTCTCAGATCCAGCCTCCTCTCCAAAGAATGAAGGATTGTCTCCAGTCTCCACTTCCAAAGAATGAAGAACTATCTCCAGTCTCCACTTCCAAAAATGAAGAACTGTGCTTCACATGAAGTGACAGCTACTTTTAAAGATGCTTCTTTTGCATCACTTCCTGTATCTTCCCCTAATTTTATATCTACCAATCACAGTTAAAGCTTTGCTTTAGGACTACCCAGGGGCAGTTAATTTAATTCTGATTCATCACCCACTATTACACACATGGGTCACAGACCTCCCACTTAATGATTAAGTGGGATGTTTACACTTTTGGTGATTAGATCTAAAAAATGGGCAGATCTCCATACTTAACTTTTAAGTAGGGTATTTATACTTTTGATGATTAAATCTAAAAATAAGCAAGGGTTACAATATTAATCTTCATAATCAGAGGAGTGTTAATTTTAATCTTCACAATCCTACCTAGGATATTTGAAGGGCTAGTTGGGACTTTAGAAGTTTTCTCTTATCCTGAATGTTCACTTTCACTACTAAATGTTATAAATGTAATAAAACTTGTTGGCTAACAAGAAGTTCATCCCAGCTCAGCTCTGATTTAGTCTAACCCAACTAACCCAACTGAGGACATCTCCATCATGCTTTGCCCCAATCATTGCTCTGCTCATACTGGCTCCTCCCAGCAACTGACATCCTCCCATGTATAATGTCTTCCTCCTTCCTATAAGTCCTTTCAAGATCAAGGTAGAGCAGAACCCAGAACTCAGGGATATTGTATAAATATCCATTCAGTCAGTTTTGTCCCCAAAATTTCTCAAATCACTGCCCCCAACAAGCATGGCCATAGACAGGTAGTAGGTATTGTTTTCCCATCCCATCTCCAAAAGAATATAAGTTCCTTGATAGCAGGAACTACTCTATTTTTTCCCCTAAGCATAGTGCCTTGCACTAAACAGACATTTAATAAATGTTTATTGATTGATGGAATAATCTTTAATTCTTTCTCTCCTTCAACTCTCATATCCAATCTGTTTAAAAAGTTCTACCAATTTAATCTCTGAAGAAAAGTGTTTTACATCATTCTCTATTAGATAAATGTTCAAATAATAAGGTTACATAGTTCTCAAAAAAGGACATAAATGATTAATAACTACCTAAAATTATTCAGACTAATAAGGCACATGAAAGTTAAAATATCTTTGAGATATCACTTTACAAACACATGCAATTAAATGGTAAAGAAAATGAAAAAGGACAAATATTCATTACTAGTTAAGTTATAGGAGAAAGACACATCATCCATTATATTTCTGAAAGTGGTAAATTTATATAATCTATTTGGGAAAGCAATGTTACATTATACAAAAAGAGGAAATCTTTATACCCTTCAATCTAATGATCCCAATACTAAGAATAAGTATCTTGAAGATATGATTGATGGGGTTAAAAAATTCTATCAGTATAAGAATATTCATAATAACATTATTTGGAATTAATCACAAAAAGTTATGTCCAGTGATTTATGAGTGGCAAAACAATTTATAGTCTATTCACATAATCTGATCACATATATACTATTCTATAAGAAATGATAGAAATGAAGAATACAAAGGAATATAGGGAAAAAAGTGAGGAAGGCTGAATAGTAAAGAAAAAAAATTCCTGACTCTTAGTTGACATTTAACAGATGTTTTTATACTGTTTGATTGACTAACTGAGCTAGAGCTGGAAGGAATACCAGTGATCATTTAGCCTAATGCCATTTTTTTAAGATAAAGAAAATAAGCCAGAAATATCTTAGCAATATATACACTGTAGCCTCATAAACAATAAGTATAACTGATAAAATCTGGAAAATGTATGAAAGAAAAAGGTTTTGTACAAATAAAATTAATGTAGCCAAAGATTAGAAGGAAAACAGTAAGTTTTGGGGGAAAGTTTTATAGACTATTTCTCAGATAGAAGTCTCATATCTAAAATATATAAAGAATATTGTCGAATATATAAGAATACAAACCATTCAATTTGGAACTATGCCCAAAGGGCTCTAAAAGACTGCCTGCCCTTTGATCCAGCCATAGCACTGCTGGGTTTGTACCCCAAAGAGATAATAAGGAAAAAGACTTGTACAAGAATCTCATAGCTGCAACTCTTTGTTGTGGCAAAAAAAATTGGAAAATGAGGGGATGCCCTTCAATTGGGAATGGCTGAACAAATTGTGGTATATGTTAGTGATGGAATACTGTTGTTCTCAAAGGAGTAATAGACTGGAAGAATTCCATGTGAACTGGAACGACCTTCAGGAATTGATGCAGAGTGAAAGGAGCAGAACCAGGAGAACATTGTACACAGAGACTAATACACTGTGGTACAATTGAATGTAATGGACTTCTCCATTAGTGGCAATGCAGTAATCTGAACAACTTGGAGTGATCTACAAGAAAAAACACTATCCACATTCAGAGGAAAAACTATGGGAGTAGAAACACAGAAGAAAAAATAGCTGCTTCCATACATGGGTTGAGGAGATATGGTTGGGGATATAGACTCTAAATGAACATCCTGATGCAAACACCAGCAACATGGAAATAGGTTTTGATCAAGGACACATGTAATACCCAATGAAATTGCGCATCAGCTGTGGGAAGGGTGGGGGAGGGGAGGGAGGGAAATAATATAATTCTTGTAACCAAGGAATAATGTTCTAAATTGACTAAATAAATTAACTTAAATTTAAAAAAAAAGAAAAGAAATCACTGCAATGTCGAGAATAATTAGGGTAACTACAGTTGTTCATAAAAAAATATTACTGAAATATTGGATGATGATGATCTGTGAAAACTTGGCTACTCAGCAATGCACTGATCTGGGATAATCCTAAAAGACTTATGACAGGGATTGGTAGTCACCTCCAGAAAAAGAACTCCTGTAGTCATCTTTCACATCAGTATATCTATGGTTTTATTTGGGGGTTTTGGTTATGTATGAATGTGCTCTTACAACAATGACCAACATGGAAGTGTGTTTTGCATGATAATAAAAAATGAAAAAAAATTTTAAAGAAAGAACATGAGCCATTCCCCAATTGAAAAATGATCAAAAGATATGAACAGAGAGTTTTTGGATGAAGAAATCAGAGCTATATGTAACTATATGAAAAATGCTCTAAATCATTATTTATTAGATAAATTCAAGCCAAAACAACTCTGAGAAATCATCTCACACTTGTCAGATTGGCTAAAATTTAAAAAAAGTCAACATGACAAATGTTGGAGGGAATATGGGGAAATTATTAATTATTAGTATTAATACACTGTTATTGAAATGGTGAACTGATCCAACCATTTTGGAGAACAATCTGGAAGTATGCTTAAAGAGTTACAAAACTGTGAATACCTTTTAGCACAGGAATACTACTATTAGTTTTATTTCCATGATGATCAAGGAAAATAGAAAAGAAACTATATTTCTAAAACATTTATAGCAGCTCTCTTTGTGGTGGCAAAGAAGTAGAAATTGTAAAGATGACCATCAGTTAGGGCACAGCTATACGAGGTGTAGGATATGGTTGTGATTGAAAACTATGATGAACAGATCAATTTTGAAAAAATAAAGAAAGACCAACATGAAATTATAAAGAGTGAAATGAGCAGAACCAAGAGGATTTTATATACAGTAATATAAATATTGTTTGAAGAATGTGTATGTCCACCTCCAGAGAAAGGACTGATAGATAGAAATAAGTAAGACATAATTTTATATAGGCATATGTCTTTTTGTCAAATTATGCCTTCTCTAATGGAAGTAGGGGGAGAGAAACGGGAGAGAGGAAGGGAGAAAAAAAAAGCATTCAGTAAGTATTATAAAAGTTAACAAGATGTTTTTCATGCTCTCAACATCAATATACATTCAGAAACAAATTATAAATAAGTTTATAGTTTCATGTATAATCAATCTTTCTAACTTCCATGTGCATTCAAATTTTTTTTTTGTATATCATTAAGAATTTCATAAAAGAATTTTGGCTCTCTCTCAAATTTACCTCTATTTCTATTACTAGCAGCCTAGAATGTTACTATTCACTTGGATTACTGCCATAGTTTCCTAACAGATATTTTTGCCTCTGTTCTATCCTCTGTAATCTATCCTTTATACTACTACCAAAATAATCTTGTTTGTATATAAATTACATTATGTCTTTCCTTTGATAGAAAAACATAATAAGCAAACTATTGGCAATTGAGTAATGCTCCTTTGTTGCCCTTTAAGGCCTTTCGCATTCTGGACCCACTCTACCTGTCCAATCTACTCCCATATAAAATTTTTCTGAACACATAACTGCCTTTACTCACAGGTTCAACTTCTAGAAATATCCTTTCTCCCCCTACCCTTTCTCTATTTAATTCCTAATCATCTCTTAGAAGATGACTCATATACTTCCTCCTCAATTCAACCTTCACTGGATGACCATCATCAGACATAAGCTTCTTCTTCAATCATCACAAACCACTTCCTTTTATAGTTACTTAAAATACTTATGATATAATATTGTATATTACAGATCTATGCCTGTGCCTAATCTTTTGTATTGGAATGGCTAATTAAGACCCTAAAGGCCCAAGGATCAGCCCCAAGTTATGAAAGGTTTGAACGACTCATTTATAACTGAAAGTAGGCATACTTTTTCAAGAAACCTTCTAGAAGGCTCTTATTTTTATAAAAACTCACTTTTGTAAATAATCCACTCTGCCCTAATTTAAGAAATCTATCTTTTATAAGAAATGTGTCTGATGTTAACTACAAGAGCAAGTCCCCATTTAAAATCACTCCTTTCCAAATGAAAGAAAGGAAATGTATTTATGTAATTAGGTAAAGTTTGACTTTAAAGCTTTTGGATGTTTGTAATAATACTGAAGAAGTCTCATGCACTATAAGAAAAAAAGAATGGTGGATGGATGCCATGCAGATCCAGGCTACATACCAAGGAAGCATTCTATAAGAAATTTTAATAATGTTTAATGGAACTGACTAGAACGAATTGAATTTTTATTCATGCTGCACAGTCTCTCTATGGCAGTTCCATTAGATATCATCAAAACTCTCTCAGAAGATTGTTCCCTAGCTTTCTTCACATTAGCAATTGCCTCAGCAGCACTTTCAACATGTACCAATCCCCTATTACATTTGGATAAAGAGAATAAAGGAATGCTTATAAAATCAATAAATGACACAAAGAGGAAAAACTAACATACTGAATCAAATTGAAACTCAACATTGTCTTGAAAGATTAGAACATGGGGCTGAATCTAATTAAGTGAAATTTAATAAGAATAAATATAAATCTTACCCTTGGGTTGAAAAAAATAATTTTCAAAAACTGGGATGTCATATCACGTGGCAGCCAAAAATGCTAATGTAATCTTGGGCTGCATTGAAAGGCATAAACTCTCAGAACAAGAACCTTTGGATACTCTTCCTTGTACAGAATCTACCTGGAGTACTGTATTTCAATTCTGGGTACTATAGTTGAGGAAGGACAATTATAAACTGCAAAATATATAGACTACCAGGATGACAAAAGGCCCTGAGACCATGTTGTATATGGATCATCTAAAGAAAGTTTCAGAGTTGAGCCTATAAAAGAAAATAATACCTTGAAGTTTTAAAGTGGCATGTAAACATAAACATGGCATCATATTTACCCTGTTTGGCCCCAGAAAGCAGAAATAATATGAGAGAAAGTTGTGAAGAGGCAAATTTAGGCCTGATGTCACTAATAATTAGATCTATCCCAAAGGAGAGTAAGACACCTTAAGAGATGGTGGGTTCCTACCCATCAGAATTCAACAAGCAGTGTCTTGGATAACCAATGACTGGATATGATGTAGGGAATGAGAAGGAATAGATGACTACCAAGTTCCCTTCTAACTCTAGAATTCAATGAGTTTATGATAAGCTATGTCAAACTCTTTTTTTAATCCTGAAAGTGGTAAGAAAACTCGGGAGGCTATATGGAACTTTGTTTGTAAGCACTATACCATGCCACATAAAAACTACATGAAATTTTCTGTTTTAAGATGGAAGTAATTATTTCAAGGTAGATAAAAACTAGATATATTACAGTAAGTGGCCAATAATTGCAGAATGGTGAAACAAATTGTAATATGTGAATGTAAAATAGAAATGACAAAAGAATTCATTTAAACTTGTATGAACTGATACAGAATGAAATAAGCAGAGCCAGGCGAGCAAGATATACAATAACAATAATAATGTCAACAATAATAACAGGGAACAGCATCTAATTCTGATTCCTTATAATGAGCAATGTTGGTTTTATAAAACAAATGGCAGCACAGACTTCCTTCAGGAGGGGGGGAGGACAATGGATATGGAATATTGTAGAGGTTATCAGACATCATTACTGTACTGGTAGGTTTTGCTTGCCTATTTTTCGTTATTATAATGGAGAGTTCAATGGGAGGGAGAGATAGGGTATATATCAGAAAATAACTACTATAACAACAAAAGTTTTAAAAAATAATTGGTGGAGGGGAATTAATATAACTTCATTAATATATATAAAATAATTAATAAAATAATTTTAAAAATAAAATAAAGTTGAAAAATCAAAATACTTAAGGATATCACCATGGATTAATATTGAGAAAAATGTAAGTTTCACTTCAGAGTAATGCTTTCAAAATATAACCTGTTAGAGATAAAGCTGTCTACCAAGAAGTAACCTATGTTCTTATTAAATACTAGTTCTTTTAATGAGAAGAAATAGGTCATGCAGACCTGGAAAAATACTTGATCCCCATGGTAACATCATGATCTCAGACATCAAGTATTACTTTATGTTCTCAGGTGGAAGGATTCTGAAATTCTCCATCTTAAATAGGAAAACAAAATGCATTCACAAGGTGTACCATTGAGCAAACCTCTTCAAGTGCTAATAGCCCTGGAGGTTAGAGCATACATTAATAGTAGTAGCCCTAAAAGATGTAGAGAGTGGTTTTGGAGGAATAATGAAGATATGAAGAATCTAAAACAAACACGGTGGATGGGCTGCTTATTGAAAAGAAAACATTATTTCCACCTCAGAAATTATCAAATTTCATTTCAAATGACATATATCTTTGTTTAATAGAATCATTTGTCCTTTATCTTTTAATTAGAACAGAGAAATCATGTATTTCCTGGTCACAGACATAAAGAAATCCTTCCAAAAAGTTAGAAAAGAAGGCTCAGATGTTGGCAAGACTAGGGTTACTAGATTTCAATACAGACTACTGGAAATATTCAAAGTCTGCTATGAAGAATGCTAATTGAAAAATGACTAAAGGATGGCCTGTTTTACCAGAAATGACTTTCCAAAACCACAATGTGGAGACATCACAGCTCTCCTGTGCATCACACACACCAGCCCACTTCCTGGTTTCAGGCTCAGTTACCAAACACTTATCTGAGTTAATGTAAAAAATAGGACACAACAATGAAATATGGGTCAAGCCCATGTAAGCAGGACATCTTGTAACTTCAGGTAAGATAAAAAGCAACTTCTATGAGCCAAGACTAATTCAATTCCAAAGCTACTATTGAGTCACAGTCTTCCAACTGATACACTTAATTTCTGAATAAATGAGAAAATTAAGAAGTCAACATAAATAGAAGAGTCATTATGCCCCTGCTGAAATTCAGTTGTCAGTGTAACATTAAAGGAAATAATGTTCAGTTTAAAGACGTTCAGTATAATAGTCTATTTGGCAAGATGGCTTGTGTTGAACAGTGAACACACTGAGATACAGCAAGCTATCATTTCTCTCATGGAACAGTGGCAAGAAAGCTATAGGGCATATTAATGTTCAAAAGAAATTTGCAAATGCTAACCCCCTGCCTTCTGCTGGGATGCATCACCATCTGTATCTATCTATTTTGCCAACAGTCAATAAATTTGCAGATAAGTGCATAAAATTGTCAAATAAAACTGAACTCTCTTTCTTCTTACTTTAGGCTACCTCTGGGGACTGACTAGCTCTTAGACACATATAAAACTGAAAGCCACCTCAGAGACAAATGCCTTCATTTTACAGAAAAGGGAACTAAGGCTTAGGGAAGTTAAGTGATTTGCTCAAGTTCTCACAGGTAGTGAGGGATCAGAGAAAGAATTGAAGTACTTGACCCCAGAACTGATACCTTTTCCACACTACCATGATTCTCTTCTCTCTCCTTTTTATTCTGTTTATATTTTTAGTATATATTTTGCCCATGTTGGTATCCCTAGTTATTCTTGTAAAAAAGAATTCATCAGTGAACAGTTGTCCAGTTCTTATTTAAATATTGACATTTCTATTTGAAAGATTTAGGGGATTGATACTGTCATGAAACAAAAGTATAGAAATATAGAAACAATGAAAAATATTAACATCTAAAATTGGCACCAGCACAAAAACTATATATCTCAAAGGAAACTGTGGTCTGTAGTTGTGAATGTCCTTGCCCATGTATTTGGTTTCATGTTTATTGTATTTTGTCATTCTTAGAGAGAGAGGTAGCCTACTAGAGGCAAGAGTGTTGGGTTTGCATTCTGGAAGGTAATTTGGAATTATGGCCAAAGTGCTTTAAAAGAATGCATACCTTTGGATCTAGTAATACCACTACTAGATCTATATCCCAAGGAATTTTTTTAAATGGGGATGGTCCTATTTGTACATAAATATTTGTAGCTAAGCTTTGTGTGGTGGCAAAAAATTGAAAAATGAAGATGATGTCTCTCGATTGGGGAATAGCTAAACAAATTGTGGTATCTGCTGGTGATGGAATACTATTGTACTATAAGGAATGATGAACTACTTGATTTCTATAAGAACAGGAAAGACCATGAACTGATGTGGAGTGAAATGAGCAGAAACAGAACATTATACAGAGAAACTGCAATATTGTGTGATGATCAAAGGTAATTGACTTTGCCACTAAAAGCAATGCAAAGATCCAGGACAATTCTGAGGGACTTTTTTTTCCTTTTTTTATTTAGAACATTTTTCCATGTTTACATGGTTACACTCCCTGCTCTTTCCTCCCCCCTCCCAAAGCTGATAAGCAGTTTCATTGAATTATTCAAAACCTCTTTCCATATTATTCATATTTGCAGCAAAGTGATCTTTTAACATGAAAACCCTAAACATAACCCCATCAAACTACATGATTGATCATATATTTTTCTTCTGTGTTTCTGTTCCCACAGTTCTTTCTCTGGATGTGGATAGTGTTCTTTCTCCTAAATTCCTCTGGATTGTCCTGGGTTATTGCATTGATGCTAGTAGAAAAGTCTATTACATTTGATTGTGCCATAATGTCTCAGTCTCTGTGTATAATATTCTCCTGGTTCTGCTCCTCTCAGTCTGCATCAATTCCTGGAGGTCATTCCAGTTCCTATGGAATTCCTCCAGTTCATTATTCCTTTCAGCACAATAATATTCCATCACCAACAGATAGCACAATTTATTGAGCTATTCTCCAATTGATGGATACCCCCCTGAGGGACTTATGAAAAAGAATGCCATCTACATTGAGAGAAAGAACTATGGGAGTAGAAATCCAGAAGAAAACATA
Organism: Monodelphis domestica; assembly: GCF_027887165.1. NCBI lineage: Eukaryota > Metazoa > Chordata > Mammalia > Didelphimorphia > Didelphidae > Monodelphis > Monodelphis domestica. Next base: position 311,411,038 of record NC_077228.1, read on the forward strand.
TGATTTATCACTTGTTTATATAGGTATATGATTTGAGGTTTTGGTTTTAAAAGATAATTATAAAAATCAATAACATGGAAATAGATTTTCAGTAATAATATATGTAAAATCCAGTGAAATTGCTTGTGAGCTCCAGGAAGGAAGAGTGAAGAGGAGAGCGAGACAAGAAGAATCATGTAACCATGGGAAAAAAAATTTTTAATGTAAAAAAAAATGTTTTTTAACTGTTGAGTTTGGTTCAATGGGGATATGATTGGGGTTATTGACTTTAAATGATCACTCTATTGCAAATATGGAAATGGGTTTTGAACAATGATACATGTAAAACCCAGTGGTTGGTTCCAGGAGGAGGGAAGGGAAAGAACATGAATCACATAATCATGGGAAAATATTCTAAATTAAATAAATAAATTTTAAATAAAATTTAAAATTAAATTTTAATTTTAAATTTTAAAAATCAAAAACTGGGGGGCAGCTGGGTAGCTCAGTGGATTGAGAACCAGGCCTAGAGACGGGAGGTCCTAGGTTCAAATCTGGCCTCAGACACTTCCCATCTGTGTGACCCTGGGCAAGTCACTTGACCCTCATTGCCTAGCCCTTACCACTCTTCTGCCTTGGAGCCAATACACAGTATTGACTCCAAGATGGAAGGTAAGGGTTTTAATAAAAAAAAAAAATCAAAAACTGTTGGGTTTGAGTCAAGAAGAGCCGAGTTCAAAATCCTGCCTGTGACATGAATTATCTGTTTTATTTAGTTGTGAATATTGGAGGGAGTAGAGCCTCTAGAAAATCAATTCAAGGGACAAACTATTCTGTAGTCACTGCTAGTCACTGATCTTGTGGTTACTTCTGAGGTATTGCTCTGCTGAAAATTTGGTTGAGGTACTTTTCTTTACTTTGAACTTCTAAATTTATCAGCTAAGGTTCTTCCCCTTCCCCATAAGAGGGAGTGGACTGTGAAACTCTTCTTCCAGTTAAGGGCTCAGAATTCAATTGTTTTATCTTTTGAAGAGGGTAGGCCTTTCATAAAACCAGTAACAGATAAGGGCCCTCTGAAGGTAGGTGATCAGTTCCAAGAGCTTTATCTAGGTAGGGAATTTTCCTTCCAGAAAGAGTTCTCACCTCTTCAGGCCAATTTCAATTTAACAAAGAAAAAAATCACCTACCTACATAAAGTCTAAAGCCATTAATCAGTCTCTTGGACTCACTTTATCTAGGACTAAATCAAAGGCAATTAACTTAAAGCTAGAAACAACCCAGGTGTTTGGTCTCCTTTGCAAATGAAAGAGAAAAATAATTAAAATACAAATGCTCTTACATAGAAACAAATAGCACATTAACCTACATCTCAATATTTAGTTCAATATTTCAATATTTATTCTGTATATGTGGCCAACAGTAAGCCTCTAATCTTTCTAGATACCCCATAGTATCAAGGAGTTCTACTGCATAATAATAATTGACATTTATATAGCACTTTAAAGTTTGCAAAATACTTTGCACATTTATTTTTCTTAATCACTATTTCATTTGAGCCTTCCCACAATCCTGTAAAAAAGTACTATAGATATTAACCATTTTACAAAATATGTAAATCTAAGAGAAATAGTCATCTAACTAAAGTGTTAAGGCAGGACTTGAACCCAGGTCTTTTTAACTCCAGGCTTAACTAAAGTCCCCTATCTACTATACCATCCTACCTCTCATGATAGCTTATAATCATAGAGTCATTTATAAAGTGACTATTTTGCTTATATTAGAAGAGTCTTAGAGAGATTTTATGAGAGGTGGAACAATGGATGGTGGGCCAGACTTGGAGTTAGGAAGATCTGAGTTCAAATAAACCTTCAGATACATTCTAAGTGTGTGACCCTGGACAAGATACTTAATTTCTGTCTACTATAGTTTTCTAATCTGTAAAATGAGAATAATAATTGCACCTACTTCCCAGGGCTGTTGTGAGAATGGACTGAGATAATAATTGCCAAACATTGTTAATCCTAAAAATTCAACACCAGAGAGTAACAGTGTTTCTCAGCAAAAACTATTTATTCCATTGAGAGAGAGAAATCTAGGGTTTGGAAACAAAAGAAGCCTGGGGAGAATAAGTAAGCAACAGCCTATTTTATAGCATTTTGAAGTGAGGGATAACAAGAGAATGAAATTTCTGCTCAGTAGGAGTTGTAGTCAACAGCTAGGAATTTTTAAACCAAGTTGTACATCATGATGAGATAGCAGGAGACAGTGTAAAATGTAAGGACCAGGATGTGGAAAAAAGCAATAATTTGTTTTTCTATCTCTGGACCAATCAGGGCTGATTTGATTGTTGTCGCTTCCAAAGCATGATCATTGTTCTATCATTTTAATCCTGGTAATCCTCATCAGAATCTAGAAAGTAAGGCAATTCTAACACAAAACTATTAGACACAGTATCATAGCACTAAATACAGTACTTGGAACATAGTAAGAGCTATATAAAAGTTGGCTATTGTTATTATAATTATTTAAGTGTCAGAGAGGAGACTTGATTCCAAATCTTTTTTCAAATTCAGTATCTTGAAACTTCTGCTTTTTACTGCAAATTCTTACCCAGGGTCCAAGGTTTTTCTAATTGGTGGCTTGTTGTTCAGTTTTGTTTTGTTTTTCCCCAGTCGTGTCAGACTCTTTGTGATCCCTTTTGGCTTTTCTTGGCAAAGATATTAGGGTGGTTAGCCATTTCCTACTCCATTCTGATTGGCAAGAGCCCACTATTTCTTGCCTATCCCAAACTTTTGACTATACTTTACCCTAGCCATCTTCCTGTCATGGTGCCATTTCTACTTCTTACTTAGGGAGCAATAAAATCAGGTCAGCATTGTTACAGCAGCATTGCTTCTAAAAGAATTTATCAACGAACTTCTCTAGAGCATCATCTACCAACCCTATAATGTCCCAAACCAAAACAACCTTCCCTAGCCACTACTCCCCTATATGTTAGACCATACATACCCTTAGAGTATAAGATACTGGAAGACAGGCATTACTCCTTTTTATATTTGTAAACAGCACTTAACACAGTCCTTAGTATACACTAGATGCCCAATAAATTCTTTTTCATTGATTCATTCTATTTTGCTGTGTAGCCTCTCTAGAAAATTCATTTTAAGAGAGATCAATGAAAAGAATTGAGAATCTTTTTGATATTGCACTTAAAAGAATATTTAGCCTGTCTTCAACATAAAGAAGTGATTTAGCATAACAGAATCATAGAATTACAGTGTTGGTTGAGTCAAAGGTCATCTTGTCCCATCTCTTCCCCTCTTTATTATCCAGCTTAAAACAAACAAAAATCAGATCATTTATATACAATTTAATTTGCTTCCCAACCAAATTCATTCAGGACTGCATATAATACCACCAACAAATATCCAGTTTCCTGTGTAGGAAGACAACATAACGACTCCCTAAACAGAGAAGGCTTTGGAAACACCTATACAAATGGTAAATGACAGATGGAAAATGCAATTACAAAGTTCTGCAAGTATTACTACTATTAGCCATTACAATGGAATATTTAAGAAACCCAAAGTAGACATTTCTTAGAAGACATCCTCTTTTATACTAACTACAACATAAACAGATGTCTAGCACCCTTTGAATGCAGTAAATTGGCAGACTATTTCCACCTATGGAGAGAGAAAAAGATGTGCAAAGAATGCTTCCTCAATTTATCTTGGCTCTAACATGCCTTCCCTTGCCTTATTGTACTTTCCCTGTGCAGGCACAAGTGTGAGTAATTAACCTTCAACAAACCCTGAAGCTAATCTTCAACAAATGGGTAACTCCCTCAAATTTAGCTAGTCTAGCAGAAATGGAGATTTTGCGGTCAATGAAGTGTTTTATAGAGCAATTAGAGGTGGGTGATAACACTCTGTAAATATACCTGGTTTAATTATAGAACCACATGGTAAGTAGGTGGCTTCTTCCTGTGACTTACATTTTGGACTCGAGTTCTTTCAGATTTTAAACTTCTCTTACTCCTAAAGCTTTACATTTCTGTATCTATGAGATTCTACATTTAGTAACCCCAAACCAAAAGGTTTTTAAGGAAAATACTGAAAAGAGGAATTATTAAATTTAAGAAGTCTTACTATATTATAATTAAATCATTCTCAGCCAGCTCTCTATAGAGGCAATAAGCATTTATTAAGCACTCTCCTACCGAGTAGCAAGCACTATACTAAGCCCATATGAACAAATAGCAATAATAAATAATTATAAATTCAAATACAAGCAAAAGAAAGACAGTTTCTGCCTTTAAGGAGTTTACATTCTAGCAGTGGAAGACAAGACATGAAAGAGAGCTGGAAAACTGAGAAGAAGGTAATCAGATAGGAGCACAAAAGTGAAGTCTAGAGAGTCAGAATGAAAGTTAACAAGTCTGAGCACCTCCTTAAAATGGAGACCACAGGAGTTACTCACCAGTGGGAGAAAGGAACTAGAATGCAGTGGGATGTTCCAGGGTGACAAGGCTTCAGGATCAGCTGGATATTACAGAATGAAGAGACCCCAAATGCTGAGGACCTTCCAAAATGAGGCAGATGGAATCGGTGTCAAGATGGTGGCATAGAGGCAGTAAAAGTTCAGACCTCTGAAAACCCTTCCTCATCAATTAAAAACAAAATGCTCCTGGGGGACTAAAAACCAAATCTAATAATAGGACAGAGCTAATGAACCCTCCTGCTGAACTCAACTTAAAAGGTATGCCCCCAAAAAGCCTGAATTGGAGAACACTTGGGTTTAAGGGGAAGGAAAAAGGAAGATCCCAGGACCCCTCCCCCACCTACAGTACTGAGCCTCTAGCAGTGGCTAGAATCTCTGGGCAGGCAAGGGCTCTAGTCTAGAGAGAGTACCTGGAAGGCACAGCTGTACCAGGCTCAGGGCTCTGAACACAGGCAGCGGGGAGGCAGCTGGAGGAGAACCTCAAAGAAGGCAACCCAATTGCAGCTGAGACACTCCATATTGCCTCCCCTCCTGAAGTGTTGGCCTCAGGGCACATCCAGCTCTGCAAGTTCAACTCCTCTGGGTTTAATCTTATCAAACCTTCAGAGGGCAGGGAAGCTCAAGCTCCAACACCCCTCCCCCACAGACTGCTCTGAGAGCTTTGCTAAGCTCCAAGGGTAAAGGTTGACAGAAAAGCCCAAACCCACAGATCCAGCACAAAATGAGAGGAACAAGACTACAGGCAACTACAGGGGGGAAAGAAGGGGCAAATATGAGCAAACAACAGAAAAAGAAAAAAGAAATTACAATCAAAAGCTTCTATCCAGGCAATGAACAAAGAGCAAATGTAACAGAGGAAGATCAAGGAACACCAAGCGAAAACACAGAAACTCCAGCAAATTGGACACAGGCTTTGGAAGAATTCAAAATATAATTCAAAACACAATTAAGAGAAACTGAAGACAACTGGGAAAAGAACTTAAAAAGCAAGATAAGTCATCTGGAAACAGGTACTTGAACTAAAATGAGAAAATAGTGTCTTGAAAGCCAAAGTGAGGCAGACACTGAGTAAGGTCATGAAATTAGGAAAGTCAGAAGCAGAGCCATGATTAATTAATTTACTAAACCAAGTGGTCTCTTTCTATCATCTATACATTTTTCTTCAAATATTTTGGTCAATAAATTCCCCCTGCTTTCAAATCAGTCTCTTTTAATACCCCCAACCCATTTATCCCTAATCCAAACCTTTGTGTTTGTAACTTCTGAATTTCATTCTTGAAACCTTCAATTTTCTTGAGCTCACTTAATAGCTGATACTTACATAGCATTTTAAGTTTATAAAATGCTTTATGTACATTGCCTAATTTGGAATTCATAATGATCCTATAAAGGGAGGCATAATAGGTATTGTCATTGCTCTTTTACAGATGAAGTAACTGAGACTCAGAAATGTTAAATGACTTGCCCATAGTCATACAAGCACTTCTCTACCCTCCCTTCTTTCAGTTTCCTTTTATATGTTCTTTTTTACTAGAATAAAATCCTTGTGGGCAAGGACTACCTTTGTTGTTGCTCTCATTTGTATTTCCAGTGCTTAGTCCATATGATTTGACCAGCCTGCCAAATGTTTTTACCAGGGTGTGGCCACTGTGAAGACTACAACTTCTTGTAACTCTCAACTGTGGCTCCAAGAAGCTGTAGCATTTGCAGTGACTGTACCCCACAGACTAAGCCAGGCTGAGGGTAATCAACAGTTTATAGAGGCAGATTCCCTATTGCTGATATGCCCCAACCATTTAGCCCAGTAGAACTTGTTCACTACAAGATGCCACTGCTCTAAAGGTCTACCTAGCTGTAGACCTTCCATGGTAGGCAGTAGAAAGGTAGAAAGGCAGGTTGACAATCCTCAGGGCACCTTCTCTAAAGTCCAATCAGTATTTGTTAACAAGACAACCTCATGGTTTCTCCTGCCCAGTCTTACCTCAGAAGGTAAATAATTGAGTTCTACTCAAAGTTTATGTTCCCATGACTACACCCAACCTTTACTTTAGGGCGGGGTATAGAGAGTATTAAAGCTTTGGGCAACCTACAGGAAGGAGAGACTTCCACCTGACTTTTCCAGACAGATCTTCCCTGAGAAGTCTAGAATGCCAGAAATCTTGCTCCTCCCCACTCCAAACTGGTGTAGAAACACATATCCCCTTTTAATGTCTAATAAAAAGAAAACAACTGGAAGACCTTTAATTCCCCTGCTTGTCTTCTCCTAAATTTTCCTTTTGGTATTAAGCTCTCTCGTTCACATTATTTATTAATACCATAGCAGTTTTATTACTGGCTCTCTGCTTGAAAAATATTGAGTCTGGTAAATTCTAGTCCTCTTTACTAACTGGCATTTTCTTATAATGTACCTACCACTCTCTGGAATTTGAGTGAGGGAGACAGTTTTCTTCCTCCTCCCAACTCAGTTTGAAACCATTTTGATGAGAATCATGAGATTCAAAGCAGATAAAAAATTTTACTAGTTCTAAGTAGGTACACTTCCTTCTTGGTCAAGAGTTAATCATTCCTGTATTTTAAACTGTGGTCTAGAAGAATAAAGTCTATTCTTGGCAACTCAACATTAGGAGCAATATTTGCCATATAAGATAATCTAGTTGTTGTTTTTTTTTTTATAATTTAAAATATAATACAGGCTGCCTCACTTCCTAGCAGTGTGACCCTGGACAAATGACTTAACCCCAATTGTCTAGCCCTTACTCAGAACCCATACTATCTGTTTTAAGATACAGGGTGAGGGTTTTTTTTTTTAAATAGAGATAAAAAATAGGAAAATTCTTAAAGTAGTTCAGTCAATCAAACATTTATTAAATGCCTAGTATGTGCTAGGTTCTATGTTAGGAGTTGGGGATACAAAGAAAGGCAGAAGATAATCCCTGCTCTCAAAAAGCCTAAATTTTAATGAGGGAGACAGATCATAAAAGTGAGGTCAATTATAAGTCACATGGAAAGGTCCCATTGTCCTTATCATGGGAAGACAAAGCTTCAATAATAATAGGTAGCATTTATATATTACCTTAAGGTTCACAATATATGTTATTACATTTGATGCTCACAATAACTCTGAGTTATTTTACAATTGAAAAAATGGGTGGCTAAGAAAGATTAAGCTACTTGCTTAGCACCATCCAGGTAGTGAGCCTCTAAGGCATAATTTGAACTCTGGTATTCCTGACTCTAAGTCCAATACTTTATTCATTGAACTTCCTAGCTGCCTCTCTTAGTCCTAGTGGTCCTTTTTTTCTTTAACATGCCACATTATTCCAATCCCCCAACACACACACCTTCCCCATTCTTCTACTCTAGACATATTTTAAGATATTCTGTCTTCTTAAACTATGTATTCAAAGCATTTATCCACTTTTCAAAGAACACCTAACTCTGATAACCTGGAGAGCTATAACCTTCAGCTTTTTCACCTTCTTCTCTAGGAGGAAACGGAGTTCCATTTTTGCTTGCAGAATCTTGAAATATTTCATAAGCACTCTCTGAAAATTATCAGAAGCTCTGACTTCCTTGAAAGCTCAGTTCAAGTGTCAGTCCCTACATAAATCTTTTTCTCAATCCTCCCACATATTAAGGTCTCCCTCCCCCCATTCCTCACAAATTACCTTTCTTTTACTTTGCATATATTTCACATTTACTTATAGATATACCTGATGTTTTGTGCATTGGAATATAAACTCTTCAAAAGCAGGCACTGGTTCATTTGTCTTTTCATACCTAATGTCTGGTACAGTACCTGACAAATACACAAATATTCCAGTGGATAAGGGATCTCTCACCAATGCAAGAAATCCCTTCAATTATGCAGAGACAAACTATCCATGCCTACCCATTCTGGGTAACTGTAGTCCATACTCTCCCAAAAGTTTCTCACTGAGGGTCCATCCTGAAAGCTGAAAGCTTTCTTCTATTTCTTCCAACATCAAAAGGGCACCAATGGAGCATTCTGGCTGTCCACCTGATATGCTTTGCCTCATGACCAGCAAATCTATTCTTCCTAAAATAAAATTCATTGATGATATATCCCTTACTCTTGCTATTTTTTGGAATTCCTCATACATTATATGTTAAAGCCTGCTCATGACTACCATTCACATCTCTATGTCATAATGATCTTTGTCTTTGAAGGTTGTGAAGATCATAATTTGGTGCCATATTACAACTACAGTAAAATATTAATATTGAAAAAATGAACCATTGATTTCATGGTAAACATGTTGTCAGTAAAAGAGCCTTTTCAATTTCTTATAAAACATGGAGCTCTCTTGTTTTCCTCCTTTTCAACAATGGATTCAGATCATGGTTCATCTGTATTGTATCTGATACATGCTGTTCTGTCGTTTCAGTCGTGCCCATCTTTTTGTTATCCCTTCTGGAGTTTTCCTGACAAAGATATTAGAATGGTTTACCATTTCCTTCTCTAGATCATTTTCTAGATGAGTAAACTAAGTCAAACAGGGTTTAATCACTTGCCAAGAGTCACATAGCTAGTAAGTGTCTGAGGCCACTTTTGAATTCAGATCTTCTTAACTCGAGGCTGTGTGCTTTGTCAACTGTGCCACAGAGCTGCCTTACACATATGTTGTTGAACAATCTCTATAGCATATCCATCCAATCCAATGGTGAAATGTGGGCAATAGTTATTCTTCAACCTTACTCTTTCTTGTGGAAATGGACAAACTAAACTCCTTTGAATCATTAAGAGCTCTACTAAGAGTTTTTGTAATATCCTTGGACTCAATGCATTTGGTACAAAGTCATCCACAAATCAGAGCAACTGAAAGATCTCACTATCAATAAGGAATCCCTCCTTGACTTGAACTCTGCCCTGGACTTTCTTCATTACAATAGTGAATATCTTTGATGAGCATACATGGCCTTGTTTCATACCTTAGTTGATGTTAATTAGCAGAAGGTCATTGAAAGGAGTTATATATTCTGAAATAGACTCCAAGGAATACTGAATGATCTTCATGTGTAGCTAGTAGATATATAGAAAGATCTTATTAGGTAGCAAATAAAATACTTTCTTAGAGTTAAACAAGAAGCACAATACCTTATATTTTCTACCTCAGAGGAGATGCTTAATAAATATTTTTTCACTGATGAGTTGATTTCTCAATTGCAAAATCTCCCATTGGCTTTTATAAATGAAATAATAATAATACCCTCCCAAGACTATTGTCAGAATAAAGTACTATATTGGGAAGAGTTAATAAAACTCTCTTTGTCTATCAATCAGCAATTTTTAAGTTACTCAAAAACTTAAGTACCCTACTTAGTACCTTACCAGTCACTAAGTATGAGAGTTCACAAGTCACTTGCTAGAGTGGATGACAACTCCAGAGGCCACTGCCCCTGGGCAGTGCTAGGCAAATTGACAGACTATGATTGGTTCCCACAAAGTGGAAAAGGGACAGGAAGTGACATGGAAAAAGGACTATAAAAAGTCCTGAACTTCCTGTCGAAGGGACTTCTCCTTTGAATGACTTCTCCTTTGGTGTTCATCTTTGGGAGCTCTCTGTATCAGTGAGTTGGACTGAAGGAGGAGACTTTTTCCCTGGATCCTGCATTGGCCTGCTGGGTGAGTAGCTGTCCTTCCTTCCCTGGCTTTTAGAGAGATTGGCTCTTCCTTGGCTTTGGAGGAGGCTGCATTGGTAAAACCCTGACTGAAGACACCACTCACCGGGACTTCTGGCTGAGGATTACCAGAAAAATCCATGTGGAAAGAGTATTGGAGAAGGCTTGCTGGGGCTGAGTCTGACTTCTCAGGAGAAGGGCTGATAGGCTTATTAGAATCTGTCTCTTTATCTACATGTTTCCACTTTCATTCTTTCCACCTCTTTGTAAATAAAATTGCTAAAAGTCATTTTGACTTAACTGTAATATTTTTAAATTGGCAACCACAATATTACTTAAGAACTTTCATATTAGTAGAAAGCTTAAATTTAAATTCTTACAATATAAATGCTAATTGTTGTTGTTAACATTATTCCAAGTCCTCAGTCATTCTTCTTATTAACCCTAATAGCTAACTGCCTTTTTGTTCAGCCTTTTTGCCTACACTGTTCACTATGGCCATAATTGTTACAGGGCTCCTGACCTAGTATTAATCTATTTATAGTAGGCCTTCTCTTACAAAACATATAGTCTTTTTCAGTCTTATGATTTATAATATGCAAATTCATCTAAAAGTCCTAAGCAAACTGAAGCTGCCCTTAGCAATCTTCCTCTAATGACTCTTAAATAGAAGTTGCTATCAGTCATCAGGAACACAAAAAGAAAGTCAGCTTCCAGTGACTTCTTATCTCTTTCTAAATGTTTTCTTTTCTCCTCATCAATCAGAATTTAGATATCTCCAGGAAACTACAGGTTTTGTGTAGATCCAAAAAATAGGCTCCAGGTAAACTATCATACCTAGAAATCATAAAATGCTAAGTGAATCTTTGACATGGTTCTAGATGAGTTAAAACAATAATGTGGTACAATTACAACATCAGTGGCTCTTGAGTCAGAGCCCTGATTCAAATACCGTCTATGATATTTACTACCTATGTAACATTTGACAAATCACTTAACATCCTGGGCCTCAGTTTCTGCACATGTACAATGAAGGGGTTGAATTAAATGAGGTTGCTAAATCTATGGTTTCCCTCCTCATTAAAGAAAAGATTCCTGTCTGCAAAAAAAAAAAATCAATTTCCATTTTGGAGATGTTATTTCTTTTCCCCTATACTACAACTTCCAAGTCTTTTCTTTTAAAAAAAAATTTTTTTAATTGAATAGACCACAAATGAACTTTTAAAAAAAGCATCAGGACCACTTGGTTTCAAAGTGAATTCTATGAAACATTTAAAGATCAATTAATTCCAATATTTAATAAATTATTTGAGATTATCAGCAAAGGAGTTTTGCCAAACTCCATTTATCAAACAATATGGTACTGATACCTAAACCTGGAAAAGCAAAAACAGAGAAAGAAAATTATAGACCAGTTTCATTAATGAACATTGATGCAAAAATCCTAAATAAAATACTACTATCTAGGAGACTACAAAAAAAATATCACATAAAATGTACATTGGGAACAAATAGGATTTATACTAGAAATGCAGGGATGGTTTAATATAAGGAAAACTATAAATATAATTAATTATATTAATAGAAAATAATAAAAATCATATAATTATATCAATAGATGCAGAGAAAGCTTTTAGCAAAATATAATGCTCATTCTCAACATACACATACTCAAAATACAATACTACTGGAAAGTATAGGTAGAAATATCAAATGACATGAAGCATCTACCTAAAATCAATAGCAGGTATTATTTTTTTAATATTTATCTATTTATCTTTAAATATTTTTCCATGGTTAAATGATTCATGTTCTCTCCCTCACTGTTTCCCTTTTCCCTCCTGGAGCAGACAAGCAATTCCACTGGGTTATACAAGTATTATCACTTGATACCTATTTCCATATTATTCATTTTTATAATAGAGTAATCTTTTAAAACCAAAACCCCAATCATATACCCGTTTAAACAATGTAAAGATTAAAATTTTGGATATGGGGAGACTGAGGCAGGTAGAAATTAGTTTCTCTCTGCAAGGAGTATTATATTTTTAGAGGTTTATTGAAGATTAAGGATTAAAGAAAAGACAGGATAAGAAACACGTGCCTAGGCCAGAGTGGCCTAGACAAGATCTCACCTACATTTTGGAAAGAGCCTCGTCTGCCCCAAAACGGAAGTCCAAAAGAGAGCTGCCTACAGGGAAGACCCTTGAAATAAAATTTTGTTCTCGTCCCAGGTGAGAATTCAGTGAGATTAGAGGGCATTCTGGGAGCTAGCAAGGACTCCTGGGGAATGGAGTCCAGAGTTCAAATCTCAATTTTACAACAAATGATAAATCATATGGGGTTTTTTTCCTACAGTTCTACTCCCACAGTTCTTTCTTTAAATGTGGATAGCATTCTTTCTCATAAGTCCCTCAGAATTGTCCTGGATCATTGAACTCCTTTTAATAGCAAAGTTAATCACATTCGATTATCCCACAACATAACCATCTCTGTGGACAACATTCTCCTGGTTCTGCTTATTTCATTCCATATCAGTTCATAAAGGTCTTTCCAGTTCTTATAGAAATCAAGCAGTTCATCATTCCTTATAGTACAATAGTATTCTATTATATACCACAATTTGCCAATTTTTTCCCACCACAAAAAGTGTGGCTATGAATATTTTTGTGCAACCATTTTTATTATATCTTTGGGATACAAACCTAACAGGGGTATTGCTGGACCAAAGGGCATGCTTTCTTCTAAAGCCCTTTGGGCATTATTCCAAGTCGCCTTCCAGAATAGTTGGATCAATTCACAAAGCAAGTATTATTTGGGATAAGCTAGAAGCCTGCCCAATAAGATCAGAAGTGAAACAAGGATGCCCATTATCAAGAATATTATTTAATATTATATAATAAACACTAGCAATAGCAACAAGGGATAATATGATGGTATATGTGGAAAATCCTAGAGACAACTAAAAAAGTTAGTTAAAACTATCAATAACTGTGACAAAGTAGCAGCATATAAAATAAATCCATATAAATCATCAGCATTTTTATATGTCACTAACAAAGTCCTGCAAGAAGAAATAGAATCTGGCCTCAGACATTTCCTAGCTGTGCGACCCTGGGCAAGTCATTTAATCCCCATTACCTAGCCCTTACTACTCTTCTGCCTTGGATTCAATACACAGTATTGATTCTAAGACAGAAAGTAAGGGTTTAAAATAAAAAAGAGAGAGAGAGAGAAGAGATAAAAAGAGATACCCCATTGAAAATAACCGCAGACAGGCAAAATTCCTGGAAGTTTATCTACTAAAACAAGTCCAGGCACTATACACATATAGATATAAAATACTCAACACAAATAAAAACAGATTTAAATAACTAGAAAAATACTAATTGTTCATGATTGGGCAGAGTCAATAAAATTAAAATGACAATCCTATCTAAACTAATCTACTTATTCAATGCAATCCCAAACAAATTATCAGAAAATTATTTTATTGAGTGAGAAAAAATATAACAAAATTCATTGGGAATAACAAAAGATCAAGAATGTTAAATGAATTAATTTAAAAAATATAAAGGAGAGATGTCTAGAAATACAAGATTTTAATTATATTTTAAAACAGTAATTACCAAAACTATATGGTACTGACTAAAAAATAAGAAGGTAGATCAGTGGAACAGAAAAAAACACACAAAAAATACTAGTAAAAGATTATAGTAATCTTGTATTTGACAAAATTATAGATTTGGGCTATTGAGATAAGAACTACCTATTTAATAAAAATGCTGGGGCAACTGGAAAGTATTTTGGGAGAGACCAGGTTTAGATCAATATTTTACACTATTCATCAAGATCAGATCAAAATAGATACATGACTTGGGCTAGTGATGGTGAGCCCTTTAGAGGGGTGGGTATTATCCTCAGGTGCACATGGAGATGGGAAGGGGAACAGGCTGACCAATGTCCCTCTGACTTTCTAGTAATGAACTCTGGTAAACTCTGTGCTGGGGTAACAGTGGGCAAGCCCACAGAGAAGGCTCTGAGTGCCCCCTATGGTATGTGTGCTATAGGTTCAACACCATGGACTTACACATCAAAGGAGATATCATTAGCAAATTAGAATAGGGAACATACTGCATATCAGATTTATCAGTAGGAAAGGATTTTTTGAGTAAACAAGAGATAGAGAGCATTGTGAAATATAAAATGAATAATTTTGAGTTAATTAAATTACAAAGTTTTGTATAAATAAAACTAATGTAGCTATTATTAGAAGGAAAGCAGAAAATTAGAGGATAATTTTTATAGACAGTTTCTTAGCTGGTCTCATATCTAAAATGTATAAAGAACTTTGCCATCCCCTGTAGGATTTAAATTAATATCCAACACTCCAAGTATTATATTTTATAAAGTTTATTAATAATTATTTGAAGTAAAAGAATAAAAAGGTAATTATCTAACAAAATATGAGGCCATGTGAATAGATACTCCTGGCATTCACCTCACGCCACCTCCACCAAACTGATCAGATCAAGAGAGCATGATAGGTTGGGCTACACAAAATTTATAACCTCCCTACATCAGCACATAGAGAGTGGGGTGCTGGGAATCAAAGATTTTAGGGTAACAGATTCTAATTACACAATCCCTCCTCATGATTCCCATGGAAAATGAGCATGTAGAAATCTCCCAGATTTACATGCCTAGTTTCCCAATGGAATCAGTACATATAACCAATTTACATCTCTAAGGATCTATAACTAGAAGTACTTATAATATTGGAAATTACAATAATTTGGGGATACAAAGGAAATAAAAAAAAGAAAGAGAACAAAACTAATGATTGCTAGGAGCATTGACAAAAAGTCATTTGGGGATAGTCCCCTTTGGCATGAGAACTTACATTCAAAATAAATGCATTCAACCCCCCCCATAGTTCAATTTCACTTCATCCCAAAGTTCATTCTGTATCCTTTGATGCAGTGTGAGGTTTCTGCAGGTGTGAGGTTTCTTCAGGCATCTCCATGGCACCTTCTCCAAATAGTTCACTTTCTGTATTCAGGGAGTTAGCAAGTTTCTTATCCTAAAATTATTCTCAAATAAGAAACATTTTTATAAAACTAGAATTTTATGACAATTATACAATCCCCCTGAAGAGGATGTTGACAAACCCATGGACCACCCTGAGAAACATGGCTGAGTTATGAGGTATGTGAATCAATTGTAACAAAGGAAGTTGAAACATAAAGAAAACCAATAGAAGAAAAGAAAAAAGAAAAATTAAATAGTATATGGCAATTCTGAGTAAGCAAAAATAAGCTCATAACAGGTCCTAGAATCAGGACCTAATAAAGTGATTTATGTCGCACATGCCTGTGGGACCACTGCAGCATTATGCACTTACCTAATCAGCAGCCAGGACAACAGAAAATTGCCACACTTATGAGAGACAGAAAAGGGACTAGATTTTTGCAGTAAATGGGAAATATCATTTCCTGGTCTGATTTTACCTTCACTATCAAGGACAGGGGAGTCAGAGTTATTTATAGCTAAGCCAAGGTAGCAGTAGTAGTGGTAGTCTCTCGGTAACTGAGAATGACGATTGTCTTTTTGCATTATCATCTATTGATGTACCCTCATTTGGCTTTGAAGTCCAAAGGTTGAGGTGCACAGTTTGTGGCACACGGGGCCTGGGACGCCAGTTGTTACGGGAGGTGCGGTTGTGGCCTGGTGTCGGCGTTCACGCACAGCGGCAAGACGTCGACGTCGTTCATCTTCAAAGGTGGTGGCGGCCTGGTTAATGTGGGTTCGCCAGCTGCTTCTGACAGAGGCAGCGAGTTCTAGCTGCTTTGGTGTAATGCCAGCCCACTTCAAGTTGGACTTTAGCTGATCCTTGAATCTTTTCTTTGGTCGGCCTTGTTTCCTGAGTCCAGCTGACAGTTCACCGTAGAATACCTGTTTTGGTATGCGCTGTGGGTCCATGCGGATGACGTGTCCAGACCATCGTAGCTGGGTTTTGAGGACCATGACTTCGATGCTGGTGGAGTTGGCTCTGTCGAGGGCTTCCTGGTTGGTGATTCGGTCCTGCCATCGGATCCTCAAGATTGACCGGAGGGAGCGTTGGTGGAATTGCTCCAGCTGTTTCATGTGCTTCCGGCACAGTGTCCATGTCTCACAACCATATAGGAGCGAGCTGAGGACCACTGCGTTGTACACTTTGAGCTTCGTCGCAGTGCTTACACCGCTGTGTTGGAGGACTTTGTAGCCCAGCCACCACAACTGCCAGTGGTCACCTCTACCTGTTGCGTCGCCACTCCCCCATCGCTGCAGGTCTTGAAGAGGGTGGACAGGGTTAGGATAGATGAGTGTGCACAAAGACACTTGTGTGTGAAGGAGATTTAAGTGGAAAAGTCGATGCACAGAGACAGTCCCACTCTCTCGGCGTTGGAAGCCTGGGTCCATTGGCACGAAAAGTCGTTACATCTGGAGACTTCCTCAGCTGCATTGGATGGCTGTGTTGTCCTTTGTGCTCCAACATGCCCTAAGCACTCCACAGTGCCTTGCTGCGTCGCCCTCTCAGCCATTGAACCTTTTTATTGGTTTCTTCCGCCTGTTCCGCCGAAGCAGTCTTCATATGCTGGGTGAGCAAAGCCCTGGTTCACCAGGGGTCGACGACCCGATGGCTACTCTCACAAGGTTTAGCCGGCCTGTCGAAGTCGTTGCCCGGGATGTGGCCACTGCTGCATGCTAGCAGCTACTGGGTGCCACAAGTGAGAGCTGAGTGTCAGGTGAGGGTCAGAGGCTGGAGAGCTGTCCTAAGAGGACATGACAAGCCCTCCATACCAGAGATACTACCCCTCCCTGAACACCCCATACACCCCAAGCCGAGATACTTTGTCTGAAACTGGCACAGGGAAATGCTATGTCTGACGTTGTCAAACAGCCTCTTCCTCAAACCCCAAACAAGTCCTCTCTGTCTTGATGCTGATTCTCATCAATCCAAATGGGTTTGGTTGGTCTCCTTAACCTTGTGCTTCTTGGCACTATATAATGACTCTTTTGTGATCCCTTCTCCTGGAATCAGACACAATCATTAAACAAAGTCCCATAATATTTAACAATCAATGGTAGGTTTCCATAGTCTAAAGATTTGGGATATGCATTAATATTAGGGCTAATGGATATTATAATCTTATGTTAGTGCAAAATTAAAAAAAAGACATTAATACTGGTAACATGTGCTTCAAGTACAAAAAATAAGGGAGAAAAACTGAAATACTCTATTGCACATACAAGGAAAAGAAATGATCATTTTTTTTTAAAAAATCAAAAGTATATAGTTCACAATCAGTGACATACTATGTTTGCCAAGGAGAGGTACAATACAGAGGTTTCTTACCCACAAATGAGACCCATTTCCTTTTAACTTGACCATGATACACAATGTGAGTGCAAATGATTTTTATCAATTAACAGCTTTCTAAAACAGTAGTATAAGAGGTAATGCACATTCAAAGAAGTACCAAAATCCCCCAAATCACAAAAGCCCATTTAATGACAATTGCAAACAAACCTGCTATCATATAGAATTCACATGAGTTTCTGTGTGACATTAAAAAAAATTTTTTTTAACTCTTGGATACTTGTCAAAAGCTCTCCAGACCTAGCCAATCTCTCAATCTTGGCTGAGATATTTTTAACAAAATCTATTACTGCCATCATTCCAAAATGTGGAGAGGAACCCAGAAAAAAAAAATCTTCTGTACTGTGGATGAAAACCTTTTGGGTCTAAAATGTCACCAAGAATCTAGATCATAGATCATTCTAGTGAAAGGGTAGAGTAAGCTGAAGAGTAACAAATATTTAAAAACCCATTTAGTGATTACAAAGCCTCCTGGGAAAACCTTCCCATCTCCCAGATGAGATTATAACCCATCAAAAGGTAACCAAGCCCCTTGGGAAATCCTCCTTCTTTTGGTATGAGACTATAACAGTCATAAAAGGCATGTCTTTATATGTTCCATCCATTGCAATGTGGAGGCGAGTACTACAATAGTGAAAATCACTTCTGATGTCTCATCCATTACATTTTTTATAAATGAGGAGGTGTGGAATACAATAGTGCCATTGCACTTCACTTCAACTACTAAATGAACCCTTACCTTTTGTCAAAAACAAACTCAAAGGCAGGCAAATGATCAGTCAGAGATAGTTGTGCTCCTAGATATCTAAAAAAATCACTTATGAAGACCCCTTAAAATCAATTTAAACTTTTAGGTCATTAAATTCTCCAAAGGTTGTAATCAGATTGATGGAATCCATCCATCTTCATCTATGTGACAATTAACAAAGGCAAAAAAAGGAACAAAAAGATCATTTAGGCAACATGTGACCTCAATGGATCTGGTGACAAACCCAGAATCCATAAGGACCTATGGTTTTGCCACAGAAAAGGGTTTGCAC
This sequence comes from Monodelphis domestica, assembly GCF_027887165.1. Classification (NCBI taxonomy): domain Eukaryota; kingdom Metazoa; phylum Chordata; class Mammalia; order Didelphimorphia; family Didelphidae; genus Monodelphis; species Monodelphis domestica. Next base: position 311,429,626 of record NC_077228.1, read on the forward strand.
AAGTTGACTATGGGCTTTTATGATGGCATTTTCTCCAGTCCAGTCATAGCGGGAGGTACAAATAAAGACAATGTAACAGTACATATAGCTAATGCCCAAAACACAGTAACAGAAAGTGACATAGTGTAACAGAATATATTAGATTAGATCAATATGTGAACTTAACAAATGTGAAGATTAAATTTAGCTCTCCCCTGATTGTGAAAATTAAATTAATTGCCCTGCCCCTGTTTTGATTTAATCACTAAAAGTATAAACACTCTACTTATAGTTGAGTGGGAAGATCTGCCCATTTTGAGATCTAATCACCAAAAGTGTAAATATCCCACTTAATCATTAAGTGGGGAGGTCTGTGACTCACGTGTCCAATAGTGGATGACAAATCAGAATTAAACTGACTGCCCCTGTGCAGTTCTAAAGCAAAGCTTCAACTATGATTGGTAGACTTAAAAGTAGGGGAAGGCACAGGAAGTGATACAAAAGAAAAGTGTCTTTAAAAGGGGGTTAAAACTTCCTGAGTGGAGTTCAACTTGGACTTTGGCTTCTTCTGGAGTTCTGAGTTTGAACTGGAGGCTGGTGAAGAATCTGCTCACTGAAACTGAGACCCTGATCCTGTTAAGACTGTCCTTGAATCTCTTCCTTTGAACTGGCACATGGTGAGTGAAAAAACTGACTTCTTTCCTGGATTTTCTGAAGAAACTAGCCTAAGGAGACACCTACCTCTTGAGAGAGACATCCCTGGGTCCTTGGCTTCACCAAGGACTCTCTGACTAAGGATTAACTCTCCCTGCCCCAATTGAGCCAGGAGCCACAAGTAAATAACTTAGTGCTAAGGCTAGATATCTTACTCTATCCTCTCTCTGATTTTCTTACTTCACTCTTTCCATATTTTATAAATAAATCTCTTTGGAATTAATTAAAATTCCTGGCAACCCTATTCTTAAATAATCCATCCCAACCTTTTTTTTAAAATAATTAACCCTTTTTTCACCCTTATACAAACAAAATTAAATCTTAAAACAAACAATCAGCAAATACAATATATGTGACAGGATACAGGCACTGAATTCAAGAGTCCATTTCTCCGATTCCAAAAGCTGCTTTAGAGAGACTTCTTCACCGTTTAGAGAGGAACAAACTGAAACAGTTAGCAATGGAGTCTGAAAAGCTAAGAATTCACCTCCAGACTCTTTAAGGTTCCTTCCCCTCCCAAGTATCATCATCCATTTAGAGTCCTTTGGTCATACCTCTGAGATTCCCCATACTCGCAAAAGGCATAGTATGGATGAACCCCATATTGGGTGTATTGCAGAGACTGGGCAGGCCAAAATGGCAAGTGGTTGAAGGGAGATGAATCTCCCCCCCACCCAAATCTCAGAATTACTTAAGCTAATCACAAGGATAAGTGCACCCAGGAACAGTAGTAAGAAAAGACACCCCAAAACTTTGAGCTGTACAAGCTCTGTAATGCTCCCCCAGAAAAGGAGCTATTTGAGATATGCAAGGAACTGGACCATGCTTGCAATTCTACTTATTAAATTGGTTGCAAATCTACTTCCTGTCTGTAGGTAGCACTAACATAGTTATATACTGGCTAGGAGTAAAGGCCTCACAAGGCTAATAGATGGAGATATACCCCAATCAACCTTTGAATAGAGGGCTGCCAAAAGGCTTTAGCCCAAGGCTAAGTTAGTGAGGGAAAACAAATGCTTTCTATTTTAGGCACAATGAAGATAAAAACTCCTTAGCAGAGCTGATCTGGGAGAGAAAAAAGGTGTTTGAGTATATAATAGAGGCTATACCTGATGTTTGGGTCAGGAAATCAGAGTTAATTTCCAAAAATATGGTTTTCAACCCACTGATCTCCTAGCTACCCACCCTGATGTGCTGGGTTTTAGGATCTAGATGGTGGCACAGGAGACCTCCATGTGGGCTAAACCCTCAGTTTCCACCCTCTCAGCCAGGAGTGTGAAAACACCCAGGGTCAGTTCTAAATTAATCTGGGAGGTAAATGGGGTTGGCAGCATCTATTCTGGGCTTTTAGGCTGTTGCTAATCTAAAAGGCTCTCTTAGCCCTAAGCTACTACATGCTTAAGATCCATGTGGGCAGGGGAGTTAAGAGGGTGGGAGAGTCTTCTCAGGTTAAAAGTCCTTAGGAGACTGATTGTTGCCTAAAAGAAACACCCAGGCTTCCAAAGCACTCAGCTATTGGCAATTTAAGGGAAACAGGTTTATACTTCTCCAGCCCCGCTGAAAAGAGCATTGCAAAAACTCCCAGCTTGTATGTTCAAGAGATGCAGTGGCAGCAGCAGGAGGAGAAGCAGGAGCAGGAGTGGCAGCAACGCCAGGAAAATTCCAAAGAGAGTTCCCCAGCAGGGGGCAGGGTGGAAGGCTGCAGCAGGAGAGATGTTATTTCTTATCAAACTAATCTACTCCCTTAGAGAGAATTAAGGTTTCTAAGCCCCACTTCTGGTCATCATAAATATAGGATTTAAGTTAATATCCAACACTCCAAGTATTATATTTTATAAAGTTTATTAATACTCCCTTGAAGTAAAAGAATAAAAAGATAATTATCTAACAAAATATAAGGCCACATGAATAAATTCTCCTGCCACTCACTTCACGCCACCTCTGCCAAACCAATCAAATCAAGAAAATGCGCAAGGTGGATTTATAACCTCCCTACAGCAGCACATAACATGAGAAGAAGAGTGCAGTGCTGGGAACCATAGTTTTGAGGGTTACAGATTCTAATTACACACCCCCAACTGATAAATGAGAAAAAGATAAAGTCAGTTTTGGGATGAAGAAATCAAAGCTACATATGAAAAAATGCTCTACATTACTAATGATTAAAGAAATGTAAATCAAAACAATTCTAAGATATCATCTCATGCTTATCAACTTGACTAAAATGATAAAAGGGCAACTTCACAAATGTTAGAGGGGATATGGGAAAATGGAGACAGTAATATACTCTTGGTGAAACTATGAACTAATCTGACCATTTTGAAGAACAATTTAGAATTATACCCAGAAAGTTATAAAACTGTTTACAATCTTGTCTTTGCTATATAATTTCTTAACCAGAAAGATTGTACCCTTTTGTGAGGTTCTTTTATGCTATTGAGCATAAAATACCAGAATTACTATCTAGTAGTTACAATGGCCAGATTATTACTTTCTTCATTTTTTCTGGTGGCTTTATTATTACTTTCTTCATTTTTTCTGGTGGCTTTAATGACACCTTAGAGGATATGGTTAGTTAATCTCTAAGGTTTCTTCAAGGAAGTCCTGTAATAGTTCTGTTTTCAGGTTATATTCTACACTAATTTTTCATTTTTTTTCATATTTGACCAATATGACAATGCTATTGTGGTCCATGTGCCCTCTAGACTTTCTATGACATGGACAATTTTACTTCAATGATACTAGCATGAACCTATCTTAGAACAGTTCCAAAACACATCTGGGATAGACTGGATTATCATAAATGAAGAGTAAAATGCAATCGGGAAATACTGCAGAATTCATTCTTTTGCCTTATTAATCTTCAGCTAATTTTGGATGGACATTGTAAGTCACAACTCTATTAGTATTCAACACAGGTAACTTCTTTTGAACAAAGATTGCTATGTGTTGAATGATGAGAAAACTAGCTATTTTTGATGAGTGTCCCTCCTCCAAAAATTCATTTCCACCAGAAGCATTTTAATCTGATTGCAAGATACAAAGGTTTAAATTTCATAATAGGAGAATTTCCTATGACTGGGTAAATGGTGAGTAAAATATTTTGGAAAGTGACACCCTTTCTACATATTATGGAGTATCTCCAGTGAAGATCATAAGCTCCTTAAGATCATGTACTTATTTTAGTTTTATTTTGTTTAGTTTGGGATTTTTTTTTTGGCCTTTGTATTCCCAATGTTCCTAGCACTTACTTGTCACTCAGTGAATGGTTGTTGAAATGTATCTTTCTCCAATTAGGTCATATGATAACATAAACTTATTTATGACATTAGCTACAATTTAGCAAAGTTTCTCAACCCGAATATTATAAATTGTGCTCATACCTTTTTCATTTTATGATAACTGTAGCATCGCCATGACCCAAAGCACCTTCCAACAATATTCACTGAAGAAGAAAGTTTGAAGAAATAATATAAAATTGTTTACAGACTCTTTGTTTGTACAATTCCAGTAGAGTTACATACTGCCAGTTTGAATTAATTTTCTGTCTCCTCATATTCAGGAATTTTACTGAAATTATCATTGACCTATTTCTATCAACAATTACCCCTCATGATTCTTATTTTGACTTTGTATATTTCCATTTGGATTCTCTGAGGAGGTGGAGTCAAGATGGCGGCATAGAGGCAGTGAAAGTTCAGACCTCTGAAAATCCTTCCTTACCAATTAAAAACCAAAAACTCCTAGGGGACTGAAAATCAAACCTAACAATAGGACAGAGCTAAGAAACCCTCCTGCTGGACTCAACTTAAAAGGTGTGACTGCAAAAAGCCTGAACTGGAGAACACTCGAGTTTAAGGGGAATGAAGAGGGAAGTTCCCAGGATCCCTCCTCCACCTATAGTACTGAAACTCCAGCAGTGGCTAGAATCTCTAGGCAGGAAAGGGCTCTAGTCTAGAGAGAGTACCTTGCAGGCAAAGCTATGCCAGACTCAGGGCTTTGAACACAGGTGGTGGGGAAGCAGCTGGAGAAGAAGCACAGAACAGGCAGCCTAGTTGCAGCTGAGACACTCCATATTGCCCCCTCTCCTGAAGTGTTGGCCTCAAGGCACATCCAGCTCTTCAAGTTCAACTCCTCTGGGTTTAATCTTATCAAACCTTCAGAGGGCAGGGAAGCTCAACCTCCAACACCCCTCCCCCACAGACTGCTCTGAGAGTTTTGCTAAGCTCCAAGGGTGAAGGTTGACAGAAAAGCCCAAACCCACAGATCCAGCACAAAATCAGAAGAGCAAGACTAAAGGCAACAACAGGAAGGAAAGAAGGGGCAAATATGAGCAAACAACAGAAAAGGAAAACAGAAAATACAATCAAAAGCTTCTATTCAGGCAATGAACAAAGCAAATGTAACAGAGGAAGAGCAAGGAACATCAAGTGAAAACACAAACTCCAGCAAATTGGACACAGGCTTTGGAAGAATTCAAAATATAATTCAAAACACAATTAAGAGAAACTGAAGACAACTGGGAAAAGAACTTAAAAAGCAAGATAAGTCATCTGGAAACAGAGGCACTTGAATTAAAATGAGAAAATAGTGTCTTGAAAGCCAAAATTAATCAGCTTGAAAATGAGGTAAAGGAGATGAAAGATGAGGCAAAGAAAATGAAAGATGACCTCCAAAGAAAATCAGACCAGAAGGAGAAGGATGACCAAAAAGCCAGGGATGAAATTCTGTCATTAAAACCCAGAATACGACAATTAGAATCAAGCAACTTCACAAAGCAGCAGGAAACTATAAAACAAAATCAAAAGAATGAAAATATTGAGGAAAATATGAAATACTTCATTCACAAAATGGAAGATTTAGAAAATCATTTCAGAAGAGACAGCTCAAGAATCATTGGTCTACTGGAAGGCCATGACAAAAGAAAAAGCCTGGACATCATACTACAAGAAATTATCCAAGAAAACTGCCCTGACATTCAAGAATAAGAGGGAAAAGTGAAGACTGAAAGAATCCAAAGATCACCTCCTATACTTAATCCCCAATTGACAACACACAGGAATATTATAGCCAAATTCTAGAACTACCAGACCAAGGAAAAAATATTACAAGCTGCTAAGAAGTCTTTCAGATATCATGGAACTACAGTGAGAATAGCACAGGATCTGGCTGCATGTACACTGAAAGACCAAAAGGCATGGAATATGATATTCCAGAAAGCAAGGGAACTTGGTCTACAACCAAGAATCAACTACCCAGCAAAACTGACTGTATTCTTGCAGGGAAAGGTATGGTTATTTAATAAAATAGAAGAATTCCAAGCATTTGCAAAGAAAGACCAGACCTGAACAAAAAATTTGATGCCCAAATACAGAACTCAAGAGAATCATCAAAAGATAATTAAGAAAGGGGGAAAAAGCAAAAACAAAATAAGCAAACAAAAATTTTTAAGGGACTCAATAAGTTAAAATGATATGTATCCCTACAGGAAAAGAGGATATTGGTAACTCTTAAAAATTATTATCACCTGGGTAGCTAGAAGAATTATACTTAGAAGGAACATTGACAAACTGTATAGAATGAAATGCCAAGAAATAAATATGTATATAGATATATGTATGCATATATATACATATATATATATACACAAAACTAGAGTTTTAAAAAGAGGTTAATACTTAGAGAAATGAGAAAAGAAACAAAATGGGGTAAATTTATATGTCACAAAGAAGCTCATGGCAAGAGGGGGGGCGAGAACATCAATACACTGGAAGGGTAATGGAGATAGGAAATACTCAATTCTTACGTGCACTGAAATTGACTCAAAGAGGGAAGAACAATCAAATACATTGGGGCAGAGAATTGATTTGCACCCTACAAGGAAGTAGAAGGGTAACAAATGAACTGGGGGGGGAGGGAAGCAATACAAGGAAGGGAAAGGGTGGGGGTAGTTTAAAAAAACGATAAAGAAAATAAGAGGGGAATAAGAAGGGGGGTAGAAAGGGAAATAAAATAAAGGTGGGAATTAGGGGGGCCAAATAAAAACAAAACACTGGTATGGAAGGAAATAGTGAAAGAAGAAAGGGCACGACTAGGAGTGGAAATAAAAATTCTGGGAAATAAACAGCTGGTAATCATAACTCTGAATGTGAATGGAATGAACTCATCCATAAAATGCAAGCAAATAGCAGAGTGGATTAGAAATCAAAACCCCACCATATGCTATCTACAAGAAACACACATGCGAAAGGTAGACACACATAGGGTAAAAGTAAGTGGATGAAGCCAAATCTATTGGGCATCAATGGAGAAAAACAAGGCAGGAGTCTCAATCATGATATCAGACAAAGCCAAAGTAAAAATAGATCTAGTCAAAAGAGATAGGGAAGGTAATTACATCCTTATAAAAGGCAGTATAAACAATGAGGAAATATCAGTACTCAATATGTATGCACCAAATGGAATAGCATCTAAAATTTCTAAAGGAGAAACTAGTGGAGCTCAAGGATGAAATAGATGGAAAACTATACTAGTGAGAGACCTGAACCTTCCTCTATCAGAACTAGATAAATCAAACCAAAAAATAAATAAGAAAGAGGTAAGAGAAGTAGATAAAATCTTGGAAAAATTAGAGTAAGTAGATATGTGGAGAATAATAAAATAAGGAGAGTAAGGAATACACCTTCTTTTCAGCAGCACATGGTACATTCACAAAGATTGACCATGTACTAGGGCATAAAAACATTGCAAACAAATGCAAAAGAACAAAAATAATAAATGAAACCTTCTCAAATCACAATGTAATGAAAATAATAATTAGTAAGGGTGAATGGAGAGGCAAATAAAAATTAATTGGAAATGGATTACCCATAATTTTCATTAATTTTAAGAAATGTAAATAAGATCTAATTATCAAAACCAAATATAATGATAGATTACTTGGAAATCCTAGTTTATAGTGGTTATAATAAAGGTTTCGTTTTTGTCCAGACATGATTTTCAGTTCAGATTTCAACTATTCTATAATTTATAATTTTAGAGCCGGCATGGGTTTTTAATCTTTTTTAATATGCCAGATGCCTTTGACAATCCGATAAAGTCTATCACTTCTCAGTATAACATTTTAAATTTCATAAAATAAAATACATAGGATACAATGTAATCCTATAACTATATGTATATTATAACCTATAAATATAGAAGTGTTATATATTATAAATAGTATTTCCATTATTTTGAATTATAGTTTTCAATTTTTAATAAAGTTCACAATGTGAATTTCAAAACTACTCCACCCTATTCAGACCATTCTTTAGAAGATCTGATTTAGCTATTTCCTGATCAATAACAATAGAGATACTTGGAATAACAGAATCAGGTCTTGGAAATTACATTCTCCACCCTACTAAGTGTAACAAGATTAGGAAGGGCTGCAGCAAACTCAAGATTTAATTATTTGAGAATATGGCCTTCAACAGACATGTGCAAAAAAAGGACAGACCTCTGGGTGGCCCTAGGTCAAGGTAGAGCCACCATTGGCACATGTGAGACGCAGGAAGTGAGGTAGAGAACAGCCTCTGAAGTTCTCGGGACTTACTGTGAGGAGGGTAGAGGGCAGTGGGAGGCTGGTGCTTGGAGTTGGAAGAGCCCCGAAGACTGCTTTCCTTCAGATTGATCACGTGAGTGATAAGGATTGATCCCTTTCCCTGCCTTGGCTATCCAAGGCCTTAATGCCCACTTTGGCTCAGCCTGAGCCAGAGTGGATTCTGAGTTAAACTTCTTTCCTTCTCTCCCTTTCTCTGTCTCTGTCTCTGTCTCTGTCTCTGTCTCTGTCTCTGTCTCTCTCTCTTTCTCTCTCTCCCTCTAATACTTTCTTCCTCCTGTTGTAATTAAAACACCATAAAAAATTTGGCAGCTGACTTGAGTGTTTCATTTAGGAATTACATAAGTGAATTCCTTGGTGACCTTAAATTAATATATATCAGTCTTTTAAAGTGATTTCAGTATCACAACATACACTGGGTGAGGAACTTTGTTTTTAGAATTAGCTTCTACACAGTCTGAGGCATTGAGTAGTTAAGTGATTTGCCCAGGGTCACATAGCCAGTATGTTCCAGATGTAGGACTTGAACTCAAATCTTCATGACTGAGGGATTATTCCAGACTATGCTGTGCTACCTGTGAGGTACAAGTATTCATGCATTATTAATTATAATTTTCATAAGTTCCTGTTACTTTTAATGAGATATTTTCTAATTAGAAGATAGTTGGTACAGTGATCACATATAACTTTCTCCTAAGACTTTGAAAGGATAAACTGTGAAAATATAGGCACTGCTGCAAAGAAAAAAAAAAACCCATGTTCTCCCCTCCCCAAATCAAAACAGAGGAGTTAACTGTTGCTATTTAATGGAAGTTGCCAGGCCTATTGACTCTACCTAAACTGAGAAATACATCTTTAACAATTTGTTAGACATCTTCATTTGGATTTTCCATAGTTCCTTTAATTGTACTTCTCAAATTCAACAGATCAAAACCAAAATCTGTTATTTTCCTCTCTAAACTCACATTTTCTTCTAACTTCCCTATTTCTGTCGAGGTCACTAACATTTTCCCAGTTAAACTAGTTTTCAACCTAATTGTTGTTTTTCCCTATTTATTCTTACATACCCCTCATATCTAATCAGTTTCCAAGTCTCAACAATTCTCTTCTCAACATTTCTCCCTACCATCTTGTTCTCTCTACTCACACAGTAAACAATGAAGTCCTGGTTCAATCCTTCATAATCTAGCACCAATCTAGCTTTCAAGACTATGTCACACTATTCTCCTTAACACACTCTGTTACAAACTGGCTTAATTGATTCTCTCTCTATACAAGATTCCTTCACATATCTTTGAGTCTTTGTGGAGGCTATTTCTCACATTAGAATTCCCTCTCTGTTTACCTCCATTTTTTTAGAAACACTAACTCCTTCCAATGTTAGGTCAAGTGCCAACTCTTTCAAAAGACATTAATAGAATTTTATTTCCAGGTATCACAGCCCCTTTTTGTTCTCTCCACACCATAGAAGGCATTATCTGGGTAGAAGATATATGTCTATAGATTGTCTTTCATATTTCTACTTTCCAGTTTATTCTCTGAAGGTAAACATTTACAAGTTATTCTTCAATTATTAAATCTATAGCTATATATAATGTTCTTTTGGTTTTATTCATTTCACTCTTCATTATCTCATGCAGTTCTTTCCAGGTTTTAAAAAAAATTAATTTGCTCATCATTTCTTATGGCACAGTAATATATAAACACAATCATATATCACAATTTGTTTAGCCATTTCCAAATTGAAGGACATCCCCTTTAGTTTCCAGGTCTTTACCACCACAAAGAGAGATGCTATAAATATCTTGGAACTTTTTATTTTCCCCTGATCTCCTTGGGAAACAGATCCAGCCATTTTGGTCTAAGGGTATATACAGTTTTATAGCTCTCTCAGAGTAATTTCAAATCGCTCTTCAAAATGATTGAATCAGTTCACAGTTTTACCATCAGTGTATTAATGTCTCCTTTTTTCTGCATCCCCTCCAACATTTGTCATGTTGCCCTTTTTTGTCATTTTTGTCAATCTGATGGGTGTGAGATAGTACCTTAGAGTTGTTTTGGTATGCATTTCTCTAAATCAGTAGTGTAGGTAGTATGTTATTTTTAAATTTTATCTGTATATGGCTTTCATTTCTTTATTCAAAAACTTGTCTATTCATATCTTTTGTCCATTTATCTATTGAGGAATTGCTCATTCTTGTAAGTTCGACAAAGTTCTCTATATATTTTAGATATGAGAGTAGCTGAGAAACTGTCTGTAAAAATTTCCCCCCACTTTTCTGCTTTTCTTCTAATCTTGGCTACATTCGTTTTATTTAAAGAATCTTTCTAATTTAATGTACCCCAAATTATCCATTTTACATCTCACAATGCTCTCCATCCCTTTATTAATAAATTCTTCTCATTGGTAAATCCAATAGGTAGTATGTTATTTTTTTCTAATTTGCTAATGATATCATCTTTTTTTTCCCATTTGAATTTAGTTTATTTAGTCAATTTAGAACGATATCATCTTTTATGTCTAAGTCATGTATCCATTTTGCTCTTACCTTAGTGAATGATGTAAAATATTGTTCTATACATAGTTTCTGCGAAACTATTTTCCAGTTATCCCAGCAATTTTTACCAAATAGTGATTTCTTATCCCAATATCCTGGATCTCTACTTTTGAAAAAAGCAAGATTACTATAATATTTTACTAGTGTTTTTCATAAGTGTGTTCTCTTCTACTAACCTATCTTTTTTCTTAGCCAGTAAAGATAGTTTTTATAATTACTGCTTTATAATACAATTTAAAACCTACTACTGTTGGGCCTCCTTCCTTTATATTTTTTCATTGATTCATTTGATAGTCTTGACCTTTTGTTCTTTCAAATGAATTTTGTTATAATTGTTCTAACTCAATAATTTTTTGAAAATCTGATTGGGATGGCATTGAAAAATTAGGTAAGATTGTCATTTTAATTATATTGGTTCTGCCCACCCACAAACAATTAATATTTCTCTAATTATTTAGATTTGACTTTACTTGTGTTGAGTGTTTTATAATTATGATAGTGTAGTTCCTGGATTTATTTTGGCAGGTATACACCCAAGTATTTTAGTCTATCTGGTTATTTTAAATGGGATATCTCTTCTTACAGGACTTTATTTGGTATATAAAAATGCTGATGATTTGTGTAGAATTTATATATTGCTACTTTACTAAAGTTATTGACAGTTTCAACTAACTTTTTAGTTGAATCAACACTAGGGTTTTCCATATATATCATCATACTGTCCACAAAGAGATAGTTTTTTTACTTCTTTGCCCATTCTGATTTCAACTTCTTTTTCTTTTCATTTCTATTTCTGGCATTTTTTATGCCATGTTAAATTATATTTATATATTATGTAATGTAATAATGATGACAGTGGGCATCCTTGTTTCACTCTTGATCTTATTGAGATGGCTTCTAGCTTATCTCCATTACAAATAATACTTGCTAATAATTTTAGGTAGATGCTTTATATCACTTTAAGAAAAAATCCATTTATACCTATGCTTTCCAGTGTTTGTAATAGGAACAAGTGCTATATTTTTGTCAAAACACTTTCTCTTCATGTACTGACATAATTATATGATTTTTATTATTTTTGTTATTAATATATTCAATTATGTTGATAGTTTTCCTTACATTAAATCATCCCTGAATTCCGGAGGGGAGGGGGGGAATGACTTGTTTGGTCACAATATGCATTCTTTGTGGTATTTTGTTGTAGTTTCCTACCTAGTAGTAGTTTATTTAGGATTTTGGCATCCATGTTCATTAATGAAATTGGTTTTTAATTTTCTTTCTCTGTTTCTCTAATTTTCTTTCAGCACCATATTTGCTTCATAAAAGAAGTTTGGCAGAACTCCTTCTTTACCTAAAATTTCAAATAATTTAATATTGGAATTAGTTGTGTGGTAAAATTAACTTATGAATCTATCTGGAACAGATTTTCTTTGCTTAGTAAGGACCTTTATGACCTATTCAATTTCTCTTTTTAAAACAGGTTTATTTAGCTATTCTACTTCCTCTTCTCATAGTGTAGGCAGTTTATATTTTTTTAGATGTTCTTCCATTTCACTTACACTGTTAAATTTGTGGGCATGTAATTGAGTAAAATAACTCCTAATAATTGCTTTAATTTCATTTTCATTCATGTATATATTTTTTCATCATTTATGCTAGTGATTTCATTTTATTTTCTCTTTTTAAAAATCATATTAATCCCTGGTTTACCTATTTTGTTGAATTTTTTATAAAACCAAATCTTAGATTTATTTGTCATTTTAATGGTTTTCTTACATTCAATTTTATTAATCTCACCTTTAATTTTTAGGATTTCTAATTTGGCATTTAGTTGGGGATTTTAAATGTTTTGTTTTTTCTAGTTTTAAAATTGTTTTCTCTATTCATTAATCTATTTTCTCTCTTTTCTTATAAGTATATGCATGTATATATACATATATATGTATATATTTTCCCCCTCTGATAATTGCTTTTTCTGTATCCCATAGATTATGGTATATTGTCTCATTATTATAATTTTCTCATATAAAAGAAAAACATTGACTTATCACTTATTTATATGGGTATATGATTTGGTGTTTTGGCTTTAAAAATTACTCTATTCCAAAAATGAATAATATGGAAATGGGTATCAAGTGATAACATTTGTACAACACAATAGAATTGCTTGTCAGCTGGGGGCGGGGAGGGGAGGTAAAGAAAATGAGTCATGTAAACATAGAAAAATATTTTAAAATAACTAATTTAAAATGGAAAAAATTATTATAATTTTCTTTAATGAATTATTTATTGTTTCTATGACTTCTTTAACCTACTCATTCTTTAAGATTAAATTATTTAGTCTCCAATTAAATTTCATTTTGTTTCCAAAGTCCCTTATTATATATAATTTTATTGCATTATCATCTGAAAAAGAAGCATTTAATATTTTTTTTTGCATTTAACAATAATGTTTTTGTGCCCTAATATATGGTCAATTTTTATAAGGTATCATGTATCATTTAAAAGGTATACTCTTTTTTAAAAAAAAACCTTACCTTTGTAAGGAATTAAAATTAAGGGTTTGACTAAAATATATGAAAATTATAAATAATATTATGGTTGCCAATTTAAAATATTATAACTCAAGTCAAAATTACTTTAAATAGTTTTTATTTACAAAATAGGTGGAGAAAGTGAAAGTCGAGAAATGCAAAAAGAGAGTAGAGAAGATATTTAGCCTATCACACTTGTTGTTTACAGACTCAAACTGAAGACAGACAACCAGTCAAGGACAACTACTGAAGTCGACCTCTTGCCCCAGAAATTCAGGACTTTTATAGTGACTTCTTGTTCCTTCCTCTCTTCACAGGGGCAAATCACAGCTTTCAAATTGTCTAGCACTGCTCAGGAAGGCAGTATCTTGTGAGATCCACTTCTCATCCTTTGGAGGTGTAAATTCTTATCAAAAGGATCCACAATTTCTTGACTGATTTAGTTGTTACCCACTTTAGGGAACACTCTTACTTAGTGTCTGGTGAGGTACTAAGTAGGTATACTAAAAGAAATTTGATTCACACTTCCCAGTCTGGTGAGGTAGTAAGTAGGGGTACTTAAGTTAGTGTTAACCAATTGTTAACTCAAAATAGACAAAGAAAATAAAGAATTCCCTTTCACACCTTCCATCTTGGAATCAATACTGTATATTGGTTCCAAGGCAAAAGAATGGTAAGGGCTAGGCGATGTGGATTGGGTAACTTTCCCAGGGTCACATAGAGGCCAGATTTGAACCTCAGACCTCCCAACTCTAGGCCTGGCTCAGTCCATTGAGCCTCTAGCTCCCCCATATTCATTTTTTATTCCTGTTCAATTCTCTCCAGATTATTATCATATTTAACTTATCTAAGATGCTATTCATCTCTTTGACTTCTTTCTTAATTATTAGATTTATCTAGTTTTGAAAGAGGAAAATTGAAGTCCCCCACTATTATTGTTTTGTTATCTATTTAAATCTGTAACTCTTTTAGTTTTTCCTTTTCAAATTTAGATGCTATAACATTTGATACATATAGGTTTAATATGTACAATGCTTCATGACCTATGGTACCCTTTAACATAATATAGTCTGTGTCTCTTTTGATTATACCTATTTTAGATTCAACTTTGTCAGAGATCATGATTGCTAGCCTTGGTTTGTTTTTTTTTTTAAATTAGTTGAGGCACAGTGTCTTCTTCTCTAGTCCTTTGTTTTTACTCTGTAAACAATGCATTGTTGAGTTTTGGTTTTTTATTCATTCTGCTGCTTCTGATTTATAGGGATATTCATCCCATTCATGTTCAAAGTTACAATTACTAGTTGTATATTTCCTTCCTTTTTCTTTATCTCCTTTTGCTGTATCCCTCCTTGTATCCTCCTTTCCACTAACTCTCCAATTCATCCTTCTTCATAGAACTCTCCCCTTATCCTCTTCCCTTGCCCTCCTAGGTCTAAATCACCCCACTTTTCTAAGAATCCTTGCCTTATCCCATTCTGCTTATCTCCTAGTTATTATTCTATCCCCCTTCCAGTCTCTTCCTTATTCCCTTATCCTACCTTTTTATTCAATATGAACTACATCTCTTATCTTATCCTGAAAGATCCTCTGTTATCCCCTCACATTGCTCTCCTTTTTCATTATATATAATGTCTTCCATGTACAAGAATATTCATAGCTGTGTTCTTTGTGGTGGCAAAAATAAATGGAAAATGAGAGGATGCCCTTCAATTGGGGAATGGCTGAACAAATTGTGGTATATGTTGGTGCTGGAATACTATTGTGCTCAAAGGAATAATAAAGTGGAGGAATTCATGTGAACTGGAATGACCTCCAGGAATTGATGCAGAGTGAAAGGAGCAGAACCAGGAGAACATTGTATACAGAGACTGATACACTGTGGTACAATCAAATGTAATGAACTTCTCCATTAGTGGCAATGCAGTGATCCTGAACAACTCGTAGGGATCTACAAGAAAGAACACTATCCACATTCAGAGGAAAAACTGTGGGAGTAGAAACACCAAAGAAAAACAACTGCTTGATAACTTGGGTAGAGAGGGATATGATTGGGAATATACACTCTAAATGAACATCCTAGTGCAAACATCAACAACATGGAAATAGGTTCTGATCAAGGATATATGTAATACCCAGTGGAATTGTGCATCCACTATGGGAAGAGTTGGGGGAGGGAAGGGAGGGATATAATATGATTCTTATAACCAAGGAATAATGTTCTAAATTGACTAAATACAATTTTAAAAAATATATGTGCTGTCTTCTAGGAATACCTCCTTTTTCTTATCCCCTTGCCTCTTACCACTTAATCTATATTCTCTTAGTCCTTTAGTCCCTTAAGGTGTCCCTCCCTTATCTTATCCCCTTACCTTCCCATTATATATAATGGGAAGGCCTTGCTCTGAGGATGGCCTTGCTCTGGCCCTGAGACAGGGGAGGGAGGCTAGAATGCCCCACCCCCTGCATTTGGGGATGGGGCTAGGCTCCCAGTCAGCAAAGCCTGTACATACCCACAGAGAGATCTCTGCATGCCATAGGGTTGCCATCATGGATATATACTGTTTCAAACTACCTAAATAATGATTTCATTCTCATGAGTTATAAATAACATTTTCCAATATAAAAAGTAAAAAACTTGACAAAGTTGAGTCCCTTATAATTACTCTTCCATGTTTACTTTCTTATTATTCTTGTAGATCAAATTTCCTACTAAGTTCTGGTTTTTTCCCCAAGAATAATTGGTTTGTTAGTTTGTTTGTTTAGTTTGTTAAATATCCTTTTTCCCCCTTGTGTAATTATGTCCACCTTTACTGGATATATTATTCTTGATTATAAACCCAGTTCCTTTGTTCTTCAAAATATTGTATTCTGTGCCCATTGTTCTTTTAATGTTGAATCTACTAAGTCTGACTAGCTTCATAGTATTTAAGGTGGGGTTGTTTTTTTTTTCTTGTTGCTTGTATTTTCTCCTTAACCTAGAACTTTTGGAACTTAGCAATGATGTTCCTGTGATTTTTCATGTTGGGGCTTCTTTGCAGTGAATCTTTCAATTTCTATTTTTCACTCTAATTCTAGAACTTCTGGGCAAATTTCCTTGATTTCTTAGAGTATAGTGTCCAAACACTTTTTTTATCATAATTTTATGATAGTTTGGCAATTCTTATATGGTCTCTCAATCTATTTTCCAGATCATTTGTTTTTGTGATAAATTCTTTTATATGCTCGATTTTTAATGAGTTATTTTCTTCTGTGAGTTTCTGGATCTCTTTTTCCAATTGAGTATTTCTGCTACTGTAAGCAGACAACCCCTACAAAGAGCTGCTATAAATATATTGGAATATATAGGTTCTTTTCCTTTTCCCTAATCTCATTGGGAATCTGACCCAGCAATCCAATCATCTCAGAATTTCCCTTTTCCTTAACTTGTAGCAGGCACACATTCTCTCACAATATCTCCTGTGCTTTGTTGAAGCTAGAAAGAACACCAGTGTCATTCTCATGGCCCAACAGATGCTGCAGAGGAAATAAATGGAATGGAAAGACAAGTGGTAGAAGAGAGTGAAAGGAGTTACTCAGGACCCGTAAGACTTAGTAGAAGATGCTGAGGGAGGTGGAGCATCTCCCCTGCTGCCAAAAGAGACAGAGAGAGAGATGGGAGAAATTCAGCACTTGGGAGAACTCATCTTTAAATAGGTAGAAGTGAAAAATGGGGACCTTCAGTAAAAAATAGGCCCAGAAAACCTGTTATTGATACTAGTTTTATCCTTTTCTCACCAGTAAAATGTGTCCAGTAGAGATTTAGAGCACAAGAGGAGAGAAACATATTGCAAGTATGAGAGCATTACTTTTGGTTCTTTCTTTTGATTTTTAAAAAATCATTTCTTTACTAAAATCAATGGCATCTGTGAATTAAGTGCATTTTGCCATTGCTGCAACTCCAAAATTATAGGGGGATAAGTGAAAGTGAACACAGAATAAAATGTATGAACTATTCATGTCAATAGCTCAATCAAGAATCATTTATGTTCCACAAAGTGCCATTTATGTTCCATAAAGATAGCCAGATGGCACAGTGTATAGAGTGCTGGACTTGGAGTTAGGAAGATCTGAGTTCAGATTCAGCCTCAGACACTAGCTGTGTAATCTGGGCAAATCACTTAACTTCTGTTTGCTTCAGTTTCTTCATCTATAAAAGGTAAAATCTGTAAAAAATAATAATAATAATATTAGTACCTACTTCCCAAAGTTGCTATAAGGACAAAATGAAGTAATTGTTAAGCTCTTAGCATAGTGGCTGACAGATAATAAGTGATATATAAATGTTTATTTTCATAATATTACATACCATGTATAAGGATAGTATTAGAAATTGGGTTTTATTATATTAGTTTAGAGATGAGAAGTGGAGAAGCTGGCTTGCGAAAGAATTGGAGTTTGAAGTAGATCTAAGACAGTGTCAATTTCAAATGTTGACTGTAAGAGTTAAAATTTGGGGAAACTGAGATAGGTAGAAATTCTTTTTAGAGGTTTATTTAAGATAGGGAATTTAGGAAAATACAAGTAAGAAAGGCATGTGCTAGGCCCAGAGAGCCTATTCACGACCACTCACAACTTGCCTGCTAGGTGGAGAACCACGTGTGCTCCGAAGCAGAAGTAGGAAAGAGACCCAGTAGGCTTTACAGCCAGGTTAAATAAAAAATTTTTACCTCACCCAGGTGGAAATCTCAGTGAAATTAGAGGACATTCTGGGAGCTAACAAGGACTCCTGGGAAATGGAGTCCCAGGTTCAAGTCTCCATTTTTACATTTCACTGTGTAATCATTTGGGAAAAAATATATTTTTTTTCCCCAAAGGATCATGAAAACATAATCAACTTAAAGATTACAATAATTTGAGGATAAGTGAGAAAAAAAAACAAAACCAATAATTGCTGAGCCACCATTTGCACTTGTGAGGCACAGGAAGTGAGGTAGGGAACAGCCTCTGGAATTCGCTCACTTCCTGTGGAGAAAGCTAGGCACCAGTTGGTGCTAGGAGCTTAGCTTAGGACAGCCCAGGTGGGCGGTTAGTTATTTCTGATTTGTCATTGACTAGCACATGCCCGTGTAGCATGGGTGTGCACAATTTTGGCTGCCAGACCAAGCAAGATGGAGATTTAAAATTCACATGACAGTGTTTGGAGTAAGGTTTTAATGGTTTTTCTGTGACAGTTATTCTGAGGGAGTAGCAGTTACTTACTCTCTCTTGGAGTGCTGGGAAGAGGTAACATCTTTTCTCTTTCTCCTCACTGTTTGAAGTAGAATGAAAGGAGGGAAAAAATCTGAAGGAGCTAAGTGATTTTCCTTTTCCAACTTGGGAAGCACTAGTAACTATCTATTGTTGTTACAGAAATTATTTTTTATATCTGAGAAGACCAAAGAAAGACCTAGTCTTTTGTTTGGACTCTGAGTCTGCTAAGGTTCAGAATCTTAACTTGGTTCTTGCTGAGGCTCAGCCAGCTAGCCTTTGTTATTTTTGTCACTTTGGAGACAAAGTTAAGAAGTATAAGGATAATAGTGTTTAGTTTATTGTAGAATAGTGAAAATTTGGGCTAGTCAGATCAGGAAGGATCAGTGTAGCCTGTGGAAACAGGAGACATGTTTCCTTGTGGAACCAGGGAGTTTTATTTGGGTGGAGTTAGAATCCCTTAGAGTTGGACATTTTTTATCCTTATATTTTCAATAAATAGTTTATTTTTATATAACAAAAGTTGAACTTCCGGTTAAGATGGCGGCTTAGAGAAAGCTGAAGTTCAGATCTCCGGAAAACCCTTCCCGACCGATCTCAAACTAGAAGCTCCTAAGGCGCCGAAATTCAAAACGATCAACAGCACAGACCCTGGGAACCCTCCTCCTGGACCTGGACCCGGTTCAAAAGGTACGGCTCCCCTTAAAAGCCAGAACCCGAGATCCCTCGGACCTCAGGGGTAGGAGCGCAGAGTCCAAGGCTCCCGGAAGCGGCAGCCGTGCCGGGCTCAGAGAGCAGGGTCTGAGGAACAACAACCCTCAGGGTCTTCTACCCAAGTCCCAGTCCGGGTGAAAGTTACTGCCTGGGGCTTCCGCTGCAGAGAGCCTGTCGGTCCGGGTGAAAGTTACTGCCCGGGGCCTCCGCTGCAAAGAGCTGGTCGGTCCGGGTGAAAGTTACTGCCTGGGGCCTCCGCTGCAGAGAGCTGGTCAAAACAACAGCAACCCTCAGGGCGGGCAAGACAGCCTCACGGGCTGGATCCTGCTATCCAAGTCTCAGTGAAAGTCTGTGCTCTCGGAGCTTGGGGAAGCGGCAGCCCATCCCCCCGCAGGCCGACGAAACAGCCTCATGGCCAGGGATTCTGAAGGCAACTTCCGGAAATCGAGCCAGGGGAAGAGTGTGGCCTCGTGGTCCGACCCTTCCATTCCAGTTCCAGTGAGGCATATTCAGTTTAACCCAGGGAACGCTCATAGAACCAACATCTGCCCAGGACTAAAGCCTCTGATCACCAGACAAAGACAAGAAAAGCCAATCCTCCACGTTCAGAGATGACAAACTCCACAGAAGCACAGAAGCCCCAAAATACCAAGAAAAATAAGAAGAAAGGGGCGACTCTGGACACATTCTATGGAGCCAAAATACAAAATACAGAGCAGATAGAAGAAGATATACAAGAAAATTCTCCAAAATCTTCCAAAGGAAATAGAAACTCTCCACAAACACATGAAGAATTTGAATCAGAAAGGACCAAAAAGATGGAAGCCCTCTGGGAGGAAAAGTGGGAAATGATGCAAAAGAAATTCACGCATCTACAAAACCAGTTTGACCAAACTGTAAAAGAAAACCAGGCTTTAAAGCAAGAACTAATAAAGCAAAACCAAAACACCAAGAAATTAGAAGAGAACATAAAATATCTCACCGACAAGGTGATAGATCTGGAAAACAGGGGGAGAAGAGAAAATTTAAGAATAATTGGACTCCCAGAAAAGCCAGAAATAAACACCAAACTGGACATGGTGATACAAGATATAATCAAAGAAAATTGCCCAGAGATTCTAGAACAAGGGGGCAATACAGCCACTGACAGAGCTCACAGAACACCTTCTACACTAAACCCCCAAAAGACAACTCCCAGGAATGTAATTGCCAAATTCCAAAGCTATCAAACAAAAGAAAAAATCCTACAGGAAGCCAGAAAAAGACAATTTAGATATAAAGGAATGCCAATCAGGGTCACACAAGACCTTGCAAGTTCTACGCTGAATGATCGTAAGGCATGGAACATGATCTTCAGAAAGGCAAGAGAGCTGGGTCTCCAACCAAGAATCAGCTACCCAGCAAAACTGACTATATACTTCCAAGGGAAAGTATGGGCATTCAACAAAATAGAAGACTTCCAACTTTTTGCAAAGAAAAGACCAGAGCTCTGTGGAAAGTTTGATACCGAAAATCAAAGAGCAAGGAATACCTGAAAAGGTAAATATTAAGGAAAGGGGAAAAATGTTATCTTCTTTTACTCAAACTCTCTTCTATAAGGACTACATTTATATCAACCTATGTATACTAATATGTGGGGAAAATGTAATGTATAAATAGGGGGTAAAGAAAGACCAAATAGAATAATGGTTCTCACACAAAGATTCACAGAGGAAGGGGAGGGGAAGAAAACTCCTATAAGAAGGAGAGGAAGAGAGGGGGGGGGGGTTACTTAAACCTCAATCTCAGGGAAATCAACTCTGAGAGGGAAAAACATCCAGATCCATTGGGATCTTGAATTCTATCTTACCCAACAAGGGTAAGGAGAAGGGAAAACCAAGGGGGGGAGGGGGAGAGGGAGAACAAAAAGGGAGGGAAAGAGAGGGGGGAGGGGGAGGGAACAAAAAGGGAGGGACTAAAAAGGGAAACATCAAGGGAGGGGACAAGGGGGACTGATTCAAAGTAAATCACTGGACTAAAAGGTAGAGCCGAAGAAGAAAAGGTTAGAATTAGGGAAGGCAATCAAAATGCCAGGGAGTCCACAAATGACAATCATAACTTTGAACGTGAATGGGATGAACTCACCCATAAAACGTAGACGAATAGCTGAATGGATTAGAATCCAAAACCCTACCATATGTTGTCTTCAAGAAACACACATGAGGCGGGTTGACACCCACAAGGTCAGAATTAAAGGATGGAGTAAGACCTTCTGGGCCTCAACTGATAGAAAGAAGGCAGGAGTGGTAATCATGATATCTGATAAAGCCAATGCAAAAATAGACATGATCAAAAGGGATAGGGAAGGTAATTATATTTTGTTAAAAGGGACTCTAGACAATGAGGAAATATCATTAATCAACATGTATGCACCAAATAATATAGCACCCAAATTTCTAATGGAGAAACTAGGAGAATTGAAGGAAGAAATAGACAATAAAACCATACTAGTGGGAGACTTAAACCAACCATTATCAAATTTAGATAAATCAAATCAAAAAATAAATAAGAAAGAGGTAAAAGAAGTGAATGAAATCTTAGAAAAATTAGAATTAATAGACATATGGAGAAAAATAAATAGGGATAAAAAGGAATATATAACAAAAGTTTCCTTAGCATCCTTGCACCTGTCCCTGAAGAAAAGTTCATTTATGAGCTTCACTTCACTGATATAAACTGAAGATACTTTGTAAGTACAGCAAGCAGAGTATCTAATCAGTTTATAAATCCATAATCAATTCATTGCTTATTATTTTTACAATTTTATTATTATTTTTGAACATGCTAGATGCTGGGGAAACAAAGCCAAAAATGAAATATTCCCTGCCCTCAAGGAGCTTATATTCTAGCAGAGGAGATAACATATTTGTAAAAAGTAGATATAAAATAAATGCAAGGTAATTTGGAGGGGAGGCACTATCTGCTGGTGGGAACAGGAAAGTGACCATCATTCCATGTAGTAGATAAAGCACTGGGCTTTGAGTCAGAAAAGAGTCTGAGTTCAAATTCTGCTTTAGACACTTACTAACTAT
Source organism: Monodelphis domestica (assembly GCF_027887165.1). Taxonomy (NCBI): domain Eukaryota; kingdom Metazoa; phylum Chordata; class Mammalia; order Didelphimorphia; family Didelphidae; genus Monodelphis; species Monodelphis domestica. Next base: position 311,452,025 of record NC_077228.1, read on the forward strand.
GTAACACAAGGCAAGTTCTTAACCTCAACCTGTCTCAGTTTCTTCAACTATAAAATGAAAATAATAATAACATCTACCTCCCAGGATTGTTGTGAGGTTCAAATGATGTAATTATAAGGAGCTTAGCACTGACCCTAGCATATTATAGGTGCTTAATAAATACTTGTTCCCTTCCTTCCCTCCCCCAACATATAGGAGGATTTTTAAAGGAAACCAATAATTGCAGGAGGAAGAGAGTTGAATCACAAGTGTACTTAAATGAGCTTTAAGAAATCAATCACAAGTCTGTGCTCTACAGATATCCAAGATCAGGCAGTTAACAACTTTCCTGAGCATTGCGGGTACTTAATAATCAATAAGAACATTTATTTTTGGCATAGGTCATTACTCTGTGTTGTTTTCTTAGTGTCCAATATCCAGGATCACATCTTTTAAAGGACATCTCCCTAACTTTGGCAAGATTTGATGTGATATAAAAAAGTCAGTTCTCAATGAGATAAGAAGCCTAAGCTTTTGGCCCCCACAATAAAGGAAATCTATGCACTTTTCCATATGCCAACTAAAATTTGAAAATTATCTATTTTAAGATTTTTCTATGCTATGGAACAGAAAAGAAAAGAGTATTTTTATCCTTATGGTATGTTTTATCCTTAGGGAGCACATATTTCACCTGATGCTTTTACTCTATAGAAAATATATAGAAAAGTATAAATATGCAACATTTGAAGAAAATTCAATATTTCAAATTCTTCAGTTTTAGAAAAAGATTAATCAAATAAATTCTTTAAATTGTCATTCCTTTAGTACATTTAACTGTATATTTGTGAATAATTAAATATTTGACAAATATTTTTTTCATTTAATTTTTTCTGAAAAAAAGTAGGAAAGAAGCAGAAAATACCAAAACTACAGAGTTAAGAGTCACTAAAATAGGACCAAAGCAAGAAGCTACTTATTAGTATAATTTGAAGAATTATCAAAAATATCTTCCGTACCATCTTAACTCTATGACTGAAAGTCTCAGTGTTACACTCATTCCTTAAAGACTTACTGGCCATTTTCACTGGTTTTAAGAAATAATATTTTTGAGGGCAGCAAAAATAGCTCACTGAGTAGAGAGTCAGGCCTAGAGATGATTCTTAGGTTCACTGACCTCAGATACTTACTACTTGTGTGAGCCTAGACAAGTCACTTAACCCCAATTGCCTTACCAGTCTTCTGATACCTAGTATTGATTCTAAGACAGAAGGTAAGGTTTGGTTTGGTTTTTAAAAGAAAGAGTATTTGCTTCCTAATTAAGTTTCTGGGATTTCATGACCATTTTATATCACTTAAATTTCTTTGCTCTGAAAGATTATGTGGCACAGTAGATTGCAGGTCCACCTTAGAATTAGCAAAACCTGGGTTCAAGACCTGTACTTGCTATGAGATTATGGGAAAGCCACTTAATTTCAGGAGGGTCCCAGAGAATTCTCTAGGGCTATAAATGACAGATAAGTTGAAATCTGTATTGTTGGATACAGCTGTTGTTATGTAAAATATTCTCATTTCATCTTTATTTGTGTGTGTGTGATTTTGTGATTGTGATTTTTTTTTTAACCCTTACTTTCCATCTTAGAATCGATACTGGCTATTGGTTCTGAGGCAGAAGACTGGGAAGGGCTAGGCAATGGGGTTAAGTGACTTGCCCAGGGTCACAAGCTAGGAAGTATCTGAGGCCACATTTGAACCCAGGACCTCCCATCTCTGGGCCTCAATCCACTGAGCTAATCAACTGCCCCCTGTTAGAGTTTTTAATAACCCTTACCTTCTGTCTTAGTATCCATTCTAAGACAGAAGGGCAACTTGGGCTGTTCACACATCTAGAAAGTTTCTGAGGCCATATTTGAACCCAGGTCCTCCCAACTCCAAGTCTCTATCCACCGTGCTACCTAGCTGCCTCTAATTGTTCATCTTGACCTTTGCTTTAACTATCTGATATTCCAACATTAAAGAACCTTATCAGTAAAATCCACAGATCCCAATACTGATGAAATCATGTCTAGATCCAAAGTTTTCTAAGAAACGGAATAAAAAAGCAATGAAATCACAGATCAGTATCAATGCCCTTACTTAAAACCATTTCCCTTAGGAGTTACTTTTTTTAAAACCCTTACCTTCCGTATTAGAGTCAATACTGTGGATTGGCTCCAAGGCAGAAGACTGGTAAGGGCTAGGCAATGGGGGTCAAGTGACTTGCCCAGGGTCACACAGCTGGGAAGTGTCTGAGGCTAGATTTGACTAGGACGTCCTATCTCTAGTCCTGGCTCTCAATCCACTGAGCTACCCAGCTGCCCCCTGGAGTTACTTATAACCCTTAAGAATTTTATCTTTTTTATGGAAGTTAAAAGGAGTATACATAGAGCATGTAAGAATAAGTTGGCTATGATGACATGATAGGAAAAAAATCAAGATATGAAAAAGAAGATTACACTGAGAAAAGAGAAAAGGGCTAGGTAGAGAGGAATTGTGAGGAGGGACAGAGTGAAAGGAGAGAGAAAGAGCAGGAACAAAAAGGGAAAATATAATGGAGGGAAATATGCAGTATGAGATGTAAAATGAATAATTTCATTATATTAAATTTAAATGGGTTTGTACAAACAAAATCAATGCAACCAAGATTAGAAGGGAAACAACAAACAGGAGTGGTGGAGAGCTGGAGGCCTTCATCCCTCATGGGCTGACAAGGTCACAGTCTGGGAAAATGGGGTCTACAAGGCAGCCCAAAAAAAATGAGGCCCCCACTGATCCCCCTCTGTGACGTCTCTCTCTTTAACTTCCCTCAATAATGGATGATTATTGTTCTCTCTTCAACACAAAAGAAATATCCCACCTTAATCCCCCCAGACTATTACCCTAAAAGATTACATTCACAGAATTAAAACCTAGAGATCACTACCCGTTGTCCCCCTCTTTCTCCACAGAAGTTACATTCACTCCCATTACAAGGCAGGCAAGCCAAGAACATCAATCACCTTCAAGATGCACTCTACTGAATTTTGTTTACAGACAGAAACCAGGAAACATTGCCAGCTGGTTTAAAGTAACACAAGAAAAGTAGCAGTTGTAAATTGAGGAAAGCCCTAAATCTGGTCTGTCATTAAATTGCCCTCTAACCTTGTACCTAACTATAAAATGTTTTGTTACCCATCTGCTAAGTAATTGTGATTGATTGTGAAAGCTGACCAAAAGTAACAATGATTCTCCTATGTCAGGGAGAACTAACCTCTAGATCACTGTCTATGTCATTCATTTATAGCAACAATGTTTCATTGACTATATCTCCTTAGGCTTTGTGTCTTGTTGTTAAGCTCCATAGAAACATGTATGTAGAAAATTGATTGTGTGCCAAAGAAGTATGTACTTGAAACCCCTATATAATAAATGAACCTCTGCGCTATGGCAGAACACTGTGTGATGCCTATGCACATGGGCCTGAGTACACAGTGCTTCTCATCTCCATTACTCAACCAGATCATCACATCTAGACGGAGTAAAACCCTCACCCTCAGGGAGATGGCTAGATGGCTCCCAAAAGTGGAGGGGTGGGGTTTGCAACTAATATCTCTGATAAAGGTATCTTGTTTCTCAAATATATAGAGAACTGAGTCAAATTTATAAGAATACAAGCCATTCCCCAAATGATAAATGGTCAAAACATGTGAACAGGCAGTTTTCAGATGAAGAAAGCAAAGCTATCTAGTCAAATGAAAAATTGTTCTAAAACATCACTGACTAGAGAAATGCAATTTAAAACAACTCTGAGGTAACACCTCACACTTATTAGATCGGCCAACATTACAGTAAAGAGAAATGATCAATGTTTTCAAGAATGGGGCAAAATTAGAGCACTTACTGTTCTATTGGTAGAGATGTGAATTGATCCAAACATTCTGGGGGACCATTTGGAACTATGCCTACAGGGCAGTAATACTAGGTCTATATACCAAAGAGATTAAAAAAAAAAAAAGGGAAAGGACCCGTTAGTATAAAAAGGTTTAAAGCCGCTCTTTTTGCAGTGGCAAAGAATTGGACATTGAGGGGGATGTCTATCAATTGGGGAATAGCTGAACAAATTGTGCTATATGATTGTGAGAGAATACTATTACACTATAAGAAATGATGAGCAAGATGATCTAAGAAAAACCTAGAAAGACCTACATGAAATGATGCAGGGTAGAAAGCAGAACCAGGAGAACATTGTACATAGTAACAACAATGTTGTATGATGATCAGCTGTGAAAGATTTAGCTATTCTGAGCAATGCAATGATCCAAGACAAGTCTGAAGGACTTATGGCAAAGAATCCTATTTACCAACAGAGAAAGAAGTGATGGAGTCTGAATGTAGATCAAAGTATACTATTATTCACTTTATTTGTGGGTATTTTTATTTTTTGAATTTTGGTTTTATATGAATATTCTCTCACAACATGACCAGTATGGAAATATATTTCACAAAATCATGTATAACCAAGATCATATTGCTTACTATCTCAGAGAGGAGGGAGGGAGGGAGGAAACAGAGAGAAGAAAATTTGGATTTTATAATCTTGGAAAATGTATGTAAAATATTGTTATTACATGTAATTGGGAAGAGAAAATATTAAATTTAAATAAAAAAGGAATGAAGGAAGATGACTTTTAATATTTCTTCTTTGCAATCACATATGTTTTTAACAATTTTTCACCATTCAATTTCAACTGTTTTGTTAATGCAGATGACTGTGCTCTCATGGCCCACGAAGAAAATCGTCTCCAAACCATTGTGGACAGGTTCTCCACCGCAACAAAACTGTTTGGCCTGACTATCAGCCTCAGCAAAACAGAGGTGCTGTTCCAACCTGCACCAGGGAGGCCAACTAACCAGCCATGCATTACAATCGATGGCACGCAGCTTTCTAACATCAACACTTTCAAGTACCTGGGCAGCACCATCGCCAAAGACAGGTCCCTAGACCACGAGATCAATGCCAGGATCCAAAAGGCCAGCCAGGCACTCGGGCGGCTGCACTGCAAAGTCCTCCAACACAGAGGTGTAAGCACTGCGACGAAGCTCAAAGTGTATAACGCAGTGGTCCTCAGCTCGCTCCTGTACGGTTGTGAGACATGGACACTGTGCCGGAAGCACATGAAACAGCTGGAGCAATTCCACCAACGCTCCCTCCGGTCAATCATGAGGATCCGATGGCAGGACCGAATCACCAACCAGGAAGTCCTCGACAGAGCCAACTCCACCAGCATCGAAGTCCTGGTCCTCAAAGCCCAGCTACGATGGTCTGGACACGTCATCCGCATGGACCCACAGTGAATACCAAGACAGGTACTCTACGGTAAACTGTCAGCTGGACTCAGGAAACAAGGCCGACCAAAGAAAAGATACAAGGATCAGCTAAAGTCCAACTTGAAGTGGGCTGGCATGACACCAAAGCAACTAGAACTCGCTGCCTCTGACAGAAGCAGCTGACGAACCCACATTCACCATGCCACCACCTTTGAAGATGAATGACTTCGACATCTGACACCAGGCCACAACCGCACCTCCCGTAACAACTGGCGTCCCAGGCCCCATGTGCCACAAACTCTGCGCCTCAGCCTTTGGACTCCAAAGCCACATGAGGGTACACCGTAGATGAAGCTGCACAAAGACAATTGTCATTCTCGATCACTGAGAGAATACTATAGTTTTGTTTTTGGTTCTTCTTACTTCATTTTGCATCTGTTCATGTAGGATTTGTATGCTCTTCTATACTCATCATATTTGTCATTTCCCACATCACAGTAATATTCCATTACATTACTATGATATTCTATTACACTCAGACAGTTCCATTCCATTCCATTCACACAGTAATAATCTATTACCTTCATGTAAACGATTATTACATTTCATTTCTCACCTGGCTGTACTACTTTGAAACTTCTCTGCCTGATCTCTCCACCATGCCCCTGAAGCTCATTACTGGGTAACCTTATCATCCTGCAAGATCTCATCAGTCTTGGCACTCCACCTTGGCATACTATACGTCATTACCCTCTGCTTCTCTGATTGGAAGGAGAGCCCATGAACTCTAAATCTCTATTTAAAGAGAGAACTTGGGGGGGGGGGGAACACCTGGGTTTCTCAGTAGATTGAAAGCCAGGCCCAGAGATGGGAGGTCCTGGGTTCAAGTCTGGACTCAGATACTTCCTAGCAGTGTGACCCCCATTGCCTAGCCCTTACCACTCTTCTGCCTTAGAACCAATACCCAGTATCAATTCTAAGACAGAAGGTAAGGGTTTTAAAAAATAAATAGAGAGCTTACCTCCAAAATCTCTTCAATTTCACTTGCACTACTTTGGGGCTTCTCTGACTTCTCAAGCAGGACCTCAGTAGCTTCTCCTCCTACAACCCTCCTGATTTTCAATTTCTTTTTGGATATTATCTTCCATTATTAAACTGCAAACTGCTTAAGGTCCGAGATTGTCTTTCTTATTACATATTTTCATCCCCAGCACTTAGCACAGTGCCTGGCATTTAGGAGGTACTTAATAAATGTTTATTGATTCATTGATTGAGTCATTGATTACTCCAGATCTACTTGGTTTTCAGTCCTGTGTCCAAAAAAATTACTAAAAATATTTTGAGGCATATGGGGCAATTATTATCAATAGGCTCCTTGAGGGGAAACGGGGGAGTATATGTCTTGCAGTAGAATCTGACTCAAATAGTATAGATATATTATTCACTTAACTTGCACAATTCCAAACTGTTTTCCAAGATGATTGTATTAATTCACAGTTCCATCAGCAAAGCCTATTTTCACACAAGTCTTTCAACACTGAGTATTTCTACTTTTTTAATCTTTGACAATTTGCTGGATCTAAAGAAAAACTTTGGTTGTTTTTATTTGAATTTCTCTTATTAGTAGTAATTTAGAGTATTATTTCATGTGGTTGTTAATAGTTTGCAATTCTTTTTTTGAGAATTGATTGAGGATTTTTTTTCTTAATATCCTTCGACCCTTTATCTATTGGGTAGTATTTTCATCCTAAAATATTGCTGTTCATTGTCTCTTATATACCTAACTTTTATCTAAAAATTTTGATCTAAAATTTTTTTATTAGTAAATCACTTCCCTTCTTATACTAGATGCATTAATTTTGGCTATATATAAGCTTTTCAATTTCACATAGTCAAGTAATATATCTATTTTATACATACTTTGTAATTATCTCTTTACCTTTTTTAGTTAAGAAACATTGTCTATATATAGCTTAGAAAGATATATTATCTGCTTGTCTTCTGTTCTTTAATATTGTGAATTTCAAAACTATTCCACCCTATTCAGACCATTCTTTAGAAGATTGGATTTAGCTATTTCCTGATCAATAAGAATAGAGATACTTGGAATAACAGAATCAGGTCTTGGAAACTACAATCTCCACCCTACTTAGTGTAACAAGATTAGGAAGGGCTGCAGCAAACTCAAGATTTAATTATTTGAGAATATGGCCTTCAACAGACATGTACAAAAAAAGGACAAGACCTCTGGGTGGCCCTAGGTCAAGCTAGAGCCACCATTGGCACATGTGAGATGCAGGAAGTGAGGTAGAGAACAGCCTCTGGAGTTCTTGGGACTTCCTGTGAAGAGGGCTAGAGGCAGTGGGAGGCTGGTGCTTGGAGTTGGAAGAGCCCCACAGACAGCTTTCCTTCATATTGGTCATGTGAGTGATAAGGATTTATCCTTTTCCCTGCCTTGACTATCCAAGGCCTTAAAGCCCGCTTTGACTCAGCCTGAGCCAGAGTGGATCTGAGCTAAATTTCTTTCCTTTTCCCCCGTTTCCTTCTCTCTCTCTCTCTCTCTCTCTCTCTCTCTCTCTCTCTCTCTCTCTCTCTCTCTCTCTCTCTCTCTCTCTCTCTCTCTTTCTCTCTCTCTCTCTCTCTCTCTCTCCCCTCTAATACTTTCTTCCTCATGTTGTAATTAAAACACCATAAAAAATTTGGCAGCTGACTTGAGTGTTTCATTTAGGAATTACATAAGTGAATTCCTTGGTGAACTTAAATTAATCTATATCAATCTTTTAAAGTGATTTCAATATCACAATATTCAGTTCATATGTCCATTTTTAATTTATTGTAGAATTTAGTATAAGGTGTTCAAAGCCTGATTTCTGCCTAACTACTTTCCCGTTTTCCAACAGTACCTGTCAAACAAGGATTTTTCTCTTAAATAATTTATATTTTCCAATTTATGAAACACTAGGTTATTGGGTTCTGTTTTTTCTGACTTTCCATTGTTTTCAGAACTACTGCCTTATAATAAAACATGAGGTCTAGAAATGCTATTCCTCTTTCATTCCTACCTGTTTCCATTATTTTTCTTTATCTTCTAGATCTTTCATTCCTATACATATCTTTTAAAATCCAATTTATTGGTTATTATACTGTTTCATCCATTTCAGAAAATTCCCATTTTTCCTACTCCCTTCCTTTCTATTAATGAAGTATAATGATAATTCTCTTAGCTACAGAAGGTTGGAAGATGTACTTTCTCCTTACCTAGCCATAAGCCATGAGATAATTGCATTCTAAGGCAGGTTTATATCTGGAATGGGGCTACCTCCCATTTGTTTCTTCTTTCCTTAAATGAAGGGCTTGGTGCAATCTCTACAGGAATTTGGCTTCTTCACCTTCCCAGGCACCTGAGTGTAAAAAATAGACTCGAATACAGGACTATAATCCCCACAAGCCTTTGCTCCACTTCCCCAGAATGCCTTGTAATCTCACCGGGCCGAGATTGAGAAGGTATTTAAGCTGGTGGCAAAGGTCTTGTCTTGTCTCTTGGACTTCTGTTTGGGGCAGGCGTGGCTTTTTTTCATAATGTAGGTGAGGTTGTGTCTAGGCCTCTCTATGGCCTGGACACATGTCTCTTATCCTGTATTTTCTTTAATCCTTAATCTTCAATAAACCTCTAAAAAATATAATACTCCTTGCAGAGAGAAACTAATTTCTACCTGCCTCAGATGCCTCAGTCTCCCATATTCCCTAAATTTTAATCTTTACATGAGAAAAAGGGTAGCAAATACCAGAGAGTTGCATCAGTAACAACTAACACTCAGACCAGCCAAAATGAAAAGGGTATCTTGCAAAAAGGGAGGTCACCAGAAAGAACCCATTTGACATTAATCATATTGTGCTCAGTGGAAGGGAAAAACAAACTAATTCATAGGTAAAAAACTAGGGCATGTGCCAAAGAGAGCTCTCAATTTTAGAAAATCATTCTCCTTTTATTAGTATTCCCTTTTCTATTAAGAATAAAACTCCTTGTTTCATATCTAATTCATGGGGGCAGAGAAGGAACACATAGACCCATCTGATCTCTACCAAATTACTCTCCAAAAAACTATGATTATTATAACAACTCAAAATGAATTTTCGAGCAGAATAACCCACAAAAATATGAGTTTTTCAGCCCAAAACCACTTAGAAGAGATCTATTGCACCAGAGTGGAAGTGGAGCATTGGGTGTAGCTGAATAAGCAGTAAAGGCTACAGGATCATTCAGCCATTGATAGTAAGGGAGAGTGCAGAGTCGGACAACCACTTAGACGATTATAAGACTTCCTTTGCTGGCTCTGGGTGCAAAACTATAACATTTAAATCAATGTCCAATACTTCAAGTATTATATTTTATAAAGTTTATTAATAACCACTTGAAATAATGGAATAAAAAAGAAATAAAAGTATAAAAACAAAATTATCTAACCAAAATAAGACCGTGTGAATAATTCTCTCGCCTCTCCCAAAAAGGGGGGGGGGGGCTATCCAAAGTTTATATCCTCTCTACATTAGCACATAAGGTGAGAAGGAATATGGAATGCTGGGAATTGTAGTTTTAGGGTAATAGATTCTAATTATACAAAACTCTTGTCACATTGCCTATATGCAGATCTAGGTCAAAGTTGTTAAAGTCTCAGGGTGAGGAGTAGTACTAACCCACACCAGTGCTTGCAGCTACAGGGGAACAGAGGACCCTGGTCACAGTTTCAAGGCAGAAAAGAGTGTTTGGGGTTGCTCACAGAGCAGAGCATAGTCCAGAAGAGTATTAAACACACCTCTCCTTAGATCATTCCACCATGGAAGAACTGAAAGTTTATAGACACCCAGAGCTAGTTCTGAAGGCACCTGCACAGAGAATCTGAAACTTGGAATGGTGTTCCCCACATTAGTTACAAAACCCAATTTTAACAGATTTTTAAGTTAAAAGAAAAGAAAAGATCTGGAAAATGAAAAACAACAACAAAAAAAGAAACAACATAAAAAGTTATTTTGGTGACAGATCAATACTGCTCCATCCAAAGCCTCCAGGAAAAATATAAATTGATCTCAAGTCCAAAAAGAATTGATGGAGGAGCTCAGTAATGATTTTAAAAAATCAAATAAGGGGGAAGCTGGGTGACTCAGTGAACTGAGAACCAGGCCTAGAGACAGGAAGTCCTAGGTTCAAATTTGATGCAGCCACTTCCTAGATGTGTGACCCTGGGCAAGTCACTTGACTTCCATTGTCTAGACCTTACTGCTCTTCTGCCTTGGAACCAATACACAGTGTTGATTCCAAGATAGAAGGTAAGGGTTTATTTTTAAAAATCAAATAAGAGGGATAGAAGAAAAATTGGAAAAAGAAATAAGAATGATACAGGAAAATCATGAAAGAAAAAGAGTCAACAGCTTGGTAAAGGAGACATAAAAAAATACAAAAGAAATTAATATCTTAAAAAAGAGACTAGGCAAATTGGTAGAAAAGGAACAAAAATTCACTGAAGAGAATTCTTTAAAAGGTAGAATTAGTCATATGGAAAAAGAGAGATAAAAATTCACTGAGGAAAAGAACTATTTAAAAAACAGAAATGGATAAATTGGAGGTACAAAAGTCCAATGACAAAAATCATTACTGATTCATATTTATAATCTATATGTCATTTTTACTCCCTAATCTTTTGTTGGAAGAACTCCTTTGACTAGTGGCAAAAATAAAATTGTTCCTCAGGAAACTGTAGTCGGGATGAAATTGAAGTGATGGGGAGCTTAGTTCCCTTATTGAGATAACAGGCAAGCCAAGAGTCATGAATCCTGAGAACTGAATGCACTGAGGAAGAGAAGGTTTAGTGGTTAACCTAATAGCTGTTTTCAAGCATTTTAAAGATTGTCTTGATAATAGAACATCAAGGATATTATAGGATGAATTATTATAATAGATGGAAGATTGGACAGAAGGCTTTCTTCCAATTTTAAATACTATGAAGTTGCAACAAAAACAAAAATGACCTACTTCACAATTTTGCTCACAGCCAGTCATGTACTTTCAATTTAAGGTCAGTCATCTATAAAATCAAATATCTCTGAAATAAAAATATGATCAGAGGAATTTTAGAGTCAGAACCTAATCCATCGTCTAGTTCAAACTTTTTATTTAAAACAGGAGGAAATTAAATCACACAGAGGCAGAAGTTAAATAATAAATATTTGTTTAAATGAATTCAATAAATAATTTATCCAAGCTCATTAGTTATGTGGCAGAAAGAAGATTTAAAGTCAAGTCTTTTGATATTAAATCCAGGCCTTGTTCCATTCTACCACACTATCTTCTAGCATATTATAATGGGAAGATATTATTATATCTATCTCCAATTCAATCAGTATGCAACTTTACAATCATATATTTAATGTGTTATAGCTATAATTAGCTTTCTTTAGAATGGATGGATTAATGAATTAATGAAAAAGCATTTATTAATCACTTACTATTTGCCAGACTAAGTGTAAAGGATTTAAATACAAGCAAACAAGACAGCTCTTATTTTCAAGTAGTTTATATTCTAATAGAGAAAAACAACAAATATAAGAGAATGGTAATGAGGGAAGAGTATCTTGCTTTGTTTTTGTTTTGTCTTGTTTGTGTGTGTGTGTAGGTAAATCAAGAGGAAATGGTGATTGGAACCAAAAGTAAATGATTGTCATGTACTTTCCAAGGTTGGAAGTATTGATTTAATTACTATTCTCCCATAAAGCTAGAAGGTGAGGTGAGGGAATTGTTTGCTCTGGCATGGAATGGAGATAACCAGAAAATGGTATGGTGAATCTAAAATGAGACATAAGGTGAATGCTCAACAGTCAGAGCCCAAGATCACAGAAGTGAGGGTCTAAGTACCAGCTGGATGGAGAAGTTGGATCACAGGCAACATAATGGCCAAGCTACTGTGACCTTCCATTTTTTTTTAAATATATACTTTTACTTGTAATTTTTTTTCATAAATGACCTTTATACAAATAAGAACATATGAGAAAAAGAAATAGTACATTCTATAGGTGGTGTATGTATTATAAACCTCTCCAAAGGAGCTCTAACATCTAAAGAAAATTTAATCCAAAATTCCTCCTTTGAACTACTTTTGATAAATGCTTGGGCTCTTAGAGACATAGGGAAAATAACATTTTAATAGATCAACTCTCAATAAATCTCTCACACATATATATCTCTTTGAAAGAGTATTTATTATTGAACACAAATGACCCCCTCCAATTCCTTTCGGGTCCACCCCCTCCATCATTCATGAATCAACCACTTCTGCTATACACCACTGACACAGATGGAAAATCCCTGAAATCCTGAAAACAATTGAGTTGCATTATGATGCAACTAGAAACTTCTGGGCAATCAATTCTCTGGTGTAGAAAATTAAGGCTCCCACTTAAAAAAAAAAAAACCTTTACCTTTGTCTTAGAATCAGTACTATGATATGTATCCCTATAAGAAAAGAGTCATTGGTAACTCTCAAAAACTGTTTCTATCATCTGAGCAGATAGAAGAATTACACTCAGAGGTAACAGTGACAAATTGTATAGGATGAAAGGACAAGACATAAATAGGTATATAGATATATGCATGCACAAATACATACACATATGAATGTATATGTATATATATATATATATACATGACTAGAGCTAAAAAAAGAGGTTATGACTGAAAGAAATGGGAAAAGAAACAAATGGGGGTAAATTTATATGTCACAAAGAAGCTCATGGCGGGAGGAGGGAGAACATCAATACACTGGAAGGGTAAAGAGGTTGGAGATAGGAAATACTTAACTCTTACGTACTATGAAACTGACCCAAATAGGGAAGAACAATTCAATCCATTGGGGAAGAGAATAGATTTGCGCCCTATCGGGGAGTAGAAGGGTAAAAAACAGATTGGTGGGGAGGGAAGCAGTACAAGGGGGGGGAGATTTTTTTTAAAAGACTACAGGGGAAAATAAGGGGGGGAATAAGAAGGGAGGGGGTAAAAAGGGAAGTAAAATAAGGGGAGGAACTAGGGGGACTGACTAAACAAACATTGCTGTAGAAAGAAATAGTGAAAGAAGAAAAAGGCAGGACCAGGAGTAGAAATCAAAATGCTGGGAAATACACAGCTAGTAAATCATAACTCTGAATGTGAATGGAATGAACTCACCCATAAAAATGCAAGCGAATAGTAGAGTGGATTAGAATCCAAAACCCTACCATATGCTGTCTGCAAGAAACACACATGAGGAAGGTAGATACGCATAGGGTGAAAGTAAGAGGATGGAGTCAAATCTATTGGGCATCAAATGATAAAAAGAAGGCAGGAGTAGCAATCATGATATTGGACAAAGCCAAAGTAAAAATAAATCTAGTTTAAAAAGATAGGGAAGATAATTACATCCTGATAAAAGGCAGTATAGACAATGAGGAAATATCTGTACTCAATATGTATGCACCAAATGGCAGAGCATCCAAATTTTTAAAGGAGAAACTAGAGGAGCTCAAAGATGAAATATATAGAAAAACTATACTAGTGGGAGATCTGAACCTTCCCCTATCCGAACTAGATAAATCAAATCAAAAAATAAACAAGAAAGAGGTGAGAGAAGCAAATGAAATCTTAGAAAAATTAGAGTTAGTAGACATATGGAGAAAAATAAATAGGGACAAAAAGGAATACACCTTCTTTTCAGCAGCACATGGTACATTCACAAAAATTGACCATGTACTAGGGCACAAAATCATCGCAAACAAGTGCAAAAGGGCAGAAATAATAAATGCAACCTTCTCAGACCACAATGCAATAAAAATAATAATTAGTAAGGGTACATGGAGAGATGAATCAAAAATTGATTGGAAATTAAACAATATGATTCTCCAAAACCAGCTAGTTAAAGAACAAATCGTAGAAACAATTAATAACTTCATTGAAGAAAATGACAATGGTGAGACATCCTTTCAAAATGTATGGGATGCAGCCAAAGCAGTACTCAGGGGGAAATTTATATCCTTGAGTTCATATATAAACAAATTAAGAAGGGCAGAGGTCAATGAATTGGGCATGCAAATTAAAAAACTAGAAAGTGAACAAATTAAAAATCCTCAGATAAAGACTAAATTAGAAATCCTAAAAATCAAAGAAGAAATTAATAAAATTGAAAATCAAAGAACTATTGAATTAATAAACAATACTAGAAGCTGGTACTTTGAAAAAACAAATAAAATTGACAAAGTACTAGTCAGTCTAATTTAAAAAAAGGAAAGAGAATCAGTACTGTGTATTGGTTCTAAGGCAGAAGACCTAGTTCCCTTGCTTTCCGGAATATCATATTCCATGCCTTTTGGTCCTTCAGTGTGGATGCAGCCAGATCCTGTGTTAGCCTCACTGTGGTTCCATGGTATCTGAATGACTCCTTCTTGGCAGCTTGTAATATCTTTTCTTTGATCTGATAGTTTTTGAATTTGACAATAACATTCCTGGGTGTTATCAGTTGGGGATTAAATGCAGGAGGTGATCTTTGGATTCTTTCCATCTCCACTTTTCTCTCTTGTTCTAGGATATCAGGGAAGTTTTCCTGAATGATTTCCTGTAGTATTATGTCCAGGCTTTTTCTTTTGTCATGGTCTTCTGGTAGACCAATGATTCTTAAATTGTCTCTTCTCGAACAATGTTCTAAATTGTCTGTTTTGTGAATGAGATGCTTCATATTTTCCTCAATTTTTTCATTCTTTTCCTTTTGTTTTATAGTGTCCTGCTACCTTGTGAGGTCACTTAATTCTAGTTGTATTCTAGTTCTTAAAGACTGGGTTTCATCCCCGGCTTTTTGGTCATCCTTCTCCTTCTGGTCTGATTTTTTTTGGAAGTCATCTTTCATTCTCTTTACCTCATCTCTCATCTTCTTTGCCTCATTTTTCATCTTCTTTGCCTCATCTTTCAGCTCCTTTGCCTCATTTTCAAGCTGGTTGATTTTGGCTTTCAAGACATTATTTTCTGTTTCCAGATGACTTATATTAGTTTTTAAATTCTTTTCCCAATTGTCTTCAGTCTCTCTTAATTTTGTTTTGAATTGCATTTTGAGTTCTTCCAAAGCCTGTATCCAATTCTCTGGGATTTCTCTTTTATTGTTTGCCTCCTCCTCTGTTCCATTTGCTCTTAGATCATTGCCTGTATAGAAGCTATCTATTGTAATTTCTTTCTTCTTTTTCTGTTGTTTGCTCATATTTACCCCTTCTTTGCTCCCCCTATTTGTCTGTGCTCTTGCTTCTCTCATTTTTTTTGGTTTTGGGGCTTTCTGTCAGTCTTCTGTCTTGGAGCTTTGTCAGCAGATCTCTCCATGCTGTCTGTGGAGGAGGGGTGTTGAAGTTTGTGTGAATTTCAAAACTATTCCACCCTATTCAGAGAAGATCAGATTTAGCTATTTCCTGATTAATAACAATAGAGATACTTGGAATAACAGAATCAGGTCTTAGAACCTACATTTCTCCTCCTTTCTTAGTTTAACAAAATTAGGAAGCTCTGCAGCAAACTCAAGATTTAATTATCTGAGAAAATAGCCTTCAACAGACATGTGAAAAAAAAGGACAGACCTCTGAGCTGTCCTAAGTAAAGCTTGAGCCACCATTGGCACATGTGAGATGCAGGATGTGAGGTAGAGAACAGCCTCTGGAGTTCTCGTGACTTCCTGTGGAGAGGGCTAGAGTTCAGTTCGATCCTGGAGCTTGACAGCCTTCCTTCAGACTGGTCACATGAGTGATAAGGACTGACCCTTTTCTCTGCCTTGGCTCTCCAGGACCTTAAACTCCCACTTTGGCTCAGCCTGAGCCAGAGCGGGTTTTGAGTTAAACTCCTTTCCTTCTCTCCCTCTCTCTCTCTATCCCTCTAATATTTTCTTCCTCCTGTTGTAATTAAATCACCATAAAATTTGGCAGCTGACTTGGGTATTTTATTATTTGGGATTTCTCTTGGCGACCACTTAAATTTAGATTTTTTTCAGTCTCAACCATAATTTCACCCTTTACACTTGGGCTTCCCTAACCTCTGAAGACTTTTGATGGGATTAAGTTCAGCTGGGTTGGACTGGATGTGCCCTGAGGCCAAAACCTCCTGGAAGGCTGGAGCAATATGGATGGTCTCCACAACTATGACCAGGCTGCCCACTCTATGCTCCCTCTCCAGCTAGAAGGGAAGGACTTCCACCTGTGTTTGATGCTCTGAGCCTGGCACAGCCCTGCCTGCAAGGTACACCCTCCAGACCAGCACCTTTGCCCACTCAGAGGTTCCTGCTGTCGTTTGAGGCTTAGTGCTCTAGGGGAGGGTGGCGGGGGGGAGGAGCTTGGGACCTTCCTTCTGCCTTCCCCTTAAACCCAAGTGTTCTCGGATTCTGGCTTTTGGAGGGGTGTACCTTTTGAATTAAGTCCAGCAGGAAGGTTCCTTGGCTCTGTCTTGTTGTTAGGTTTGATTTTCAGTTCCCTAGGATCATTCAGTTTGTGATCGGTAAGGAAGGATATTCAGAGGTCTGAACTTCTGCTGCTTCTAGGCAGCCATCTTGACCCTCTCTCTCTCACATCATTTTCTTTAGAATTCTCTTCAAAAATCCTTTATATATATATATGTATTTTACTTTCTTTTTTAAAATGACTATAGCCTTCCCTAAGTGGTCAAATACAATATTAATCTTTATCCCAGAATTGTGGACAGCTTTATTTTGACACCCACTAGAAAGTATTTTTACCATTTTCATAATTGCTATAGTCTCTCCCTCTTAGGGTTATTATGAGGATCAGATGAGATAATAATTGTAAAGTGCTTATCACAGTGCCTGGCACATAGTAAGCAATATATAAATATTAGCTATTTTATTATCTCTGATTTACATTCTGTTAAATGTGGCTATTATGTTACTTGCTTCTTGCTAATGGAACTATATTTGAGAAAGTCCAAAAGAACCCAGGCTTCAAGAAACCACCCTATTCATTCATAAAATAAAATAAAATAAAATAATTTTAAAAGCAAGCAAAATGAAATGAATGCATTTATCTCAGGTAGTGGACAAACTACAATCATAAATTTTCTGAGTTGGAGATTTTAAATTAAAACCTACCTATCAGTAATAATCCTATACTGAGGCACATAGGTGGCTCAGTAGATAGTCAGGCCTGTAGTCATGAGGATTGGGTTGAAATCTGACCTGAGACACCTTCTAGCTATGTGACCCTGAGCAAATCATATACCCCCAATTGCCTAGCTCTTACCATTGTTCTGATGGAACCCATAAATAGAATTGATTCTAAGGTGTAAGGTAAGGGTTTGTGTGTTTTTTAAACCCTGCTGGTGCAAACATTTCTTAAAACAATATTTTTAGGAATACCAATGAAATTCCTAACAAATAAAGACTTAAATGAAATCTTATAAGAGAATTTATAATCTAGATTACGAGTCAGTCAATAAGTAATTAGTAAGCACGTACTATGTGCCAGGCACTGTCCTAAACACCAAGGATACAAAAAAAGAGGTAAAAGGTAATCCCTGTCTTCAAGGAACTCACAACCTAATATAGTGAACAAATCTGTAAAAAATGGAAAGACTAGGGTTGTCATTTGTTTACTAAAGCACCTTTTAAGGTACCACTACTTTGGGTAGACTTTACAGAGATTATGCTTCTTTAAAATTACTAAATATTCAACTGTTAAAAGTGAAAAATGTTTTACTAGATATTCAAACCACTATTGTACTATATTATTTTTAATAGTGTTCCTTGTTTTAGTTCTGAACTCCTATATATATATTTATATACATGCATGTAAGCATGTACATATATATGAAACTTTTGATAGTGCCAGGTATTACATGTTATTTCCATATGACATAAAACATAATTGAATCATGAAAATAGCTGTCGTATTCTTTACTGGTGTGGAAAGGGGGTGTAAGACATGATAATAATAATAATGATACTGTTGGAATTGAGATTTTTAATTAAGGATATCTGTTTTGCAAATACAATTTGTTACATGGCTCAATGGTGGCCATATGACCAATAGTGTTATTATCAAAATGGAGGGGAGGGGATATGGTCAACATGTGTGCTTTTCAATACATTTGAAATGCTTTACTTATTATATAATGTACTGTACAACTGCCAAGGTATACTGTTCAGAAAATAGATGAAACTGTATGAACTTCGGTATCTTTTTTTAAAAACTATATTCCTAGATTTAAACCAATGTGAAGAATTGAAAGATGAATGTGATCACCTGAATAAAAGAAAAACTCTATTACTTAAAACAAAACAACAGTAACAACAAAATAAATTTTTAATTTCTTCATGGGATTTTTTGCCTAGACATATACTTCATAGTCTAGACATACTGTCAGTTATCCTATTGTAAATGTGAGCGACAAAAATCTTAGGAAAACATATGGAAGGCAGCTAGGTAGCTCAGTGGATTAAGTTTGGTCTAGAATTGAGAGGTCCTGGGTTCAAATATGACCTCAAACATTTCCTGGATGTGGGACCCTGGACAAGTCACTTAACCTCCATTGCCTGGCCCTAACAGCTTTTCTTCCTTGAAACCAATACACAGCATTGATTCTAAATTAGAAGATAAGAGTTTAAAAAAGAAAAAACATTTGGAAGGTCTTGAAAAGACTAATGAAACTGACCACTAGGCTTTTAGGGCAGATTCAAAACAGTCTTGCTATTTGGACTATTATCTGCTTCACAAAAATATGAAATTCTCCTTTTATTAATAATTCTCCATCTTAGCAAGCAGCAGTGTTGGCATAGGTACCAGAAGATGGAACAGACTCATCTGACATGCTGAGCAATGCCCTGGGGTTAGATGAGGATATTTTCAAAATAAATCACTACTCTTGGGGTTAGGAGACCTTGAAATACTGAATTTAAGAATCTCAAAAAGCTCTCAGCATATTATATAAACTAAAGAATATAATCTGGTATATAGACTTGGGAGTCATTTGCAGAGTTTTGTTTTGTTTTTTTAAGACTGGCTTCCCCCATCTCTCCTATGTTATAACTGAAGGTGATACTCAAGGACCTGATCCCACTACTCACTGACCAGTATCTTTTACCTGTTCTATTTCTGACTTAGGACAATTTGCCCAACCTCAAGTAACCTGGTTCTTCTCTACCCCTCACTGCTAGGGGCTCATTACAATATTGATGCTGAACTTCATTGAGGCTCCCAATAAGCATAGCCTACTGCAGCTTGACACTCCTGAGCTCAACAGCTCCACCAGCCTTCCCAGTAGCTGAGATTAGAATATCCATATTAAGGGACTAGGAAATTTGTTGATGATGATCCATCAACATAAATTCCTTAAGTTCCTGGGCTGTTTTTCAAGTTTTTCTTTGTACTCTGAATCCCAAAGCACATTGAGCATATTATATGTTCAACAAATCCTTTTTTAATTAAATTAAAGGATCATTCAGAGAAATTAACAGTTTTAAGTTAGTCAAGTGAGAAAAGAATGACCAAGACTGGTTGTGAAAAGCTACAGAAAGGTCAGGGATGAACTGCATGGGCTTCCCCTACTGATCACTGTAATAGTAGCTAAACAATAAAATACCATGATTTCAGCCACAAACAAAGGTGGTTAATTACCCTGCTAAATGGATATAGAAAGGTTAGTATCTAATTGATCATGCATATTTTTAACAAGAGTTTTCTTTTTTTTCTCCTGTGGGGGAAGAAATGGAAGGGAGAGAAAAATAAAGGTTTTTTAAGCTTAAAAAGATAAAAATCTAATGAAAAAGAAAAAGACAAATTAGTGACTATTTCTACTAGGCTAAGGGAAACACAACTAGACTTAACATCTCATCCATGCTACTTACTTGAATTTTGACTACCATCAAAAATAACATCATTTCTCTAGGCCTTAGTTTTCTCATCTATAAAATTAGAGTATTCAACCAGAAACTAAGTTCCCTTGCAGTTCTGATGTTTGACAATTTTATAAGGCTCTGTAAATAAGTATGGCTTAACAATTCAATAATTGGTTAGTAAGGCATTCCACAATGATTCCTGGCTTAGGGTATAAAAGGAACTGGCATAGTCTATATCATGCCCTTTTATGGGCCCAGATAGTGAATTCAATTCAAAGATGGGCCATTTCAACTGTAAGAAAGATATCCATTCTACCTGAGTTCTCATAGATACATCTCTACAATATTCAACAGAGAACTGTTTTCTGTAAGTTATGAGGTAACCCAGTATGCAGCCTGTTGTACTAGTGGGATATAAAGACAGGTCCATAAATAATTTGCATTGGTTAAAAACTCAAAAAGGTACCCTATTACTTGGTAAACGAATCTGGATAACTACTTCTAGAAAGCAGAAAAGTTCACTCCACCTACTTTGGAAATCAGTAATGTGCCTCTTATCATGTCTCAAAGGCTCACCAGAGTAAATCCACTTCTTTGTAGGTCAGTCCCTAATGGCTATCTAGACACTTGCTCCAGTCTCTATAGCTGGAAGTGCTAAAAGGTAGAAAATATCTCTGCAATGATATGATCTTCATGTGAGAGTAAGAGTTGTTTTAGTCTGAAGTGCAAGGAAAGAATACTGGAATCTCTATCTTCTAAGAATATAGAGCCTGTGGGTGTCATATTGACTTATGAGGATTTGACTCAAGAGACAAATGAGACCACAGTAGGATGGTACAACAGGATTTATTGAAGCAGCAGGGGGGGGGCAAAGCCAAGAAGATTAGCAAAGGTGCCCCATGGGGGGAGGGGGAAGACAGCAAAGGGTAGCCTGATGCCAAGAGAGTTGTTGAGTCAGTTCAGGAGGAAGGAGGGTTAGAGTTATGAGGATGGAGGAGAGGAACAGCAAGGGAGAGGAATCTGATGCCAATAGATGGCTATGGAATACTATCAGAGTGGGGGGAGATAGAGGGTCCTATAGATTTGGGAAAGGAAGGGGATATAGGGAACAGGGCAATCTGGATTAATCTTATTGGTTGTCTCTAGGGAAGGGAAGCTATGTAAGATCTTAAATCAATATCCAATAATTCCAAGTACTATATTTTATAAGATTTATTAATAATCACTTGAAGTAGAAGAAATAAAAGGACATAAGTAAAAACCTGAGTAAAGAAAAGTTTTCCCAGCCTCATTCACAGAGACAAGAGAGTGAGGGGTGGGGGTCAGTCACACACAAACTTTATCTCCAAAACATAAGGATATAACATGAGAATGAAAGTGGGATGCTGGGATTTAGAGTCCTGGGGAACAGATTCTAACTATACACTCTCCCCATGATTCCATTGGAAAATGAGCATGTAGAAATCTCTCAGATTTACACACCTAGTTTCCCCAATGAATCAATACACATAACGAATATATATCTCTAAAGATCTTTTACTAGAAGTACATAAAATATTGCACTTTCTAAGGAGAAATTACAATAATTTGGGGATAATAGGGCAATAAAAGAGAAAGAAAACAAAACTAATGATTGCTAGGCACACTGACAAAAAGCCAAATAGGGGACAGTCCCCTTTGGCATAAGAGTATACATTCAAAATAAAGGCATTCAACCCCCCACAGTTCAATTTCACTACATCCCAAAATTCATTCTGGATCTTTTGGTGCAGTGTGTGGTTTCTGTAGGCTTCTTTATGGCACCTTCTCTAAACAGTACACTTTCTTGATTCAGGGAGGTAGCAAGTTTCTTATCCTAAAATTACTCTCAAACAAGAATTTAAACTTTGCATTATAGGATAATAATACAATCCCCACCAAGGAGGACGTTGACAAACACATGGATCACACAGGGATACATGGCTGAGTTATGAGGTATATGAATCAATTGTCAAAAGAAAATCAAAACCATCAAAAAACCCAAATAAAAGGGGAAAAGTAACTTCTGGATGAAACATAAAATATCAAAGTCTCATTTGTAAAAATTCTAAGGAAAAATAAACCTATAACAGGTTCTAGAATCAGGGCCCAATTAAAGTGATTTATGTCCCACAAGCCTATAGTAGCAATTATGCACTTACCCAATCAGTAGGCCACACTACAGAAAATTGCCACACCATAAAAGGCACTAGATCTTGTGTACTAGAAAAGGTACTAGATTCTGAATCAGAAATGGAGATATCATTCCTGGTCTGATTTTACCTTTGCTCTCTGGGATAGGGGAGCCAAAATGACAGCCAACCTGAGGTACTTGATAGAAGTCTGTGTCTGACTTTGCAAACAGCCACTTCCTCAAACCCCAAAATAAGTTCAAGTCCCCTGTCTTAGCTCAGAATTTCATCAATCCCACCAGGATTGATTGGTCTTCTTGACCTTATGTGCTTCTTGGTACTATTTAATGATTCTTTTGGATTCCTTCTCCTGGAATCAGACACAATCATTAATCAAAGTCCCATAATATTTAACAATCAATGGCAGGTTTCCATACACTAAAGTTTTGGGGTATGCACTGACATTGGGCTAATGGACATTTTTAACATACCCTAGTATAAAATTTAAAAAAAAAAGTTAATACTGGTAACATGTGTTTCAAGTAAAAAATAAAAAGAGAGAGAGAAAAAAGAAAACTCAAATACTCTATTGCACATACAAGGAAAAACAATAATAAAATGTTTTCAAAAATCAAAAATATATAGTTCACATTCCATGAAACACTTTCTTAGTGAAGCAGAGGCACAACACAAAAGTTTCTCACCAAAAAATGAGACCCATTTCTTTTTTAACTTGGCCAGGATCCACAGTGTGAGCACACATGATTTGCACCAACTAACAGTTTTTTAAAACAGTAGTACAACAGCCAATGCACATTAAAAAAAACTCCCAAAATCACAATAGTCCATCAATGACAATAGCAAACAAACTAGCTATCAATTAGGATTCACATGCATTGCTATGTGATATTTAAAAAACCTTTGAAGCTCATGCATATTTGTCACAAGTTCTCCAGATCTAGCCAATCTTTCAACCTTGGCTGAGATGTTTTTAACAAAGTTTATTACTATCATCATTCCAAAATTTGCCAGGAGAGCCAAGAAAATCCTCTGTATTTCTGATGAAAACCTTTTGGGTCTAAAATGTCACCAAGAATCTGGATCATACTGGGGGAAGAGTAGAGTAAGCTGAAGAGTTACAAATATAAAAACCATCCAGAAGCCACTAGGCTTCATGGGAAATACTCCCAGTCTATAGCCATCCAGAGGTTATCATGCCCCCTCAGAAAACCTTCCCACCTCCCATGTGAGACTGTAACAGCCATAAAAGGCATGTCTTTATATGTCTCATCCATTACATTTTTATAAACACAGAGGGGGGGAATACAACAGTGCTACAGCACTTCACTTCCACTACTAAATGGACCCTTATATCTTGTTACAAACAATTCAAAGTTAGGTAAATGACCAGTCAGAGGTAGTAGTGCTACTAGATATCTGAAAATCACTTCTGAAGACTCCTTAAAATCAAATTCAAGTTTTTAGCTCATTAAATTCTCCAAAGGTTGTATACAGATTATAACCAGTTTTATGGAGTCCATCCATCATCGTCTGTGTGACGATTAACAAAGGCAAAAAGAAACAAAAAGCCATTAGGCATGTGATTTCAATGGATCTGGTGACAAACCCAGCATCCATAAGGACCTATGGTTTTGCCACTGGAAAAGGTTTGCGCAAAAGTTGACTATGGGCTTTTAAAATGGTGTTTTCTACAGGCCTGTCATATAAGAGGTACAAATAAAGACAATGTAACAGAATATATAGCGAAATGGTCAAAACACAATAGCTAAAAATGACATAGTATAACAGAATAGTTTAGATTAGATCAATATATGAACTTAAAAAAAAACAAAATTAAATCTTAAAACAATCAGCAAATACAATATACATAACAGGATACAAGCACTGAATTCAAGAGTCCTTTTCTCCAATTCCAGTAGCTGTGTTACAGAGACTTCTTCACTATTTGGAGAAGAACAAACTGAAACAGTTAACATCAATAAAACAATGGAGTCTGAAAAGGCTTAAAAAATTCACCTTCAGGTTTTTTTGTTAAGGTTTTAATTTTAAAGTTCCTTCCCCTCCCAAGTATCATCATCCATCTAGATTCCTTTGGTCACACTTCTGGAGTTCATCCTACTCTCACTAAGCATAGTGTGGATGAACCCCATATTGGATGTGTTGCAGAGACTGGGCAGGCCAAAATGGCAAGGGGGGTATAGGGGGATGAATCTCCCCTCTGAATCTTAAGATTACTCAAGCTAACAACAAGGACGAGTGTACCCAGGAATGATAGGAAGAAAAGACATCCTAAAACTTTGGTAATGTACTGCTTTTTCATAGAGTGGGCCATCCTTGCAATTCTACTTCCTGTCTATAGATGGCACTACCCTAGTATGTACTGGCTAGTAGTTAGCTAAGACATTTGGAAGAGTAACCTTCCTTCCCCTTCCCCTGGGGGTAAAAATGCCAAGGAGCCACTTGCTTCCCCTGCCAGGTGGGGAGGGAATTGAGAGGGTGGAAGCATCTCTTCATGTAAAAGCCTTTAGGAGGCTAATTGTTTAGGAGGCTAAAAGAAACACAGGGCTTCCAAGGCAGCAACAAGCACTTAGGTATTAGCAATGTAATGGAAAGGGGGATTTAATACCTCAGCCTCTGTTCAGAAAACAATTCTCAAGGACCCCCAGCCAGTGTGCTCAAGAGAATTGGCAAGAAGGATGGTGGCAGACTTGGCAAGGACTCCCAGACAGTGTCTGGTCAAACATGGGAGGCAGCAGCAATGACAGGTGGAAAAGGCTTTTAAAACTAATCTTTTTGTCTATTAAAAAATTGACCTACCAACTTAGAAAGGAGCAAGAGTTCTAAGCTCCAGACTTCTGGTTGCCACAATATAAGATTAAAATTAATATCTAATAACTCCAAGTATTATATTTTATAAGATTTATTAATAATCACTTGAAGTAGAAGAAATAAAAGGACACAAGTAAAAACCTGAGTAAAGAAAAGTTTTCCCAGCCATATTCATGGGGAAAAGAGAGCAAGGGGTGGGGTCACACAAACTTTATTACCAAAATGTAAAGATATAATGTGAGAATGAAAGTGAGATGCCGGGATTTAGAGTCCTGGGGAGCAGATTCTAATTATACAACTACTTCGGTTAACTTCAATGGATGTCCCTGAGGGTGGGGTAGAGACTCCAGGTCTTTGGAAATGGGGGCAATTTTCAGGCCTGATGCTCAGCCATGCAGGACAGGCTGAGAAACAAAGTTCTGGTGTTCTGCCAGGTGTTGCTAGAGCAGTTATTGGAGGTGGGTGGGAGCTTTATGTTCATACCATCTGTCAGTGGGAAATGTTGAATAATTACAGTTGGTAGGGGGCAGGAAGAAGAGGGAAAAAGATTACACTGAGGGAAAAGGAGCATGATCCAATCCATCAATGATCAAGAGAATACCCAAAATTCTGTACTAGAGTCAAGACAAAGATGTCACTGTTATCAACAAATCTGGGTTCCTAGTCAGGAGACAGGAATGAAGTTCACTCAAAGTTGGGAAGAAAAGGAGGTACAGCATGGAAATTAGCATTTTACACTATGGAAAAAATAACACAGACTAAGAGCAAATACCAGTTTGTCTTATGCAACATCTCTACCCAAACAAGTGTGTCTTCTCCTATCTCAGTTGCATGGCTTCTCAAGTATACCTATAGTGTCTATGCTAAATTATTTGCTGGGACCTAAAAGAACCAATCATATTTTGCAATAAAAGATGTCTTTTCATTCAAATAGAACATCCCATAGCATTATTCCTACCTCTTCCCCCTTATTCTGACAAGTAGGGGGGGCCCGGAGAAACGAAAGAGGTCAGAATGCCATCTCCTTGAAATGCCTCTCCAAATAGCAACTCAATTGCTCTTTTTGTAGTGAAGCATCCAGAATATATTTGTAAAGTTCTGGCTATTATATCTTTCAGTAATGAAAAGTTTACTAATAATACCAAAATTTATAGAATAGAAACTTTAAAAAAATTTCATATAGATATTTTTATCCTCTCCTCAATATCTAGGACTAAATTTGATAAGGTCAGAGGAAAAGAATTGAGAATCATTTTGAATGATTTATCAATATAGAAGGTATGAAATTTGTTAATTTACTACAAAAAAAGGTTATTTTTTATAAAAAGTAATCTCATTAGGAAGTAGTCAAATCTGTTTACAAAGGGTAATTAGAAAGATCTTATTTTTTTCCCAAAGAGACAAATTATGTCTGAGAAGCTTTGGGTGTTTTAATTTTTTAGAGAAGACTGAATTGCTGAAAGGTCTGTGTTTCTTTTGTTGAGAAAACAGTTAGAAATTTAATGGAAGCAAGCCAAGCGTAAAAACTTTCTACTGCAGATTTTTCAGTGACTGATTGCATGTCCCCAGTTTCATCTTTAGGCCATAGCAGGTGCAAAGAATAATGATGTTTTGAAATTTTGGTCTGGCTGTTTAGCAGACTACAAATATACAGATGTGGAAATAAAGATAAACAGTGGAAAGCCTAACAGACTGATCTCTTATTCTAAAAATATAATGAAAAAAATAATTTGTCTTTTTGTTAGAATTGAGTCTTTGAGAAATCCTAGAATCCTAGAAATCCCATAAATTTGGGGGCTACTAGTAAACTCCTCATTACAGCAAGATGTAACAATGTCAGAACTTTACAAACATATGTTGGATGCCTCACTACAAAAAGAGCAAATGAGACAATAACAGAACAAACAGCACTTTATTGGATTCTTTCAGTTTGGAGAGGCATTTCAAAGAGATGGCATTCTGACCTCTTTCCTTTCTCCAGGCCCTACTTGCTATAATAAGGGGAAACAGCTAGGGATAATGGTATGAGATATTCGATTTGATTTAAAAGATAGCTTTAATTGCAAAATATGATCATTTCTTTTAGGTCTCAGCAAACAAATTAGCATAGATACTATATGTCTAGGTATATTTGAGTGGCAATACAATGGAGAAAGGAAAGGACCCACTTGTTTTGGGTAGAGATATTGCATAAGACAAACTGATATTTACTCTCACTCTGTGCTATTTTTTCCATAGTTTTTCATAGTTCCATGTTCATTTCCATGTTGAACCTCCTCTTCTCCCTTGCCTTGACTAAATGTCATTCCTGTCTCCTGACTAGGAACTGGATCAAGGAGGAATGGCTAATGTCTATCCAAGTATTACAGAACCTAGATTTGTTGATATCAATGACATCTTTAATTTGACTCCAGTACAGAATTTTGATTATTCTCTTGATCATATATGGATTGGATCATGTCTCTTTTCCTTCAGTATAGTCATTTCCCTTTCCTCTTTCCCTTTCTCCTTCTCTGACTCCCTATCTGTTTTTTCTTTCTTGTATGCCTCCTTATCTCACCCAGATTAGAAGTACAACAGTCACTCACATGCCTGATCTCCCTACAGATGAGCACAGAAGCTTCACCTTGCTCCATTTCCAACATGGGAAAGTTCACCTCTTCCCAGTCAGCCTTGTAGCCCTCCGCAACTCTTGGAAGATCATCATATTGATGCCAGAATTACTGTAGCTACCTGATCTGCTTACCCTACTATAATTCAGCTAATTCAAGTGGTCTATGAACATCAGTTTTCCAACAGCAGGGATAACAGTGGTGGGTGGCCATGTTGGGCACTGTTAAATTTCCATATACTATAGTATAACTCTATCTCAACTTTGCAAAAATGTCTGAACCAACAGCAGCATTGCTTTCATCTAGACCAAGAGTGGGGCATGACCTACTGACCACTTCCTTAAAGAAACACAGCCACAGACATATTTCATGTGAAACAAGTTATCTGGAGTCAATTCTCCTTTTAATGGTGTTTGTCTAAACTTGAATTGTTCAGGCCCAACCCCTGACCTCTCACCCCCATAAAAGTTTTCAACCTGTTACTCCAAAATTCTGACCACATTCTCCTGCCTAGTCCTTTAGACCTATCTGTCTTTGTAGATTTTTGCCTCAGAACTGATTACTCACTTAAGAAATCAGTTTGAATTCTGTCCCTATCTCAGTCTGTTAATCACCCAGTAATCCTAGGTACCCCACTGGTTATCATTCCTTTCCCTGAAAATATGTGAGGTCTGATAATATTGTCTTATCTCCCAAACAAACAAAAGAAATGACCGCCCATATTCCAGACACTCAAGGAGGAAATTATAGAAATGTAGACCCAGAAAAAATGTTCTAGTAACAAATGGGAAATAATACTGAAGACCTTGTCATGGAACTTTCAATTAATCAAGATCTAAGTTAAAATCCAGTCTCAGACTCTTCCTACCTATATGACCCTAGGCAAGTTAAGCTCTGTTTGCCTTAATCCACTAGAGAAGAAAATGACAAGCCATTCCAAAATCTTTGCCAAGAAATCCAATGTATAATATTTGTTGTGGTCCACTGGGTCATAAAGAATAGGACACAATTGAATAATAACAAAACTTGGACACTCTACTAGATGCTATTGATTCCAAGACAAAAGCAAAATAGTTTCTATCCTTAAGGAGCTTGCAACTTATCTGATGAAGGTAAAATATACAAACACAGATGTAATGGGTATTTGAGACATGTTCAAACCACCTAAGATGAAGGCACCCAAATAGGAAACCATGGGTTACATAATAAGGACTACCTGTATTATTAGAATGTGATTTTGCAGTTACTCTCTTTCCAGCACATCTTTAAATAAAGGACTCACTCTTAGAAGGCAAAACTATGTAATAGGGGGAGTGAGAGGACTGAGGTCTCCCCCCTGCCCTTAGGAAATGTGGCCCCAAGAAATAGGCTCAGGTTTAGTTGGTCTGTTTCCTTTGTCCTTTTCAGTTCTAAATGCAAAGAGTAGAATCTCCATTCCAAGAGTTCAAGGCATGAGGATTTTAGGCTTTAGGATTACCAACTGGGTCCAATCATTGATCCATTCTCAAATACATCTAGTCATTTGAAAAATCAGAGTTCCAAGGTGCTAAGCCAGTGGAGCTTTGGGCTGGAATGTGGTAGAATTAATGTTATGTAAGAACTGAGATGTGTAGAGAAATATTTGTTAATTAATTAAGAGTTCATTAGGAGATAGAATTAAGTAGCATAATTTATTGATAGATTCATAAGAGAGATTAATGTGTTGGGTTTCTTTAAATCTAAATGGAATCTCACGGATGATTGATGGGAGAGAATTTTCTCAAGGAGCTTTGAGAAAGGCAGTTGATAGCAATTCACTATGTGAACTGACCTGGTTCAAGGAAGGTTGTCCAAGAGAGGCTCTGTAAGTTTGGAAAATCTTGGTGAATTCACATCCTGAAAAACCCATCTTATCAGGCCACAAGGGAAGGAGAATGTTGGGTGCAGTACCTGTGCTTGCCCCAATAGGTGTCAGCAAAGTCTGACCATTGAGTGGAGAAGGCAGTGGAAACTCTGACTAGCTGGAAATCACATCTGAGCATCAGGAAAGAGAAACCTGACTTAATTCTTCTTCTTTATAAGTTTAAAATTAGATTAGGATAGATAGATAAGGATTTAGGGTTTTTAGATAGAAGAGGAAGAGAGGCTAGCTTCGGTTCTGTTGAAGGAGAAGAAAGTCCTCATGGACCAGATTGGTTGTGTGGTCACAGTTAAAATTTATTAGTATAGGGATCTACATAATTATAAGAAATGCCTTTCTACCTATTTTCCTTTTATTATCCCTTCTTCTAAAATTTTTATGCCTACAATAAATATATTTTTATATAATTGGCCTGAGCAGGAATTCTTTAGGTACTGTTTAGAGAAGCCATCTTTCTCAACAGTCAAAACAACAGCCTGTCCACTCAGGACACAGGTATTAGAAATACCTATACCAATACCAATAATCTAAAAGGGTCAATAACCCTTATTACTGTGAATCTTAAAAATTCTCAGACCCTACTTCATAAGATTTGGTTAAGCACATTCCCCATTTTAAACAATGAAGGGACTTAGTCAGGAATGTGAGAACTCTACTCCACCCATACTTAAGCATACTTTAGGGGAAGATAAAGTTGTAAACTCTTTACTGAACAATGAAAAAGTACTTAACTCATACTTATACTGAAGCAAAAGCCTTAAGCTAAGTCTATTTTTAGGAAGGTGCTAAGTACCTATGAAGGTCAGGCAACTTGCAAACTTGTAAGGGGCAAAGAGGTGTGAACTTACTCAAAAGTTTAGTCAACTCAGGTGTGAATTACTCAAGAGTTTAGTCTATTCAGGTGTGAATTAAGAATGGTCTGTCCTTTGGAAAATGTCTACCATGATTGGTAGATGTGAGAACTTGGGGGAGGTGACATAGGAGAAAATTCTCTTTAAAAGGAGGTCAGAGAAGGCCTCTGAAAAAATTCAGTTTGCCAAAGCTCAGACTACTTGGGTCTTTCTGAACACTAGAATCTTGCTTGGGACAGATCTTGTGGTGAGTGATTAAAGATTGACTGATCTCTCTCTTAGGGCTTGGGCATAGGCTGGCCTAGCCCTTTTCTCATTGTTTTCCTCTTACTCTCTCTCTCTTTCATTAATTCCTTATTTGTATTAATTAAAATCTCCATAAAACCCAGCTAACTTGGGTATATTTAATATTTGGGAATTTTTCCCTGGAGACCACTATAATTTTGATTTGAAACTATATTTCCGCGGTCACAATTTAAGGCAACCACTCTTTTATCTGTAACAATTTATCCAACCATTACTTTAAATGTTACATTACAGTTGAGCACTAGTCTAATTCTCTGGCTATCCCTAGAGTCTGAGGCATAAGAGAATTAGTATCCCCAAATGTTGGGGGAATGTTTGTTTTTGCTATATGTTGGAAGCAAATATTCCTTTGTGAAAGCTAATCTGCCTATTAAGTGATTTAATGGAATTGAGGTACATGGACCCTCAAAACTGTGGAAACATAATTAGTGGGGCTCTAGGCAATGACAGAGAACTGAGACTTCCCAACTCCTTCAAGGTATTCAAAAACTCTAGAGACAGGAAAGAATGTAACCTATCTACCTCTCTGAGAACCAGGTCAGAGTCCACTTATGTAACAGATCTATACAAAATAGATACAAGGTTGTTGCTATTGTTTGTCCTTTGTTTTTTAATGAAACTAATAACATTATAGGGTATTAATTGGTGAATGAATTAGATTTAAGTGAAGCAGAGTTGCACAGTCATCATTCACATTCTCTCTTCCAGTGTCATCACAGTCCAGTGGCAGGATAAAATTCAGGGCTACTAGTGATGATCGAGGAGGGAGTGGATGGACTTGGCATCTTTGATGTCAAACCAATACCTAAACATTCCACAACACCTATTTCAGTTGTCTTCATGGTCATTGGAACACATTGTTCTCAACTCCAAGGAACTTGTGTTAAAAAAAAAATTCACTGATAAAGAAGGAATTGATGGAGTATGAAAGCAGATTGAAGCATACCTATTTTTCACTTTATTTTCTTCGTTATTTTCTTTACCTCTGGTTTTTGGGGCAGACCAATAATTTTCACGTTGTCTCTTCTTCCTCTGTTTTCAAGGTCTGTGACATTTTCAGTGAGATATTTTATGTTTTCTTCTAATTCATTAATTTTTTGGCTTTGCTTTATTGATTCTTGCTGTTTTGCAAGCTCACTGTCTTCCAGTTGCTTAATTCTGGTTGTTAGGGACTGGTTCTGCTTTTCAGCTTTGTTTGCCCTTCTATTAGATGCTTCCAGCTCTTTCTCCAATTGTGATGTCTTGTCTGTCAGACTGCAGATCTCTTTCTCCCATTTTTCTTTCCAGAAGGTTTCCATCTTTTGGATAAGCTCCAATTTGAGTTCTTCCAGAGCTTGTGGATAATTTCCATTTTGGGAGGCATGTTTTGATTTTGTTTGGATTTCATCCTCTTTATCTTCTTTTCCTTGGGTACTCCCACCATTAAAGTTTTCAATAGTCATTTTTCCCCCCTTTCTCCATGGAGGTTTGATTTTGGGCCGTGTGAGCCATTCCTTTGGTGGTTTTATTCCCCTTTCCTTTTTGGTCTGGTGTCTGGGTGATATGGGCGGGTTTTCTGTGAATTTAGGTTGCCTCAGACTAGTTCTTCCTAGCCTCCGAGGTTTCTTAGAGCGCAGGCCCCTGTGCTCAGCACAACTGCCCCTTTACTCAGCGCAGCCTCTCCTGTGTTCAGCGTGGCCGCCCCTTTCCTCAGTTCAACCTCCCCTGTGTTCAGCGCAGGATTCTCCCGTGAAACCACCCTGAGAGGTCGTTTCCTAGAAGTCTTTAGATCCCAAGGACCCTGGTGTGCCCCCCCATATAGAGACGTTCCTCACTCACTCGCTGTCCCAGTGAGCGCTCTGATACTTTACTCTGGTTTGGTGGGGGAGGTGGGGGAGGGGAAGGGCAGCTCAGTTCACATTTTTGTGCAAGTTTTTCCTCCTTCTTATAGTGTGGAAATGTTCAAACCCCACGTACCTTCGTTTCTGTGGGGTACTGGAGAGTCCCTCCATTCTTCCAAAGGTGATTTTTGTGCTCTTTTGAGGTAGTCTATTTAGTTCGGTGCCGGGGAGAGGAAGCGATTCATGTCTAGATTACAGCCATGTTTACCCGGAACTCCCCTCTTCGTTATTTTCTTATATAAGCAATATGTGACTTTTTCACAAAATGATGAATATGTAAATATGTATTGCATGATAGCACATGTATAACCTCTATCATTGCCTGCTGTCGAGGGGAGAGAAATGAGGACGGGACGGAGAGGACATGGATCACAAAATATCAGAAAATGATTATTAAAAGTTGTATAACCGAATCCTAGATAATCAACCAAAAAGCTAGTCGAAATAATCAACAACTTTAGCAGTTGCAGGATACAAAATAAACCCGCATCAGTCATCAGCATTTCTATATATCTCCAACCCAGTTCAGCAGCAAGAATTAGAAAGAGAAATTCCATTTAAAATCACCCTAGACAATATAAAATACTTAGGAATCTATCTGCTGAGACAAACACAGGAACTATATGAACACAACTACAAAACACTCTCCACACAACTAAAACTAGATCTGAGCAATTGGAAAAACATTAACTACTCATGGGTGGGATGAGCTAACATAATAAAAATGACAATCCTACCCAAATTAATTTACTTATTTAGTGCCATATCCATTGAACTACCAAAAAACTTTTTTACTGAATTAGAAAAAAACATAACAAAGTTCATTTGGAAGAACAAAAGATCAAGGATATCCAAGGAAATCATGAAAAAAAATGCAAAGGAAGGAGGACTTGCAGTCCCAGATCTCAAACTATACTATAAAGCAGTGGTCATCAAAATAATTTGGTACTTATCATAGACTGTCTTGCTGGGATAAATGAACTCAGCAAGACAATCTATGATAAGCCCAAAGATCCCAGCTTTTGAGACCAAAACCCACTATTTGATAAAAACTGCTGGAAAATTTGGAAGACAGTATGGGAGAGATTAGGTTTGGATCAATATCTCACACCCTACACCAAGATAAACTCAGAATGGGTGAATGACCTGAATATAAAGAAGGAAATTATAAGCAAATTAGGTGAACACAGAATAGTATACTTGTTAGGTCTATAGGAAAGGAAAGACTTTAAAACCAAGAAAGAGCTAGAAAAAAATCACAAAATGTAAAATCAATAATTTTTATTACATCAAATTAAAAAGTTTTTGTACAAACATAACTAATGCCTCCAAAATTAGAAGGGAAGCAACAAATTGGGAAACAATCTTCATTACAAAAACCTCTGACAAAGGTCTAATTACTCAAATTTATAAAGAACTAGACTAATTGTACAAAAAATCAAGCCATTCTCCAATTGATAAATGGGCAAGGGACATGAATAGGCAATTTTCAGTTAAAGAAATAAAACTATTAATAAGCACATGAAAAAGTGTTCTAAGTCTCTTATAATCAGAGAAATACAAATCAAAACAACTCTGAGGTATCACCTCACACCTAGCAGATTGGCTAACATGACAGCAAAGGAAAGTAATGAATGCTGGAGGGGATATGGCAAAGTTGGGACATTAATGCATTGCTGGTGGAGTTGTGAATTGATCCAACCATTCTGGAGGGCAATTTGGATCTATGCCCAAAGGGCGATAAAAGACTGTCTGCCCTTTGATCCAGCAATAGCACTGCTGGATTTGTATCTCAAAGAGATAAGGAAAAAGACATGTACAAAAATGTTCATAGCTGCTCCCTTTGTGGTGGCAAGAAATTGGAAAATGAGGGGATGCCTTTTAATTGGGGAATGACTGAACAAATTGTGGTATATTTTGGTGATGGAATACTATTGTGCTCAAAGGATTAATAAAGTGGAGGAATTCCATGAGGACTGGAAAGATCTCCAGGAAATGATGCAGAGTGAAAGGAGCAGAACCAGGAGAACATTGTACACAGAGACTGATACACTGTGGTACAATCGAATGTAATGCACTTCTCCATTAGTGGCAATGCAGTGATCCTGAACAACTAGGAGGAATCTATGAGAAAAACCACTATCCACATTCAGAGGAAACACTATGGGAGTAAAAACACCGAAGAAAAACAACTGCTTGAATACATGGATAGAAGAAATATGGTTGGGGATGTAGACTAAATGAACATCCTAGTGCAAACAACAACATGGAAATAAGTTCTGATCAAGGATGCAAGTAATACCCAATGAAATTGTGCATGGGCTGTGGGAAGGGTGGGTGAAGAGGAGGGAGGGAAATAATGTGATTATTATAACCAAGGAATAATGTTCTAAATTGACTAAATAAACTAATTCGAATGGAAAAAATAATAAAAGAAAATTTAAAAAAGAAACTAGAGAAAAAAAGTTGTATAACCACATAATTGGGAAAATATCATTTTAAAAAGGAATTAGAAAAAGGAAAAAAAAAAGTATAGGCTCTTTACCAGCCAATGGGCTAGGATAGAACCTGGCAGCATCTTCATATCTTAAGTTATGATAGGAGCAATATTCCCAGGTCCTGTCCCATGTGGGATAGGTTAGTTTTTCTGCTTTAGAGGTATCAAAACCCTCCTCAGGGCTTAATTGGCCCAGCGGACTAAACTTTCTGGTGCCTGAAGTACAAAACTCAGGGCAAGAAGGGCTCCTCCTTCAAGCTTCTGAGTGACAGACCAGCAACAAGAAGGATACCAGAATGAGAAAGTTTCTACCAACTGAATCAATGCTATAGCTTTAATGATTGTCATTCCCCTTCTATGGCTAAGTAATCATGCTTTTGTTAACTGTTAGATGTTCTATGAGCACCTTATTTCATTCTGTCTCAAACCTTAGGTACCAGTCCAGCTTATGTGATGCTTGTCCTATTATATGGGGGGTGGGGTGAGGTGAACCTTTGGCAGAGGCTGTGGGGCTGGAATATAATTCTTTGTTTGGGAACAAAAGATTAGACACACCTACAGTATGTCATGGTGATCTTTATGGAGAAATTATCCAGAGAAAATAAATCCAATTATTTTATATTCTTTAGGTCCCAGATTCTGACTTCAAAAATACAACAATAGATGGGCTCCTTTTATAGTCTCCAATAATATTTACCAAAGTCTGGCAGTGGAATACTAGATCTATGACCATATGAGTTTAGAAGTAAGACAACTCTTTTTTTCTTAGAAAAATTCCTTCACTATTTTAACTGGCAGACATCAGAATCCCTAGCAGGGATGTAATTCAAATCTGATGAGAGAGAAAAAAGTATAAAACTGACCCAGAGAAATGGTGAAGAAATAGTAATATACCATGACATGGATAGTAGCAACTAGCTTTACAACTAAAACAAAGTAAAGTAGGCTGGAAAATTTGAAACTGGTTGTTAACATTCTGCATACTGTCCAACCACAGCTGGAGATATAAGCTATTAAAAGATTTAACCTGCTATTAGATAAGCAGTTGAAGTTTCAAGAATAGCTCCTAAGATTCAATAGACCGCTGCTTGATTGATTATACAGTACAGAGTGTTTCTGTTTTCTGAGCTAGTGTGTCCTTCCAGGGGACTGACTGATAGGAATGCCACTTCTAGTATATCTTCCTGGGGGAAAAAATCTTTTGGAAAATGATACCACTTTAACTTGTGAGATATTGATGGATAACATTACTTCAGAGTATGGCACTTATCATCAAATTGACAATGGCATCAACCTAATAAGTCCAACAGACGAAATATTGTTTCTTTAGATAAATAGTGAAGCCAAAGAACTACAAAACTAGAAGTGGATGCACAGTACAAACAGCCAAATTATTATAAGCAGCTCTCCAGATATATTGAATGAACAATCACATTCTAAAATTAAGGTTTATATTGGAGTTAAAACATGGAAAATTTTAAAACTACATATTGATACTCCTGATGATAGGTGTCACTCAAAATGCCTGACAAACTAAGTATGGGTTCTATTGACAATAAAATTTTCCAGAACAAAATCAAAAAATGTTCTCAAATGTATTGGTTAGAACAGAGGTGTCAAACACTCTGTGAGCCAGATTAAAATGTAATTGGGAAATAGGAACAGTCAAGATCTTTTCCATTTTTCCTTTGTTTGAATAGATCAAGTTCAACTTACTTCAAAACTTATTGAGCAGCTATTATGTCTATTCTGTGCAATTCACTGGGTTCAGTGCTGGAGATATAAAGACAAAAAAACTATTTGCCCTGAAGGAATTTACATTATACAAGGAGGTTTTGTTTTGTTTTTGTTTTATAGTTCTACAGTGTCTTTTCCCCCATCACTCTCCTTTTTAAAAAAATTTTATGCTAATTGTGACCTTTGCTATGGTTAGTGAATGGTTCACATAGACATAGGATCCTCATATGAGTCCCACTTCAGGAACCAGGTCTTTACTTTTTTCCAGTTTCTGTGTGAGTGTGTGTGTGTGTGTGTGTGTGTGTGTGTGCACGCATGAGCATGTGTGGCATGTGTGTGATATAATTCAGAGTTTGTTATATAAGTACTTTCCAACTCTCTTTTCTTTTTAACCCTTACCCTCTGTCTTAGAATCAGTATCTAAGACAGAAGAGAGGTAAGGGCTAAGCAATGGGGGTTAAGTGACTTGTCCAGGGTCACACAGCTAGGAAGTGTTTGAGGTCAAATTTGAACCTAGGACACCCCCCCCCCCCATTTCTAGACCTGGCTCTCAATCTACTGAGTTTGCCCACCCAACTCTCTTCTTAAAGAAAGTTTTTGTGATAAATTAACATAAGATTTTTGGATAATCTACAAGCCATTGGCTTCTCTCATTTCTTAAATTTAATCAGATTTTTCAGTCTCCTCCCTGGAGGCCACTATCCCACTGAAGTTACCAAGTATTGATTTATATGTTCACTTGCCTTAGAGAATCTTGTCAACTTCTTCACAGACTTCTTTATTCTCTAAAGTAGATATTGATTCATTATTCTCTTTTGGTTCCTGCTTCTTGTCAGCATTACAAGATGACATGAAGTATCCCGTGAAATTATATTTTTATTACTATCGGACATACTATGAAATCAGTTCTACCAACTTCTTGTTTTATTTCTACAAGAAATATTTATACACCACCCTTACATTTGCATGTGACTTCCTTTTGTTGTCAAGTTTTACCCATCATGAGAATTTCAACACTGGTATAGTTCACATTTTCTAAGAGTATGTCAAATCAATGTTCATTCACAAAGATCTCATATGTAAAGTAAGAAAACTGAGTTAATGTTAGTATAGCATTCAGAATGGTGATATTTAGTACTGTCTGTCCCCATTTCCATCACTCCAACATTGTCACTATGGAAGCAAAAGGCCTACCCTCTTTCATAGGCTCCCATAGAAAAAAATGTATTATCTGTCCCCTAACATATTAGTGATGAGCCTCTCTATACTTGGTGGATTGGTCTTCAGATAGAAGATAAAATTTGTCTCAGTGTATTCCTTCCAGGATGGTAGAACCAGCCAGAGCTTATGCTTCATGGATACAGCCTTTAAAAAACCAAAACTCATCTCCATGCTATGATGGGACATTGGAATAGGACTTTAGGATGACATTTCTTATATATCAAAATTTGCAAATGAGTTTGTGTGAAAGTAGATGATCCTTCTAATAATGCAGGTTGCCTTTCATTCCTCTCAAGTACAGTGCATAGAGTGCCAGGCCTAGAGTCACCAAGACTTGAATTCAAATCCAGCCTCAGACACTTACTAGTTTTGTGATCCTGGGTAAGTCACTTAATCCTGTTCCCTTCAGGTTCTTCATCTATAAAACAAGGTGTAGAAGGAAATACCTAACCACTCTAGTAACTTTGCCAAGAAATCCCAAATGTGGATGGCGATGAAGAAGGAAGAGCATGTCTAAACAATTCATTCCTCTTAGTCCTTTCTAAATCTCCTGCCAGGGGTCAAGAAAGATAAGTCTCTTTTATTGTGTGAAAAACAGTCTACTACAACAGTCTTTTGATCAAATATTAAAGATTTGAGCAGCTAACAGCCTTCCCAGGACAATTTTTATAACATTAGGAAAACTTTAAGGTTTGAAAATAAAATTCATGTTCTTTTTAAAATATAAGTACCATCACCAAAGTACTTTTAAAGGTTGACTTCTTGGCTACAGGTTAATAGAGTCAAAAGAAAAGTCTCTTCCCCCTGAAAAAAGATAGTAATTTTAAAATAAAAAGAAAGCATAATATTTATTGATTCACTTCCATAGCAACTAAACTACCAAAAAGAAAGCAGGTTTCTACCTTCTTCTCTACCCTGACACCCCTGAAATTAGCACACCGTCTTCCTTTAATTTTCTAAAATGTTTATGCCTAATACGCCTCAGGAAATAAAAATGATTTTAAAAAAGGAAGGAAAGTTAAAAAGTTACCACAGATCAGTTAATGCTGGTTCCATATGCAAATGCCAATCAAAGTAGGGAATTAAAACTTTTGCCTTTCTTAGTTATCTTCTGATTGCCAGTTGGTTCCTAGTCTTTTGTACTTCTTAGTCAACCAATGCCAGTCTTTGCTGGGTTGATATAAGTTCTAAACTTTTCATTGCTTTCAAATCAAATGCTTCTTTTAGCAGAGACCCATCCCAAGTTTAAAATGTTAAACTCAAAAGATCCACATTTCTAGCAGTTATGACCTTAGAACTCCTTACATACTCTTCCCAATCCCTAAAGAATTGATTTATTTATAATTACCAAATAATAACCTTTAAAACTCTGAAAACAGTCAAATGAAAGTGAGCTGGTGGTTCATAATGCTCTACAGGCATCACTACCTCAGCAGTTGCTCTGTCTTCAAACAGATCCTCTCAGCACATCTCAATGATGGGGTAGTTCACTGGCTATATAGGAAAAACTAGTGGATCCCCCAACAACTGTTTTCTCATCTCTATCCTCTTCAATTCTATACTATCCAGGTCTCACTCCAGCTCTGAACAAACTTGCCCTTGAATCCCGATTTCATAGTGAACAATCTTCCTTTCATCCTTGACTTTGTTTTCTCCCACTCTTTCCCCTCACTGAGAACTGTCTTTCTTCCAATGACACTGAATCCTTGAATATTTTCGTTAGCACTAGTTGTACCTTCTCCAGCACACTGATCTTTGATAATTTTAAAATCTCCATCTTGGTCTAGCACCCAAAATTGTGCACACCCACACTACACGGGCATATGCTAGTCAATGACAAATCAGAAATAACTAACTGCCCACTTGGGCTGTCCTCAGCCAAGCTTGAGCCACCATTGGCACTTGTGAGGCACAGGAAGTGACGGAGAAAGCAGCCTCTGGAATTCGCTCACTTCCTGTGGACAGGGCTAGATGCCAGTTCGTGTTAGGAGCTTGAACAGGGAGGAGGCCCGCAGACAGCTTCCCTTCAGATGGGTCACGTGAGTCAAGGACTGATTCCTTTCCTCCTTGGCCCCTTTGGGCCTAAACTCCCTCTGCCTTGGTCAGAGGTTGAGTAACCCCTTTCCCTTTTCTCCTCTCTCCTTCTCTCCCTCTCCTTTTCCCTACTCCCATTGTGATTAAACCTCCATAAACTCCATTCTGACTTGAGTGTTTCATTTTAGGAATTTCATAAGTAAATTCCTTGGCGGCCATAGTTCAATATTATGACAATCTTAAAAGGTGAAATTTTCCCTACAACATCTTGGAGGGGGAAGTTGAATACTCCTTGATTCACTCTTTCCCTCTGTTATTCAGTGACTTTTCCTCATTTCAAATGCACTTAATCAAAATTTTCTACTCAGTCCAAATTATGGAGACAGTAGAATAACAACCCACACATGCTGTTAAATCTTGTCATTTCTACCTTTACATCTTCATCTATATCTTCTCTCCACTCACACAACCGCCAAATAGTAAAAGCCCTTAGTAATTCTTACTTGGGCTATTGAAATAATCTTCTAATTTGCCTCTTTGACTCAAATTTCTCCCCCATTCTGATCCACCCTCCAATCAGCTGCCATAGTAATTTTTCCAAGGTATATTAATGAATTGTTGGAGTTGTAAACTTGTGCAATTATTCTGGGGAACAATTTGGAACTATGCCCAAATGGCTAAAACTATATATTCCCTTTGATCAATACCACTAACACCACTATTAGATATGAATCCCAAAGAAATCTATCCTCCTTGCTGTTTCAGACATGCAACATTCTATCTCTCTCTCTCTCCACAATTTTACTAGCTAGCCCTCATGTCTAGAATGCCCTTACTCATCACTTCTGATGCCTGGCTTTTCTGCTTTCCTTCAAGATTTATCTCAAATCCCACCTACTACAAGAAACCTTTCCTGATCTTCCATCTACCCCACCCATTTTTTTGCCCCTTCCCTCTGAGATTACCTTGCATTTATATTACATGTTGTTTATCTTCATAGTTATTTGCATAGTCTCCCCATTTGAATATGAACTCCTTGAAATCAGGGATCACGTTTTTAGCATTCTTGAATCCCTAGCACCTAGAATTTCTATCATTTAGTAAGCACCTCAAACTCCTAACTACTGAGTTCCTCCTTAAATGCTATAACCTACTTCTTCACACTACCACAGTCATAAGTTAGGATGGTTCCATAAAAGATCTCATCATCACCCTCAAATCTTCTACTTAATTAATTAAGAACTTTTATGGAGGCAGGTAGGTAGCTCAGTGGATTGAGACCCAGGTCTAGAGATGAGAGGTCCTAGGTTCAAATCTGACCTCAGACACTTCTTAGCTGTGTAACCCTGGGCAAGTCACTTAAACCCCATTGCCTAACCCTTACCACTCTTCTGCCTTTGATTCTAAAGTGGAAGGTAAGGGATTTTTAAAAAAAAGAACATTTATGTTCTCTTGACTATAACCTCCTGTCTCTAGTCTTATATTCCTTGTCTGCCAATTTATTCTCATTCATGAAGTTATCTGAGAACAGGTGAAAATTGGTTTAACTGATACAGCTGTGAATTTTAGATTTTCTATGCCAGGGTTAGTTTTTAAAATCCTAACAAACAGGAATGTCTACACCCCTACTTAAGGATTAAGTGTTGAGGAGGATGGCCTATGGACCAACATGTGCTAGCAAGTGACAAATAAGAGACAACTGACAGACCCCCTGGGTTGTCCTAGTCAAGCTTAAGCTACCATTGGTACATGTGAGATGCAGAAAGTGATGTAAAAAAAGTCTACATATTCATATCACTTCCTCTGGATGGTCTCTTTGGAGGTGGAGGCATTGAGCTCTGGGTCTCTCTCTCGGAGACGTTGGGTTCGGCAGCAGTGCAGCTGATGGCAGCATGCTGGGAGCCTTGGAATTTGGCGTGCCTGCAACTCTTATCTGGGTTTGGCGGTAAGCGTCCTTGGTGCGGTGACTGGAAGAAGCTCAATAGTGTAGATCGGGTGAGATGTCTTCCCTGAACTCTCTCAGCATTTAGGTTGATTCCTTTTTTTCCCTTTATCTTTACTAAAAGCACTATCCCCATAGGAGGCCCTTCATCTCGGAAGAGGCCTTGTGGCTGGAAATCAAGCTAGATTAAATCATGGAGGAGGCCTCATGACTGAGGTCTCTGAACTCCCCTTGGCTCAGGCTAGGCTGGAAAAATCTTATACCCTTTTCCCTCTCTTCTTAATTCCTTCCCTCTATATTAATTAAACCACCATAAAATTCCCAAACTGACTTGAATATTTTTATTGGGATTTGAATTATTCCCTGGTGACCATTAGTATAATATATTAGTCAAAACCCCCTAAATTTACCCCCAACACAGCCCCATCTTCCTAGGATTCATGTATTCCAAGGATAATAGACCCAGAGACCAGACCTTACCTCATACAACCCATAGCCTTCTCCTGGATAGCACAGAGTAATGTTCACAATGTCCCTGAGCGGCATTCTTCACTACATATTAAGCAATTTAGAAAATACTCTTATTTCACTAGTCCTGTCTTAACTGCCCTGATAAGGCAGTTTCCTATTGGTACTATGCTGACTGTCTAAAAATCTGCGAGTCTGAGACCTGAGGGACTCTGGGCCTTTCACTAGGGTGCAAAAATAGTTGT
The DNA here is from genome assembly GCF_027887165.1 of Monodelphis domestica. NCBI lineage: Eukaryota > Metazoa > Chordata > Mammalia > Didelphimorphia > Didelphidae > Monodelphis > Monodelphis domestica. The sequence continues at coordinate 311,494,931 of NC_077228.1, forward strand.
GTGATTCCACGTCTGGAAGCAATCCTACTGTGTGCTGCCCTCAGCCAAGAGTAAATAAAGACCTCATATCAAAAGTATTCTCATATCAAAAGTATTCCCTGTAGGCATTTATTCTCCTCCTCCTTTTTTGAGTAGTAATAAAGTTTTGTTAATTGCTGTCCCTGTGTAGTTCTACTTCACTTCACTGAAACTTTTCTGCACTGTCTTCCACAATCCCTCTACCTCTCATTATTACTTCTTCTTTATAACTTCACTTTCCTCTCTAATCTCAAACCAATAGTTAGCTGCTTCAATTCTATACTGTCCTCTGTCCTCTGTTCTCATCTCTCTTGTCTCCTTATCCTATCATTGCCATTTCTTTTTTTTTCTTTTTTTTTCTCTTTAAATTTTTATTTTGTCATTTCCAAACATTATTCATTGGAAACAAAGATCATTTTCTTTTCTTCCCTCCCCCCCACCTCCCACCACCACTCCCATATCCCACGCACAATTCCACTGGATATCACGTGGGTTCTTGATTCAAACCCATTTCCATGTTGTTGGTATTTGCACTAGAGTGTTCATTTAGAGTCTGTCCTCAGACATGTCCCCTCAACCCCTGTAGTCTAACAGTTGCTTTTCATCGGTGTTTTTACTCCCACAGTTTGTCCTCTGCTTGTGGATAGTGTTCTTTCTCCTAGATCCCTGCAGACTGTTCAGGGACACTGCATTGCCATTAATGGAAAAATTCATTACCTTCGATTGTACCACAGTGTATCAGTCTCTGTGTACAATGTTCTCCTGGTTCTGCTCCTCTCGCTCTGCATCACTTCCTGGAGGTTGTTCCAGTCTCCATGGAATTCCTCCACTTTATTATTCCTTTTAGCACAATAGTATTTCATCACCAACATATACCACAATTTGTTCAGCCATTCCCCAATTGAAGGGCATCCCCTCATTTTCCAATTTTTGGCCACCACAAAGAGCGCAGCTATGAATATTCTTGTACAAGTCTTTTTCCTTATTATCTCTTTGGGGTATAAGCCCAGTAGTGCTATGGCTGGATCAAAGGGCAGACAGTCTTTTATCGCCCTTTGGGCATAGTTCCAAATTGCCCTCCAGAATGGTTGGATTAATTCACAACTCCACCAGCAATGAATTAGTATCCCAACTTTGCCACATCCCCTCCAGCATTCATTACTTTCCATAGCTGTTATGTTAGCCAATCTGCTAGCTGTGAGGTGATACCTCAGAGTTGTTTTGATTTGCATCTCTCTGATTATAAGAGATGTAGAACACTTTTTCATGTGCTTATTAATAGTTTTGATTTCTTTGGCTGAGAACTGCCTGTTCATGTCCCTTGCCCATTTATCAATTGGAGAATGGCTTGATTTTTTGTACAATTGATTTAGCTCTTTGTAAATTTGAGTAATTAAACCTTTGTCAGAGGTTTTTATGAAGATTGTTTCCCAATTTGTTGCTACCCTTCTGATTTTAATTACATTGGTTTTGTTTGTACAAAATCTTTTTTAATTTGATGTAATCAAAATTATTGATTTTAAATTTTGTGACTCTTTCTGTGTCTTGCTTGGTTTTAAAATCTTTCCTTTCCTATAGACCTAACAAGTATACTATTCTGTGTTCACCTAATTTACTTATAGTTTCCTTCTTTATGTTCAAGTCATTCACCCATTCTGAATTTATCTTGGTGTAGGGTGTGAGGTGTTGATCCAAACCTAATCGGTCCCACACTGTCTTCCAATTTTCCTAGCAGTTTTTATCAAATAATGGATTTTTGTCCCAAAAGCTGGGGTCTTTGGGTTTGTCATAAACTGTCTTGCTGAGATCATTTACACCAAGTCTATTCCACTGATCCTCCTTTCTGTCTCTTAGCCAGTACCAAATTGTTTTGATAACCACTGCTTTATAGTATAGTTTGAGATCTGGGACTGCAAGTCCTCCTTCCTTTGCATTTTTTTTCATGATTTCCCTGGATATCCTTGATCTTTTGTTCTTCCAAATGAACTTAGTTATGTTTTTTTCTAATTCAGTAAAAAAGTTTTTTGGTAGTTCAATGGGTATGGCACTAAATAAGTAAATTAATTTGGGTACGATTGTCATTTTTATTATGTTAGCTCGTCCAACCCATGAGCAATCAATGTTTTTCCAATTGTTTAGATCTAGTTTTAGCTGTGTGGAAAGTGTTTTGTAGTTGTGTTCATATAGTTCCTGTGTTTGTCTCAGCAGATAGATTCCTAAGTATTTTATCATTGCCATTTCTTGCCAAACCTCAATCCTGAATTATTTCCACCATCTGCCTCCTCTTCCTCCATATAAGCTGCTGAATAGAGCTAGAGGAAATCAAAGAACTATGCTGATGTATATATTCCAAATGCCATGTTATCCAACTTCATCTGAGATTTCATATCAGCAAGACTGGCCTTTCATTTCTCTCTAATCAATTCTCAATCTCACTTTACATAGAAACTACTCTGTAGGAATTAATATTCAACACTCTAAGAATTATATTTTATAAAGTTTATTAATAATCACTTGAAGTAGAAGGAATAAAAAGGAAATAGAAGTAAAAAAACTAATTATCTAACAAAATTAAGACCACATGAACAAAACTCTCCTGGCTCTCACCTCACGCCACCTCCACCAAACTAGATCACAGGAAGAGAGCCAGAGGCAGGGTTACACAAAATTTATATCCTCCCTGCATCAACACATAAGGTGAGAAGGAAAGTGGGGTTCTGGGAATTGTAGTTCTAGGATTCAAATTGTAATTACACAATCCCCCCTCCTCCAGTGATTCCCATGGGAAATGAGCATGTAGAAATCTCCCATATTTATATACCTAGTTTCCTCATGGAATCAGTACTCATAACCAACTTATATCTCTAAAGATCTTTAACTAGAGGTACATACAATATTGCACTTTCAAAGGGGAAATTACAATAATTTGGGGATAATAGGGAAATGAAAGAGAACAAAGCTAATGATTGCTAGGCACATTGACAAAAATCCAATTATGAAGAAGTCTTCTTTGGCATAGGAATTTACATTCAAAATAAATGCATTCAACTCCCACTATATCCCAAAGTTCATTCTGGATCTTTTGGTGCAATGTAAGGTTTCTGCAGTCATCTCCATAGCACCTTCTCCAAACAGTTTACTTTCTGGATTCAGGGAGGTAGCAAGTTTCTTATCCTAAAAGTACTCTCAAACAAGAAAAAAATTTTACAAATCTAGAATTTATGACAATTATACAATTCCCCCTGAGGAGGGTGTTGACAAGTGCACAGATCACCCTTAGATACCCGACTGAGTTATGAGGTATATAAATCAAATGCTAAAAGGAAGTTAAAAACATAAAAACAAAAAGAAAAACAGATAGAAGAAAAGAAAAAATCAAAATTAAATAGTACATAAAAATTCTGAGTGAGCAAGAATAAGTCCATAGCAGGTCCTAGAATCAGGGTTCAATAAAGTGATTTATGTCCCTTATGCCTTTAGAACCATTGCAGCAATATGCACTTACCCAATCAGCAGCCAGGACTACAGAAAATTGCCACAGTTATTAAAGGCAGAAAAGAGACTACATTTTAGCAGCAAATGGGAAATATCATTCACTGGTCTATTTTTACCTTTGCTTTCAGGGATAGGGGAGCTATAATGGCCACTAAACTGAGGTACTTTCTCTAAATTGAGCACAGGGAAATCCTGCATCTGACGTTGTCAAACAACCACTTCCTCAAACCTCAAAACAAAGTCCTCTGTCTTGGTGCAGATTCTCATCAATCCCATTGGGGCTGGTTGTTCTTGGCACTGTATAATGGCTTTTTTGTGATTCCTTCTCTTGGAATCAGACACAATCATTAATCAAAGTCCCATAATATTTAATAATGGCAGGTTTCCATAGTCTAAAGCTTTGGGGTATGCATTAATATTAGGGCTAATGGATATTGTAAACTTATATTAGTGCAAAATAAAAAAAAAACATTAATGCTGATAACATGTGCTTCAAGTACAAAAAAAGAGAAAGAAAATTCAAATACTCTATTGCACATACAAGGAAAAACAATGGTAATTTTTTTTAAATATATAGTTCACAATCAGTGACACACTGTGTGTGCCAAGGAGAGGTGCAAAGGTTTCTCAACCAAAAATGAGATCCTTTAACTTTTTAACTAGATCATGATCCACATGATCCAAATGATTTTCACTAAGAAAACAGCTTATCTCCAGTCCAGGTATAGGACAGTACAAATAAAGATATATAGGACTGTGCAAAAAAAAACAGTGATCAGAACATATAGCTAATAGCCAAAACACAGTAACTTCAAGTGACATAGTGTAACAATATATTAGATTAGATCAATGTGTAAACTTAACAAACAAAATTAAATCTTAAAACAATCAGGAAATGCAATGTTTGTGACAGGATACAGTCACTCAGTATCAATAGAAGGTACCCTCTTTACATGAGAGCAATGAATACAAGAGTCCTTTTCTCCAATTTTGATAGCTGTTGAAGTGGTTAACAAGACTTGAGATGGACCTTCCCAGGCAGACTGGGTTGCCCCAGTGTGCTGGAAGTTCTTTATATATACCTTGTCTCCTGGGTGTAGGTCATGGAGCGAGAAGTCTATAGGACCTGCTTAAACAATAGTTCCAGAATCATAGAGTTCTCACAATTTGATTTGCAAATCCTGTATATATGAGGCAATAAAAGTGTCTCCCCTTAGTAATGCAGGAGAGAAAGGCTTAGCCTGCATAAGGGGATGTCCAAAAAGCATCTCATGTGGTAAGAAATGTAGATCTCCTCTAGGTCTGCTTCTAAGATAAAAGAGGGCCAGAGGGAGAATTTTAGGCCATTTTAAATGAGTCTCTGTGCACAATTTGCCAATCATAGCATTGAGATTTTTATTCATCCTTTCAACTTGACCTGAGCTCTGGGGATGGTAAAGTACATGTAATTTGGGAGTTATCCCCAAACAAGAATATATCTGAGATAAAACTGAATCAATGAAATGAGTTCCCCTGTCTGAATCAATACATGCAGGCAAGCCAAAGCAAGGAATAACCTTTTTTAAGCGAAGTTTGGCAACAAAAGACACTGTGGCCTGGGCAGTAGGAAATGTTTCTGGCCATTTGGTCAATTGATCCACTATGACTGGACAATGTAATATAGGGATTAAAAGGGGAATAAGGATGATGGAGAAAGGGAATGGGGTTGAAAGGGTGAAGAGATTGTTCTTCCTCTCTCTTCCTTTTGGGGGAAGATATCCAAGTCCTGTCTCCTTGAAAGGAGTATGTCTCCTCAAAGAATGTTCTGGGAGATGGAGAACAAGAGACTAGAGGGAAAAGACTTTATAAGATGACACTATGCCCCCCTTGAGGTCCAATCTATTCTTGAGAGGCTAGATGAATTCTTATGCCTCTGTTTTCCTCAGGGACACCAACTGTCAGTCCCCTTCTTTTCACTGCCAAGGAGAAATGTCTATTCCTTGGATCTAGCAGTTTTAGACCACTGGGATCCAGAGGTTAACCCCCCTTTTTGAGGAGAGGTGTGACCCTCCCCAAATCTCCAATCCCCTTTACTATTGTTAGTAACTGGCCCAGATCTAAATTTAGAGTAACCAATGATTTATTTGGGTTCAAACAGGGAAGGAGTGGTAAGGGTATCAAGCAGAGAAATGGGTGAACAGGAAGCCCTACAACTTGTCCCCTCTGGCAAATTGGCCCTCCAAAGTATAGGGGTTCAAGGCTTCTCAACCTTGATCCCTCTTCTTGCCAGCTGCCTGTTGGTCTCTACTCTTAAGGTAACTACTTGAATATAGGAATTTGGGACAGATAAGGGAAAGAGATAGAGAGGGAGATCCTTGAAAGGGATCTCTATGAATGGCTCTCTTCAAAGTCCCAGTCCACAAAATCCACTGATGGCTTTTGATTACTGTTATTGAGAGCTGGGTGAGTGGTATCCAGTAGTTCAGAAAGAGACAGTTGATCTCCAGAGAGACGGGCTTCTTACTAGCCTAGGAGATCTACCTCTTTCCTCAGGATCCCAGATAGAAGTGAGTGGCTGGTCGGACCTCTCAGCTTCTGATTCTCTCTTGGAATTTTCATTTTTTCTTCTTGCTCCTCCCCCACTCTCTCTTTAGCTAGTCTCTGTTAGAGACTACTCTCTGCTCAAAGTGGTCCTATCTTACAACAATTTATACTGTCCAGCCTTTGGTAGTGATAAAATCAATTGTCAGGTGTTCAAAAGGTGTATAAGCCAGAAGATGCACACCAAAAGCTTTGCCACAAAAGGATTGTTGATTGAACACTTGGCAGTTAGCAGCCTGTACACATTTTGGAGACTATGGTAGTTATGCCAGGGGCTATCCACTCTTAACAGAGTCCACAATGCTCTGGGTACCAAAGTGAACATTTTTGTAAATAGATGGGCCAATTTGGTAATAAAAACTTCTAGGGAGCAGGGATTTTCCTTCAGATAACACCCATACTCCATTTATCTGTATAGATCAACAGAGAGCTGTCAAAACCATGCAAAGCCTCCACAGGAGCTTGTCTCTGGATCCTCTCTGTGCTGGGAAATCTGAAGTTACCTTTGGTTTTATTTGGTAGGAGAGATCTGTCTATAACTTTCTACCTCCCTTTCTCCTCAGGGAACCTCGAGATACCTGTGCAGTAACTGTCAACAGCCTCTCTCAGGGGAGGTAAAGGGAGAGTAGGTGCTAGCTCATTCAAGCTCCTACTCTCTCCCACATTCAGATCCTTCTCCAGAAACTCCTTGTGAACTCCACTGAAATACCATCTAAGACAGTGGATTGAACCTTTATTTTAATCTCACAAACCACCATTATTACAATTCCAAAGGCATACCAAGAGTCTGTATAAATTGTTGTCTTCTTATCTTTGGAAATTATACAGGCATGCTTCAGAGCTATCAGTTCTGCACCCTGAGCACTTATATTTGCAGGTAATGAAGCTGACCACATAATGGCAAATTCTGTGACTATAGCAGCTCCAGTGTAGCATATGCCATCCCTCATAAAAGAACCATAAGTGAATAAGACTAAGTCTGGATTATCTAAAGGAGTGTCCAGGAAATTGTCTTGAGGCTTTTCAGACAAGGACACTAAAGATTCACAATTGAGACAGGTAAATCAGGAAGCAAGGTTGCAGGATTTAGAACTGTACATCATTTTAAGTTAATATTCTCATTGCCTAACAAAGTTACCTTGTACCTAGCAAGTCTCTGATCAGAAAATGTCTGTGTTCTATGGCTTATCCAGAACCAGAGCAGAGCAGAGCAGAGCAGAACCAGGAGAACATTGTACACAGAGACCAATACAGTGTGGTACAACTGAATGTAATGGACTTCTCCATTAGTGGCAAAACAGATTTTTACTTATATAAGACACCCCTGAACCTTTGCCTTAGAGATCTTGTGGTCTCTTTTATGTAGTTCTAAAAGGAGATGTTTGCTATCTTCTTGAAATACTGTGTCATTTGGTGAGGCCAAGAGCAAATCATCCACAAACTATCAAACAGCTCTCCTTAAACCTAATACTGTCCAAATCTTGATGCAAGATTCTGTGAGAACAGGGTGGAACTTTCCACAAACCCTTGTGGCAACCAGGAACATGTCCCCTGAGACAGGTTTCCTTAATCTTTCCAGGTTAAGGCAAATATATTCCTGGAATTCTCATGAATAGGGTTTGAGAAGAAAGTTGAACAGAGATCTACCATAGTAAAATATTGTGCTGTGCTGGGAATAGGAGATAATTTGTAACTTGACTGGGAACCACAGAATGTCTCTAAATGACATGATTATTTACAGCTCTTACATCCTGAACAAATCAATAGACAATTTTCCCGGCCTAATTTTGGCTTTTTTTACAGGTAGGAAGGGTGTATTATATTCGGATTTGCAGGGAATTATTATTACTTGCTCAATTAATGAATCTATAACTAGGGTAATTCCCTCAATTGCCTCTTTTGATAGAGGATACTGAGGGATAGAAGTAGTTTTGGTTTGTTTTGATTTGAAAAGGAACAGCTGATTTAAGTAGTCCAACACTGGAAGATGATGTGGCCCAGAGAGACTCAGGTATATCAGCTGGGATTTCAAAGGTGGGAGGCTCCTTCAACTCCTGACTGTCTGAAAGAAGTATAGAGAGCAATGTTAAGGATTCCTCAGGCAATTCTAGTGACATAGAGTTGTCTAGAGAGCAAGTTATTGTGGCCCTAAGCTTTCATAAAAGATCTCTTCCCTAGAAAATTTATAGGGGAGGTAGGTATTAGAAGGAAAGAATGTTCTACTGATAGGGGTCCCACAGACACCACTCAAAGGGAAAGCTTTGGCACTTTTAGGGGTGGCACTGATACCTCCCCTACATTCAGTGAGCCAATAGAATTTCATTCAGAATCAGGTTTACTCATTAATACTGATCTGGATGCTCCAGAGTCTGAGTCAATCATAATACAATTTTCCCACTTTTGGGGTTACATGAGGTTCATCACTATGGAGGGGGGTGGGAAGGATGGAAAGGCATTAAAGCATCAGAGTCTGAGAAATCAAAGGTTTCACTCTCTCATTTCAGGGCCCTTACCCCACCTGCACACCTTCATAAAGATCCTTGGGTATTTCTCTGAGATCTCCATGCTGAGGGGCATTTTCACCCTGAGTATAGTGTGGACAAGCTCCACTTTGGATATATTGTTGTTGGGGATCTTTGTTGTGTATTATCATTTGTTTCATTTGGAGTATTGCATCTGTAATTGTTATTATTTCTAAAGTTGTTATTATTTCTATTTGCCTGATTCCACTTTTTATAGATCATCATTATGTGACCCCTTTTTCCACAGAAGTAACACTTTAATGATTGATTTGTGGATTCCTGCAAAGGGGCTATGGCCACTTCATGATTTTTTTCTTTTATAATTTCCTCTTTTTTAAGTTTTATTTCTTTCCTTAAGTTCTCCACTAAGTCATTGTTCTCCTTGTCTTTTGTTCATGGCCCTTAAAATACACACACACACACACACACACACACACACACACACACACACACACTATCCTCCTCAATTCCTTGAGATCCATAGAGTCCCAATTCAGGCAACTAGTCTTAAAATAGTCTCTAACAACCTTACAACAATTTTTAATGAATTGTCTATGGATTTGTCTAACATCCCTTTCTCTGGGCAGAGCCAAGTCTTATATATCTACGTCTCGGCTCAGTAAGTCTATCCATAACTGAGAGGGATTTTCCTCTTGTTTTTGCCTAATGTTCTTGAATTTTTCCCCATGTACTAGGCCTATAAAAGCAAACTCTCATTGTTGTAAGTAATGCCTTTCTAGCCTGGCATAATTTTAATTAACATTCCTCTGTATTCAAATTCCATTTAAGATCCTCCCAGGGCCAATGAGCTGTTCTCCTTCCTTGGGCCTCATTAGCAAGAGAGATGATTTTATTTTTCTCTCTGTCAAGAAGACTTGGAATAAATTTTCTATGTCCTGCATTTCAGGATCATACATCCAACAGACAGTTTCAAGCTTTTTAATAACTACAATAGGCTCATTTTCAAAGGAAAGGGTATTTTCCTTGAATCTCTCAATATCTGGGGGGAAGAAAGGTGTATAGTGTCTTAAGGGCACCACATCTCCAATTTTATTGAAGGTGAGTACTACTTTTACGGGGAATGCCTCTTGGTTAGATGTTTGGGTTACTATGGAGCAGGTGATGAAAGGGGGAGGAATAGGTGAGCTAAGAGGGAAGGGTTGGTTTGGGGATGGAGAGGCAGGGAAGAAGGAATGGGGATGAGGTTTCGGGGAGGGATTGGGAAGGGATGGATGGAGTGGTGGAGAGAAGGGCTGGAACAGGGGAAGGGGCAGGTCAGGTAGAGGAGGGAGAGGTTGGAACAGGGGAAGAATAGGAAGAGGCAGGGAGAAGGGAGATCTGACAGTAGTAAAAGTGAGAGGAAAGGACAGGGACTGTGTCAGGAGTGGGCAGGGGAGACAGATGGAGAAATTGAGCTAGGTGGGGAGGAGCAAGGGGTTGAGGTCAGGTCATGGGCTTCCAAAAGTTGAACAATATGAGATAGGAGGAAATCAGCTTGAGGTATGGGCTGGGCAGGTTTGAATGGAGGGGAGTCTTCCTTCTGAATTTTAAAAATGACTTAAGTGTTTCTCAATGCTGTCTATTTGAGTCTGTAGTTTAATCAAAATAACCTTGTGTTGATTTTTCTTGAGGAGAAAATATGCTATGAATAAAAGCCCTCCAAGGAAGAGTGCTAAATAAAACCATTCTGAAGAGTTGAATAGTTCAAACTCAGTAAAATTCTCTGGGAAGACAAACTTTCTCCAAGTGAAAGAAACCTGTTCCCTCATTGCTAGTATGATCTTAAATACTATTCTTGGACATGCCCTTCTTAGCTAGTTTTTTAAAAAATGGAGAGCTGCTGAAAGACATTGGCTAAAGGAAAAGATAATAGCTTTCTCCCCATTCTCCCCACAGAAGCTCCCCTTGGTTAGTATGAAATAAACATTGGAGGTAAATGGGGTAGGCAGCATCTACAATGCCCTGTTAGGTTGTTGCTAATCTAAAAGGCTATTTCAGCACCAAACTACCACAGGCTTTGAGACCCATGTGGCAGGGGAGGTAGGGTAGCAGTGCTAGCACCAGCTACTTAGCTTCTCACCTTCCACACAGGGGGGAATCTGCAGTGCTCTGGGGCAGCAGCAAGCACTCATCTGTTAGCAATGTTAGGGAAACAGCAATAGCAAGTGGGAGTGCTGGGGGACTAGCTGAGAGGTTCCTAGACCCTGGTGCTTTAGATATGTAGGGGTTTAGGAAAGGCCTTAAAGAGAGAGCAAACTTCTAGGAGTAAGATAAGACTAAACTTTCTCAATTTAGCCCAATAATTAATACCTTCTAACAACAACAACAACAACAAAAACTGAAATTATGAACTTCCTCCAACACTTTGGGGGATTCTCGGCTGTGAGATGGTATCTTGGAGGGGGGGGGGAGGGGAGGGAGTTGCTTCCCCCAGGTGAAAGGAGTAAGGAGGGTTAGAGACTAATTGTCGCTAAAAAAAAAAAACCCCAACACATTCAGCTTACCAGGCCACAGGGAGCAATGGCTATATAGCTGCTTTCAGGTTAAGAGGAGAAAATGAGACTTAGATCTCACCCTTCTACTTCCAAATGACTCTTGGGCAGGCAATCAGCAGTGGGAGGTAGCAATGGGAGAGAAGTGGTGGAAATGGCAGGAGGAGGCTGCAGGCTTGCCAAGGACCCCCAGGCAGTTATCAAGGGAGGAAGAAGCAGCAGGCAGCAGGAGGCGCAGTAGCAGGAACAAGAGTGGCAGTAGTAGTAGCAACTGGAGTTCCCCAGATTGGGGTTGGAGGTGGCGGAAGGGGATAACAAGAAGGCTGCAGCAGGAGAAAAATGTTTTGTTTCTTTTTAATTAATCTACTCATTTTGTAAGGGTCCTAAATTCCAGACTTCTGGCAACCATAAATGTAAGATTTAAATTAATATCCAACACTCCAAGAATTATATTTTATAAAGTTTATTAATAATCACTTGAAGTAGAAGGAATAAAAAGGAAATAGAAGTAAAAAAACTAATTAACAAAATTAAGACCACATGAGCAAAACTCTCCTGGCTCTCACCTTATGCCACCTCCACCAAACCAGATCACAGGAAGCGAGCCAGAGGCAGGGTTACACAAAATTTATATCTTCCCTATGTCAGCATGTAATGTGAGAAGGAAAGTGGGGTTCTAGGAATTATAGTTCTAGGGTTCAAGCTGTAATTACACAATGCCAAATGTTTCCTTCCCTTCTCAAAACTCCAATTCCTTCTCCCTGTCCTTCTTTCAGCTAAAGGCCTTATATATTAATTATAAAAATGAGATCATTTGATGTTAACTCCCTCTTCTCCCACTCTTTTCATCTCAAAATCCTTTGACATCATCTCACTCTCTCTCACTTTCCCCCATCTATGACCAAAGTCAACCCTTTTGTGTGTGTACTTGTTCAGTTCCCTTTTGTCTTCTCCTGTATTTTATCCTCAATCATTCCCTACTTTCAGTTTCTCTCTACCTACTGCTTCCTTCCCCATTGCCTTTATACTACTCACATCCTCTGTATCATTAAAAAAAACTTCCCTAGAATCTATCATCCCCTCAGTCTATCATTCTGTTTCTCCTCCCTTTCTCAGTCAAATTCCTTAAAAAAAAAAAAAAACTATCTACACTTGCTATCTTTACTTGTTCTCTTCTCATTCTTCAGCCCTTTGCAACCTGACTTCCAATCTGATCCCTCTGCTGATGCTACTCTTCAAAGTTCTCAGTGATCTTTTCATTGCCAAAGTTGATACTCATTTCTTAGTCTTCATCACTTTCAAACTCTTTGCTATATTTAACACTATTTTACTTGTTTCTCCTAGATACTCTTTCCTTTCTGTGTTCTCATGATACTCTTCTCATTCTCTTCCAACCTGTTTGACTACTTTTGTATCTCCTTTGCTAACTCATTAGCATGATGATGTCCTTAACTGTGGATGTTCCCCAAAGTTCAACAGTGGACCCTATTCTCTTCTTCCCTTACACTCTTGATAACTTCATCAACTTCCATGGTTTTAACTCTCATTTTCATGTTGCTGAGATGTGTGTGTGTGTGTGTGTGTGTGTGTATGAATCTCAGTTCAGTATCTCTCTGAAGCTTGTAAGAGTTAAAATTTGGGGAAACTGAGGCAGGGCAGAAATTAGTTTCTTCCTGCAAGGAATATTATATTTTAGAGGTTTATTAAAGGTTGAGAATTTAAGAAAAATACAAGTAAGAAAGGCACGTATCTAGGCCAGAGAGAGGCCTAGACAACCTCACCTACATCATGAAAGACCTGTCTGCTTACTAAAGGAAACAGGAAAGAAAAGAGAGTCCAGAAGCCTTTCCAATCAGGTTAAATACCTCATCTCAGCCCAGGTGAGAATTCAGTGATATTACAAAGCATTCTGGAGAAGTGGAACAAGGACTTCTGGGGATTGAAGTCCTGGATTCAAGTCTCCATTTTTACATATCTCCGTTTGATCCTCTGAGAAGGACTTCCCCAAAGGATCATAAAAAACATAATCAATTTAAAGATTACAATAATTTGAGGATAAGAGAAAAAAAGAACAAAACCAATAATTGTATTGACAAAAAGCCAGTTAGGGGGCAATCCCCTTTGGCATGAAAGTATACATACAAATAAATGTTCAATCAACTACACCCGAAGTTCATTCTTGTGCAGCTTGTGATATGGAGGCTTCTTCATGGTGTCTTCTCCAATAGTTCAGTTTCTGGATTCAGGGAAATAGCATCTTTCTTTACCTAAAATTCTTCTCAAAAGGAATTTAAACTTTACAATTTAAATAATGATATTTTTTTTTACATTCCCCCATTAAGAGGGTGATTGAAAAATACAGAATCACTTAGGGCACATGGCTGAGGTATGAGGTATATGAATCCATTGGTAAGAAAAATTAAAAAGATATCAGAAAAATTCAAATAAAAAAGAAAAAATTTTGGATGAAAATATAGACTATCAAAGTCTTATGTGTAAAAATTCTAAGTAAAAGAAAAATAAATCTATAACAGGTCCTTGAATCAGGGCCCACTTAAATGATCTAAGAAATGATGGATTTACCCAGTCAGTAGCCAGGACTACAGAAAGGTACCATACTATGAAAGGCAGAAAAGGGACCAGATTATAGGAGCCAAGTAGAAGACAAGTTTGAGATACTTGGTAGAACATGGAACAAGGAAGACCTGCCTTTAACACATGTTAAACAGCTGTAACCTCGAACCCCAAACACATTCAAGTCCTCTTTGTCTAGGCTCAAAGTTACAAAATCCCACAAGGATTGGTTGGTCTCTTTGACCTTGTGCTTATGCAGTTTAGCTTTGTGCTTCTTTGGCACTGTGCAATGGCTCTTTTGTGTGTATCTTGTCCTGGAATTAGACAGAATCATTAAGGAAAGTCCCATAATTTCTTTAAACAATTAGTGACATCATTTTTATAGTCACAAGATTTTGGGGCATGCATTAGCAAATGTATCTTAAACTTATATTACTGCAAAATCAAAAAGTTAAAGAAAATCATAATGCTGGTGACATGTGCTTCAAATATAAAAAGAAGAGAAAAAATAAAAAAAACCTGAAACAGTATATTGCACATGCAAGAAAATATCATAATAAAAGTCTTTAAAAATAAAAATGTAGCTTATAATCATTGACAAGCTGTGTCAGCTAAGAAAATATAGAATACAAGGCTTTTCTCACCAAAAATGAGATCCATTTCCTCTTCATATCTAGCCATGATCCACTGTAAATATGAGCAAATGAATTGAACAAGGTAACATTTTTCATTTTTAAAGAACAGTATTACAAATATGTAGTTATCAAAATCCCCAAAATTCTCAATAGCCCAATTAATTACAAAAGCAAACAAACACACTATCATATTTCAAATAAGTTGCTGTATGGCATTTTTAAACCCTATGAATTAATGGATATTTGTCTCAATTTTTACAAACATAGCAATCTTTCAACCTTGGTAATGAACATATTTTTAAAAAAAGTAAAACTCATTTTGGGTTTAGAACATCATCAAGAAATATCATTTTGGTGGAAGTAAAGTAGTGAGCTGAAGAGTTATAAATTAGAGGTGCTCCTTTTTTTGGAGGCTTTTTAGGGGTACAAATGCCGTGAGATTAACTGCCCGAACTTCCATTCACATATTTAGAAATGTGGGAAGATTGGGGGTTATAAAATGTATTTCACTTCAGCTACTAGAATGGGCCTTACCTCGTGGTAGGGGCAGGCAAAAATGACCAGAGATTATTAAAAAAAATTCTAAAAATCATATTTTAAAAACCCTTAAAATCAATTGAGATAGTTAGCACAGTAAATTTTCCAAAGCTTGTTATAGCAATTGTAACCAGTTTTGATGGAGTCCATCTATCCTCTATGTGACAATTTACAAAGTCAAAATAGAAAAGCTGTTTTTTCATATATGGGATTAATTACAATGATATTTGTTCAATATAGTTATAGGGGAAAAGCAACAGAATATAACAGTAGTCAAAACTCAGTACATTAAAATGATTCAGAATAATAGAATAATATTGAATGCAGTAATATATGAATTTTAAATCACAAAGTTAAACCTTAAACAAAGCAAACAGTAAAATGCAATAGAATACAGAGATTTGTATAAACCATTGGAGTCTGAAATGCCTTAAACCTCCAGTCTCTCTAAAGTTCCTTGGGTTATTATCCATTTAGATGTCTATTGTCCAAAGGCAAATTGATAAGGGGTAAGCAATGAGGGTCCAAGCGATCTGCTCAGGGCCACACAGCCATGAAGTGTCTCAGGCCAGATTTCAACCAAAGACCTCCCATCTCTGGGCCTGGCTCCCAGTCCACTGAGACACCCAGCCACATCGCCAAAGTTAGCTAAAAGGTTGTACAGAGCTGAATATCCTCCCTGACACACAGGTGAAGTCAATAAAAGGATCAATGCAATTAAAAGATATTCTTGTAAAATAGCCATGCTTTTAAGTTCCTGTTCTTAAGTCTCTTTCTTCTCCTCTCCCTTTTCTCTCTCCCCTCCTATGATCTGCCCACGTGGTCAATACTCCTGTCCATGTGGAGACTTAGCCTAAGGAAAAATTACCCCATTTGTTACCAGCTGGTTTTTGATCCTGAAGAAACTGGGTCTGCTACCAACAGCCTGGGTGATGAGCCATCTGGGGTCGAGTGTGTGGGTCTGGGGCGCAGAAACAGGCAGGCAGCAGCCAGCAGATGGCTGCAGGCAGGAACACAGGTAGGCAGGGCCGGGAGAGCGGGCACCAGGTGAGAATGGAGGGGCCAGGAGCAGGAGCCAGAGCCGGAGTGGACAGCCCAGGTGGGCAGGACTGGGACCAGGTGAGCGATAGATATCAAATCAAGAAGGTCCGAAGTGGATGGCTGCCAGCAGGAGCTGATCAAGATGGTTTTCTAAAAAAGCATCTTGGAAAAACGTGGCTTAAAAAAATTTCTAGGCAGTAGCTATTAAAGGCTGAACTAGAGATCAGTAATGAAAAGATTCAGAAGATTGAGAGTATTTTGTTTTCTTGACATGGTTACTCCAAACTATAAAGATTAAAATTTGGGAAAACTGAGGCAGGGCAGAAATTAGTTTCTCCCTGCAAGGAGTATTATATTTTTAGAGGTTTATTAAAGGTTGAGAATTTAAGAAAAATACAAGAAAGGCACGTGTCTAGGCCAGAGAGAGAGAGGCCTAGACAACCTCACCTACATCATGAAAGACCCGTCTGCTTGCAAGCGGAAACAGGAAAGAAAAGAGAGCCCAGAAGCCTTTCCAATCAGGTTAAATATCCCATCTCGATCTTGGCTCAGGTAAGAATTCAGTGATATTACATTACAAAGCACTCTGGGGAAGTGGAGCAAGGACTTCTGGGAATTGAAGTCCTGGATTCAAGTCTCCATTTTTACAAGCTTCAGTCTCACATCATCGACTGCTTATTCAACATTTTATTTTAAACCCTTACCTTCTGTCTTAGAATCTATACTGTATATTGGTTCCAAGGCAGAAGAGAAGTAAAGGCTAAGTAAGGGGGTATTAAATGACTTGTCCAGGGTCACACAGCTAAGAAGTGTCTGAGACCAGCATTGAATCCAGGACCTTAATAGATATTTCAAATTCAATATGTCTAAACTCATTTTCTTTCCTACAAAATCGTCCACTTTTCTAGGCTTCCTTATTTCTGTTTAAGGCACCACCATCCTAACCAGCCTCCTGGTTTGATAATCTTGAAATTACCTTTGCCTCCTTATTTTCCTTCACATTACATATTCAAATTGTTGACAAACCTTGCATCTCCTATTTCTTGCATCTGACCTTTTTCTCCACTGATACAATTATCATCTTAGTTCATGCCCTCATCATCTCTCAACTAGATTGTAAAGGCTCCTGATTGGTCTTCCTCCCTCAAGTCCCAACTCCAATTTAATGCACATATCTCTACAAAAGTGATTTCTCTAAAGCATAGATCTAACTATCGCTACTTAATAAACTCTTGTGGCTATATTATTGACTTTAGGAAAAGTGTGTGTGTGTGTGTGTGTGTGTGTGTGTGTGTGTGTGCCTTGGTTTAGCTTTTAAAGCCCTTCAAAATATGGCTAGAAAAATATTACCATCATTGGACATTACTTTCCCTCTACTACTATCACACTATAATACAACCAAATTGGCTTTTTGTTTCTCATACATTATACTCCATCTCCTATCTCAAAGCCTTTACATTGTCTATCCCTACTTCTGGATTTTGTTTCTTCCTTAACTCTGCCTCATAGATTCTAACTCTTCCATTAGGACCTAGTTCAAGTACCATTTCCTCCATTAAACATTTCCTGGTGTTCCTAAACTGCTAGTGCACTCTTCCTCCCAAATCACCTTTTATTTAACTATTTTGTTTATATTAATCAACTCTGGGGTATATGGAGGATTTGGGGAGCACCTCTGGTGAGAGGGCTTACCTATTCCTTTGTCCTCCACCTGCCACTGTGAAATAGAAAAATGCCAAAATGAATGGAAAAGACTGGATTTGAAAAGCTGTCTCAGAAAAAGATGAGATGGAATTCTGCTGCCAATGGGGGATGGGATGGAGCATTCCAGTCAAGTTAAAGCTGGAGCAGTTGTGAACTACTGGGTTCTTCTTCTCTGCTTGGCTTGAAGAGAGAAGGAACAAAACCCTTACTGACAAAATTACATATATCCATTAATCCTTTGCTGAGAAACAGAAGGCCCAGTCTATTCATCAGTGATATAATTAGGATAGAGACTTTTCCCTTAGGGGAAGACAAGAGCCTATCCTGAAGATTTATACCAACCAAATCTTTGAGACAAGAAATACTAACACCTTGAGCTTATCAAGACATAAAATAGTCTGGGAAGTAGTCTCAGACTCCTGATTCAAACCCCTAAACCCATCTGTTGAAGGGAAATAGTCAGGGACTTCCTGTTTCCTCTACCCTCATTATACCTTAACTCTTTTATACAATAAATAGACATTTTTGGTTTTTACTAAAGACTCAATCATCTTCAATGTGCTAGGAGGGGAATTATAAAATACATCATCTAAAGAAGAAGGAGACTGAAGGGGATTTTCACTTACCCTTCAGCTCTAATCAGACCTGATTCCATAGTCAAACAGCTCTGCCTGGGGAAGGGGAGGGAAAAGTGATGTTACCTCTTATCTATTCCCTCTTTCCCAAGTATCTGTCAACACATAGGTTCCTTCTTGATTCCCCTACTAGTACACCACCCAACTCTAATCTGTGGCTTCAAAAAGCTGTAGAACATGTCATACCATGAAAACTATCTCTGAAGACAGGACCACTGTGACCTAGAAAACACCAACATGCATTAAGCCTGGAGGTGATCTAGAAGGATGTCTACCCCAAGCATGTGAAGAATGCCAACAAGAATGGGCAGAATAAAATTATTTGTTCCAATTACCATTAAGGCAGTGAAAGTAGGTTCTGTGTAGTGCTTAGAGCTTGGTTAAAAAAAAAAAAAGATGCCAGATCCTCCATTGCATCTTGGGGCATCAGCCCATCCTGACTTTTGTCTTGCCAGAAGACTTTGATGACTCAGTAAAAGAAAATGAGATTGGCAATTTTTCACAAGACAAGACATTACTTATGATTAAATCATTTGTCTTCTTTGAAAACAAAGGAAAATCAAAAATATTTATTAATTTTATGCTATATATGTTTTATATTTGTACTTGTCTCCCCATTGGAATGTTAACTCCTCAACGGAAGTTATTCGAATCTTCATCCTTTGTACTTGCATTTCCCAGTACCTAGAACAGTATTGGTGCATAGTAGGTTAATTGGTTGACTGATTCAGGTCCCCAGAATAGCCTGTATCTCTGCCCAACATTTTATCTGAGAAGTTGTGTTTCTTCTTACATTGGTTTGATCAGTTTTCCTTATACAAAGAACCTTTTTGTACCCCTTTCAAACAAAAATATCTATTTATATGGGACAGTATTTTATATGCATGATAACAGATCAATCCTCCAAATAGTAAGAGCACTATTTCCTCGTGTTTTTACCTTACAACTTTTTCATTTTCAATGTCTTTTCTAAAAACACAACAGAATTTCCCTCATTCTTTTTTGTTCTGTGAATTCACAAACAGGCTTGAAAAAAACAATTAAACATGTCAAAACTACTTAAAGACACCTGGTTTTTTTGTTAACAATGTTGGCCTTTTGTGTTTTCTAGGTCTTAGTGACTAAAGTGTTTACCACTTCCTTCTTCAAAAGTATTAAATTTTTTCTTTTTACAAAATCTGTTAGGAAGATCAAAATTTTGAAATTTTTGCTTGTACTTAAAAACATTTCTAACTCAAAATTATTAGGCTTTAAGCAAAACATCTGCACTTATAACTGCTAACAAAAAAAAAACACATATATTATTTCCTTCAAAAGTACAAATTGAATCCTTGATGACCTAATTTCACTGGTCCTGTAAGCAAACCCAATCATGAGATCCTAGTATCATAGAGTTAGACCTAAAAGGGAACTTTAATCCCTCTAGTTCAATAACCCTCACTCTACAAATAAGGAAATCAAGCCAATGCAATTATTAAATACCAAATATGTATCTGGCACTCATCACTCAGTCCTTCTTTTGAATATTACAAGACATCTCTGACTGATAAATACCACTGAGGAAGTGGACTTAGAGACTTCAACTTCTCCCTCAATACTTATTCACAGAAAGAGACAGGTCTTAAGGATGCAAACATGCCCTTTCCTCTTTGGCACATGGCTGGGTCACTCCAACATAGTAGCTAGAGCACACTCAATCAGAGTTCATCATGGCACCCACTTCTGCCCTTAATTCTTTTATCTTTAACAAATATCTTAACAAAAGAAGGGAGGACTCAACCCAATTTCATAGCCTGGGGGAGAAATTGAACTAGAGGACAGACCTTCAAAGCCCAAGGTTTAAAAAAGTTTCCTATAAAATTTATTACAATTCAATTATTAATCTTCCACACTATTCAGAATTTTTTCTAATATGGTAAATGTCATTGTTCAATTGTTCAGCCATGTCCAACTCCATTTGGAATTTTCTTGATGAAGATACTAGAGTAGTTTGCCATTTCCTTCTCCAGTTCATTTTACAGATAAGGAATCTGAGGCAAATAGGGTTAAGTGACTTGACCAGGCTCATACAACAAGTAAGTTGTCTTACTTACTGTTAAATTTATGGTTGGACTGAATATTTAATCCCCAAAATGAATTACTAAAGTAAAATGGAATTTATGGTAGTTTATTTTTACAATAGAGGAAAGATATTAAGGAAGAGAGAAAAGGAGAGAGAGAGAGAGAGAGAGAGAGAGAGAGAGAGAGAGAGAGAGAGAGAGAGAGAGAGAGAGAGAGAGAGAGAGAGAGAGAGAGCTCTGGTTTCCTCTGAGCCAGGTAGAAAGTCTAAAGCCCCAACCAGGAGAAAGGAGTCTCAAGATGATGGACCTTTCCCAGAAGCTCATGCCTACAGAAAGGGCAAGGAAGGAAGTCAGCCTTTACACTCACCACATTGTCAGTTCAATTAGCAGATTCTTTTATCAGTCATCAACTCCAGCAGGCTCCACTCTGAGTGTGTCTCTTTCAAACTCCAAGTGACCCTTTTCACTCCAAGTGTCTCTGTTTAAACTTTTAAAGACCTTTTTCTCTTGTGTCACTTGTGAAAAAGATTATATAACAGCAAAATACACTGCAAGATTTGGTCCCTACTATGTGCTGAATTTTTCTCTTGTGGACAAGCATGATCTTACCAAAAATTACCACAGAGATGAAATTCAGTCATGGAAAGAACAACTTAGTGCTAAATTAATCAAAGGCATTTGCGTAGCTCAGGGTGGGAAACCAATTCTTCCCAGAAAATTGTACCAACATCTATGTAATGTGATCCATGCAAAAGGTCATTATGGAGTCCAAGCTATTTTAGATGCAATACAATGTTTCTGGAAGGCACCAGGGATAACAACAAATGACATTAGAATTTGTCAGGCATGTGACACATGTAAAAAATTCAATCAAGGGCATTTCAAGAACATAGCATTGGGAGGCAGACATCTAAGCTATATGCCTTTCCAGTGTCTACAAACACACTACATAAACATGCCTAAAGACAAAGGATATAAATATGCATTGGGTATTGTGGATAGACTGATGAGATGGTTGAAGCATATCCAGCTAAGAAAAACAATATAGCCACAGTAGTGAAATATTTACTGAAAGACATAATTCCTAGGTATGACATTCCTGATACCACAGACTTGGATAGGGTGTCGCATTTCACTGCTCAAATTTTGCAAGAAATATATAAGAACCTGGGTATTAAGAGCAGTTAACATGATGTCTATAGGCCACAGAGTTCAGGTCAAGTTGAAAGAATGAATAAAGAGTTAAAAACATTAATAGGAAAACTCTGTTCAGAAACACACTTGAAATGGACAGATGTTATTCCACTTGCATTGTTTCAATGGAGAACAAGACTCAGAGGTGACTTGCATGTATCCCCATTCGAGTTGTTATATGGTCAGCCATTATGGTATGGCAGGACTGCAAAACCACTATATTTGTCTATGCTAAAGGGGGAATGTTTACTTCATGAATACCTAGTTGAAATACAAAATGGGCTAGAAAAATTAAGAAAGCTAGGATTGCTAATACAAAGAATGCCATTGGATTTTTCATTGCATAAAATAAAATAGGGAGATAGAGTGTATGTCAAGAATTTTAATAGAGGATCTTCTACAGAACCAAGATGGGTATGTCCTGTAGATGTGATTATGGTGTCTCCTACTTCGATAAAGGTAACTGGAAAGATCCATGGTATCAAGCTTCACAGGTAAAACTATATTCTGCCCATAACATTACCATCAATGAAGAAGAATAAGAAGTAACAACTTAGAGAAAATGCATAAGGAAAATCTGCAGTATTGCCATTAGCGCTAGCAATGTTTAACAATGGTCCCTATAAATGGAAAGTTATACATGAAAAGACAAGAAGAACAAATATGAAAGCACTGCATATTATAACACAGATAAAAGACACAAGATTACATGTTACAACAGAAATAAGCACTGCAAGAGCAATGATGAAATAGCCCCATATATGAAGATAATAACTCCAATAAGAATTTGTCTCTACGTACAACAACAATGAAAATGAAACAGTTACTTAATTAAGAAAACACATCTCTGCAAAACACATTATATTATGTATCATTCTATCTACACCTATAAGAATATAAAATAACCACAGGCTAAAGGAAAATTCTATTTCCAAGTAAAAATCAAAAGTCAAGATAACCTCTTAATATGAACATCTCAAAGAAGCAACACAACATAGAATGAAATCCCTTGTGAACTTAAACATTAAATAATATGAGACAATATCATATTTCAAAATCATACATCTTGAAAAATTTATAGTAGTAGTCTCTCGGTGACCGAGGATGACGATTGTCTTTGTGCATTTTCATCTATGGTGTATAGATGAGGTTGCACAAAGACACTTGTGCGTGAAGGAGATTTAAATGGAAAGTCGTTGCACAGGGACAGTCCCACTCTCTCGGCGTTGGAAGCCTGGGTCCAATGGCACGAAAAATCATTACACCTGGAGACTTCCTCAGCTGCATTGGATGGCCGTGTTGTCTTTTGTGCTCCAACACGCCCTAAGCACTCCACAGTGCTTTGCTGCATCACCATCTCAGCCATTGAACCTTCTTATTGGTTTCTTCCGTCTGTTCGGCCGAAGCAGTCTTCACATGCTGGGTGAGCAAAGCCCTGGTTCACCAGGGGTCGATGACCTGATGGCTACCCTCACAAGGTTTAGCCGGCCTGTCGAAGCCGTTGCCCGGGATGTGGCCGCTGCTGCATGCTAGCAGCTACTGGGAGCCACAAGTGAGAACTGGGTGTCAGGTATACTACATATACCCACACATGAAGATTATCATACAGAAAAGCATACTTCCATGCCTGAAGAACCAACTCATGAACACTGATAGGTGCGCATGAAGAATTCAAATTTACTCCCATGCACAAGTAAACAAAAAAAATCAATCTTATATACATGCATATTAAGAGCTTTCACACATGTATGTTCCTGTATGTTAAAGAATATGAGACTTTAGTTAAGGTGAGATGACAGACAACACATGTATACTGCACAGATGAAAAACCCAAGACATGTATGTTTCTACAATCAACACCAAAGACATGGAAAGACTTTGAAATCTAGAACTGATGGTGATGAGGTCACATAAGAATTTGTAATACATGTTAATGTCACATATAGGTGCATGCACACATATACAACTACACATAAGCACAATGTGGAAAGGAATCTCAAGGAATGGGTGAGTATATAAAGCATTTCATATACAACACACACAAAATTCATACTGATATACTTGTGAGTTTCTGTGGAAAATTCAAACAAAGGGAATTCTCTTATCTGCATGATTTTGCACAGAAATCACATACAAAATTGTATTATAATTGTACATATGTAAAATCTGTAGACAAACCTATGTACATTTGTAAATACTAATTGAATTAACATTCTGACATTATAAGGTTAAACCACTGACATTCTAACTACTAACACATAGGGAAAGATTTAGGGAACTTATTCAAAATTCTAGGTGAATTAGGGACAGAAGAATAGCATATTTAATATAAATTAAGCTAGAAACAGTTGTGGTTTATAAAACTTTTTACTTAGAACAATCTATAGTCATTAGGATATAAGGAAGTTACATTGTTAATATTATTGTTTAAATTTTTGCATGGGTTACTACTGTGTTTAAAATCATATTTCTATATTGCATTTCTATGACCTATACCACTTCCCTTAAACCCAAACCTTAGAATAGATTAGATAGTCGGAATAGTGAAAACAAGTTAAGATTTTTTTATTTTGGGGGGTAGTGGAATATGTTAAAATAGTATGGTTCCAGAGTTTAGATACATAGGAATTCTTAATAGTAATATGAGAAGGTGAGTATGAATGACTGATGCAGAATCACTGGTTGTAATCCTGCTAAATAAGAAAAGTGGGGATTTGTGAAAAAGAAATATTGGCAAGCAAATGAAAGAAATGGAATTTTGAAGGAACTGTCAATCAACAAGAAGGAAGGAAGATTCCAATAGAATCTGATGAGAAGGCAGTTGGGAAAAACAGCAGGTGAAGGGGAGACTTTTCTTCCTGCTGTCTGGTAGGAAAGATCAACTGAGAGACAGGCTTGTTCTGGAATCCTGGCTATTCATTGACTTAATATTGAAAGAACTGGAGTTTAGCTCTGAAGAACCTTTTCAGTTTGTCAACAATATCCCCTCATAGGCAAAATAACTTTATCTCCCTGTATTAAACGCCATAGGAGATTAAGGAGATCTTAACGTCCCTCTTCCCTTTCCTACCTTCCTTACTTCCCCTAAATTAAAAATAAAATCCCTTTCAGAAAGAGTTACAGTGTGAGATTAGTCCTTTGAAATTTCTAATAACTTACCATAATGAGAAGAGCTGTTAAGTAAGATCAATTGAGAGAGGGACAGGAAGTGGGGTGGGGGGAAGGACTGCAAACCCTAGTCTTTCCTTCTAACTTATTTCCTGGTATTATAGCTCCAACACCTCTCTGCTACCATAAATATCCTAATAGGAACATCTATTACACACTTCCCCTAAACTTTATGTCTACCAAACACAGCTGATGCTCCACTCCAGGACTGACCACTCTTTCACATTTGGGTCACAGACCTCCCACTCAATGTATGAAATGGGTGTTCATACATTTTTGTGGTTAAAATCCAAAATGGGTAGATCTCCATACTCAACTTTAAGTACTGTATTTACACTTTGGAGATTAAAATCTAAAAATAGACAGGGGGTTACAATTTAATCTTCACAATCAAGGAAGAGCTAAGTACCTTCATTGTTAGAATCAGGGGAGAACCAAATTCAATATTCACTTTACTTACTTACAGTGTCTGAGACTGGATTTTAATTCAATTCTTGGTGACTCCCAGCCTGGAACTGTATCTGAGGTTAGATCTGACTCAGTTTTTCTTCCTGACTTCAGGCCTCATTGCTCTATCCACTGTGTAATCTAGTCACCCTAATATTATAAATGCTATTAGGTATAACCCATATAAACAAAAGGTCTTTGGGGCTCCTTAACAATTTTTTTTAATTCCTACCTTCTATCTTAGAATCAATACTAAGTATCAGTTCCAAGAAACAAGGGCTAAGCAATTGGCATTAAGTGACTTGCCTAAGGTCATATAGCTAGAAGGAATCTGAGACCAGATTTGAAAATTCCTGTCTCCAGGCCTGGGTCTCTAGCCACCTGACATGTCCTCAACAATTTTTAAGAGTATAATGGGATCAATTCCTGAGACCAAAAGTTTGAGAAGCTGATTTAGAAAGTATCTTTTGTGAGCCATGGATTTGGTGTCTGAGGGCCTAGAATCTTATTCCAACTCTTCTCCCAGGCACATCATTTCATAGTCATTCACCTATTGTCTCTCTCATCAGATTATAAACTCCTTAAGAGAAGATTCTGTTTACTTTTTGGGGGGGATACTCAGGCTCAACACTGTGTTTGGCACATAGTAAGTGCTTTTAAAATGTTTATTAATGGCTTATTAACAATAAAAAATTTTATTTTATTATTATTTATTAAAGCTTTATAATATAACAAGTTTATTAAAGATTTTTTTAAGTATCTTTTGAGCTGAGCCTTGAAGGAAACTTGGATTCTAAAAGGTAAGGATCAAGAGGAAATATGTGTCAGAAAACATGAAGAACAAATGCAAAGATATAGAGACAGGAAATGTAGTGACATGTATGAGAAACTGTAAGGCCAGTTTGGCTGGATCTGTAGTATACCTGCTGGTAAGTAATGAGGAATAAGGCTGGAAAGGTAAGTTGGAATCAAGTTGTGAAGGACTTAAAATACCAAAAAGAGAGGTTTATATCTGATCCTTTCAAGTAACACAGTTTGGTTAGTAAATAGATAGTGCATTGGATTTGGAGCCAGAGGACTTGGGTTCAAATCCTGGTTCTAATACTTGGGCAAGTCACAACCTTCAAGGGTCTTATTTTCCACATCAGTAAATGATGAGGTTTTAGCCAAGATCTCTGCGGGCTCTAGAACTATGGTATGCCCAATAAGGAGCCACTAGAGATTACTGAACATATAAGTAACAATAAAACTAGCACATTAGGAAAATTGCTTAGCAGTTGAGAGAAGAATCAATTGGAGAAGGAAGAGCTTGAGGTATGGAGACTACATAAGAGGCAGAAGTGGTGAAGGCCTGAACTAGGTGGTCTGAATAAAGAGAAGGGGATGAATCAAAGAAAAAAGAAAAAATGTGGCAACTGATTGAATGAGAGTAAGGAATTAAGAATGGCACTATGATTGGGAAATTGGGTGACTATATACAAACAGGGCACTATCAGCAAATACAGGGAAGTTTTGAAGACAGGTAGATTAATTGATTTCTATTCCTAAAGTAAAAAAAAAAACTGCCTGCCATGGAATTCACAGAATTATGCATTATAGTTGAAAGAGATCTTGGAATCCAACCCCCATGTTTTACATTTAAAGAATCTCAAGCTCATGCAGGTTGAATTTCTTTTTTCTTTTCTTTTAAACTCTTACCTTCTGTCTTAGTATCAGTTCTAAAACAGAAGAATGGCAAGGGCTAGGCAATCAGGGTTAAGTGATTTGCCCATGGTCACACAGGTGGGAAATGTCTGAACTCAGATTTGAACCCAGAATCTGCTATTTCCTGGTCTGGCTTTCTATCCACTGAGCCAGCCCTTAAAATTGATTTTCCAAGGATCACACAAGATTTAAAAAGCAGAACCAGGATTTTAAATCATTTCCTCTAATTCTAGAACCATTATTCTTTTTACTATACAACTATGTATTCTATAACTCAGCTTTTCCCTATAGGTTCAAAAATGAAGGATGAACCACATAGCTATCTTGGGGGAAAAAAGCTAAGAATTAAAATGTCATCACTCTGTAAGAAATGATGAACAGGATGATTTCAGAAAGACCTACATGAACTGATGCAGAGTGAAATCAGGAGAACCAGGAGAACCTTATACACAGTAACAGCAATATTGTAGAATGATCAACTGTGATAGACTTAGCTACTCTCAGCAATACAATGATCCAGGACAGCTCTGAGGGACTTATGACAATGAGTGCTATCCTTCTCCAGAGAAAGAACTGCTAGAGTCAGAATGCAGAGCAAAGCATCTGATTTTTCACTTGTTTATTTGGGGTTTTATAAGATTACTTGCTTACAAAAATGAACTAAATGTAAATATGTTTTGTATGATAATTCATGTTTAACACAGATTGAATTTCCTGCTTGCACTGGGAAGAGGAAAGAAAGAATGGGAGGAGAAAATTTGGATCATATAATTTAGGGAAACTTATGTAGAGATGTGTTATAACATGTAATTGGTAATAAATAAATATTTAAAAATAAAATGTCATCACTCATTGAATCTAATTTATTTTCAATATTGTCTAACAATTCTTAAAAATTTAACTGATTTTCACTCTATAGCAAAAATGAATAATATGGAAATAGGTATCAAGTGATAACAGTTGTACAACCCAGTGGAATTACTCATCAGCTCTGGGAGGTGGGAGAGGAAGAGGAGAAGGAAAGAAAATGAATCATGGAAACATGGAAAAATACTTAAATAAATTTTTGAAATAAATAAAATTAACTGATTTTTTTATTAGTATACAAAGCTATTCCCTAACATTTCTCCCTATCTCTCCTTTTATGACCATGCAAAGCAGTATCTTACTTATGCCAATAGATTTTTTTATTTAAACTTATCACTGGGGGCAGCTGGGTAGCTCAGTGGATTGAGAGCTAGCCCTAGAGACAGGAGGTCCTAGGTTCAAATCTGGCCTCAGACACTTCCCAGCTGTGTGACCCTGGGCAAGTCACTTGACCCCCATTGCCTAGCCCTTACCACTCTTCTGCCTTGGAGCCAATGCACAGTATTGACTCCAAGATGGAAGGTAAGGGTTTAAAAAAAAAAAAAAACTTATCACTTTATTAGCAACTTCCATCTTCTAAGACAGAAACTGTCTATTTAAACTCAATCTTGTGCAGTAGGTCTTTCTCAGTCTCTCCAACTACTAAGCTTTTCTCTCTGAGATTATCTTACATTAACTCTATATAAATGCAAATTATTTACATATTGTTTCCCCCTTTAGAATGTGAGCTCCTAGAGAACAGATTGTTTTTGCCTTTCCTTGTATCCTCAGGGCATATCTAGTATAAATAGATATTTAACAAATGTTTGTCTGCCAATCATGTGGCATTTATTAAGCATCTACTATGTACTAGGCACTATGCCTGGCACTAGAGATACAAAAAAAGGCAAAAAACAGCCCCTGCTCTCAAGGAGCTCATAGTTTAACAGGAAAGACAACATACAGTTATGCACAAAGCAGATAATTTAGGGGTAGTCTCAAAGGGAAGTCACTAAAATTAAGCAGGACTAGAAAAAACTTCTTGCAGAAAGCAGAACTTTAGTTGAGACCTGAAGGAAGTCAGGGGACAGAGACAAGAAGAGAGTTATGAGCAATGGAGTAGAGCCAGTGAAAATACTTTGAGTCAAGAGATAGAGTGTCAAAGACAACTACGGTCAAGGTGGATAAATTCTAGGCCCAAAATAAAGAAAACCTAAATTCAAATCTAGCCTTGGACACTTAGTAATTGTGTGACTCCTGAATAAGTAATTTAACATCTGCCCTTAATTTCTCCAGCTGTAAATGGGGATAATAATAGCACCTATCTCTCAAGGTTGTTGTGAGGACCAAATAAGATATTTGTAATGAACTTTAGCATAGGGGCAGGCACAAACTAATTTGTTTCCTTCCTTCTTGTTTGAGGAATAGTACAGAGGTCAGTGTCACTTGATAATAAGAGTACAAGGGGGGGAAGGGGGGAGGGTAGTGCTAGAAAACTATTGAATGAATTTGATTAGGACCTAAAATGTCAATGACACTATAATCTCATAAATTTATTAGGACCTGGCACATCATCAAATTTCTATTATGTCAATTATACTCAGGTTTAGTTTTTTATCATATTATAGAACATCACAATCTTATAGGCAGGCCTAGAGACAGAGGGTCCTGGGTTCAAATTTGGTTTCAGATACTTCCCAGCTATGTGACTCTAGGCAAGTCACTTAACCCCCACTGCCTAGTCCTTACTGCTCTTCTGTCTGGAACCAATACACAGTATTTGTGTATTTTTGATGCTAAGACTAAAGGTAAGGATAAAGAAAATTATAATATCATCAGATTCACTTTAATTCAGTTCATTTCATTGACCATTCAAAAAGGTCCCTAAAAGAATTAATTCTAAATATTCTCCACTTATAGTATATTGGAAAAAAATGCTAAATATGGAGACATAAGACATGGGTCCAAATCTTGGCTCTGTTGCTTAGAGTACTGGTTCTATAGTCAAATTACATGTATCCAAATTCTATTTAACCCCCCTGGGCCCCAGTTTCCTCACTTGTAAAATCAGGGGTTGAAATAGATGTTATGAGATCCCTCTCAGATTTCTATCTATGGACAATTTGGTCATAATAAGGGAATTTGCCCAGATGACCTCTCATGTCCCTTCTAGTTCCAGATGTATGATCCCATAATAATTTTCCCATCTAAAAAATGAAGGGAAGAAATTAATTATTTTCTAAGGTCCCTACCAGGTGTGAATTTATGATTCTATGAACTCTTACTTCAAGTGTTTCAAAGATCCAAATATTCAGGTTTGAATACTCCATTCATCAATGAAGTTTATGAAACAATCATTCATTTGTTAAGCACCTACTTTGTTCTGGGGCACTGAATTAGTGGGGGGGAAAAAAGGTAGTCTTTGTTCTCAAGGAGTTTATAATCCAAGGGAAAAAGAAAACTACTTACAAAAGGAAGCTGAAAATAGGGAAAGGGAGAAGGAAAAGGTCCCAATGAGGTGGGGGTGGGATGGGGAGGTGGAGAGCAGGTGATAATGGAGAAATTAATTAAAATAAATGACAAAATACTATAGTTAGATGAGAAATGAAATGTCTGAGCTGAGCTCTTCCCTTAAATGAAGGTATGCTTTGATCCAGCCATAGCACTGCTGGGTTTGTACCCCAAAGAGATAATAAGGAAAAAGACTGGGAGAGATTAGGTTTGGATCAACACCTCACACCCTACACCAAGATAAATTCAGAATGGGTGAATGACTTGAACATAAAGAAGGAAACTATAAGTAAATTAGGTGAACACAGAATAGTATACCTGTCAGACCTTTGGGAAGGGAAAGATTTTAAAACCAAGCAAGACTTAGAAAGAGTCACAAAATGTAAAATAAATAATTTTGACTACATCAAATTAAAAAGTTTTTGTACAAACAAAACCAATGTAACCAAAATCAGAAGGGTAGCAACAAATTGGGAAACAATCTTCATAAAAACCTCTGACAAAGGTTTAATTACTCAAATTTACAAAGAGCTAAATCAATTGTACAAAAAATCAAGCCATTCTCCAATTGATAAATGGGCAAGGGACATGAACAGGCAGTTCTCAGCCAAAGAAATCAAAACTATTAATAAGCACATGGAAAAGTGTTCTACATCTCTTATAATCAGAGAGATGCAAATCAAAACAACTCTGAGGTATCACCTCACACCTAGCAGATTGGCTAACATGACAGCTATGGAAAGTAATGAATGCTGGAGGGGATGTGGCAAAGTTGGGACACTAATTCATTGCTGGTGGAGTTGTGAATTAATCCAACCATTCTGGAGGGCAATTTGGAACTATGCCCAAAGGGCGATAAAAGACTGTCTGCCCTTTGATCCAGCCATAGCACTACTGGGCTTGTACCCCAAAGAGATAATAAGGAAAAAGACTTGTACAAGAATATTCATAGCTGTGCTCTTTGTGGTGGCCAAAAATTGGAAAATGAGGGGATGCCCTTCAATTGGGGAATGGCTGGACAAATTGTGGTATATGTTGGTGATGGAATACTATTGTGCTCAAAGGAATAATAAAGTGGAGGAATTCCATGGAGACTGGAACAACCTCCAGGAAGTGATGCAGCGTGAAAGGAGCAGAACCAGGAAATCATTATACACAGAGACTGATATACTGTGGTACAATTGAAGGTAATGGACTTCTCCATTAGTGTCAATGCAATATCCCTGAACAATCTGCAGGGATCTAAAAAACACTATCCACAAGCAGAGGATAAAATGTGGGAGTAAAAACACTGAGGAAAAGCAACTGCTAGACTAGAGGGGTTGAGGGGACATGTCTGAGGAGAGACTTTAAATGAACACTCTAGTGCAAATACCAACAACATGGAAATGGGTTCGAATCAAGAACACATGTGAAACCCAGTGGAATCCTGTGTCGGCTATGGAGGGGGGAGCAGGGGGGAGGAAAAGAAAATGATCTTTGTTTCCAATGAATAATGTTTGGAAATGACCAAATAAAAATTTAAAAATTTAAAAAAATTAAAAATAAAATAAGGAAAAAGACTTGTACAAGAATATTCATAGCTGAGCTCTTTGTGATGGCAAAAAATTGGAAAATGAGGGGATGCCCTTCAATTGGGGAATGGCTGAACAAATTGTGGTATATGTTGGTGATGGAATACTATTGTGTTATAAGGAATAATAAACTGGAGGAATTCCAAGTGAACTGGAATGACCTCCAGGAATTGATACAGAGTGAAAGGAGCAGAACCAAGAAAACAATGTACACAAAGACTGATACACAATCGAATGTAATGGACTTCTCCATTGGTGGCAATGCAGTGATCCTGAACAACCCAGAAGGATCTACGAGAAAGAACACTATCCACATTCAGAGGAAAAACTGTGGGAGTAAAAACACTGAAGAAAGACAACTCCTTGAATACATGGATCGAAGGGATATGATTGGGGATATAGACTCTAAAAGATCGCCCTAGTGTAAATATCAATAATATGGAAATAGGTCTTGATCAATGACACATGTAAAACCCAGTGGAATTGTGCGTTGGCTATGGGAGAGAGGTGAGAGGAGGTGAGAGAAAGAACATAAATCATGGAATCGTGGAAAAATATTCTAAATTAATTAACTAAATTTAAAAATTTTTAATGAAGATATGGAACCTCACTCTAATCAGAGAGGTAGAGGATCAAAGTGTGATGATATTTTACAGGATGATGAGGTAAACACAATAATGAATTTCAAAGTCAGTAAGAGAGTTTCAAAAGTAGAGCAGCTAGGTGAAAAATGAGGTGTAATAATCCATTACATGAATGAGCTTCCTGGGGTATAGTAGAGAAAATGGTCTTCTAGAAGTTTCTATGGTAAAAAACAACCCCCAAATCATCCCCTGATGAGAAACAAGCCTCTCAAAATTGAGCTAAGCTAGTCATCAGAATCCATTAACAAACCTGTACTTGCAGACTGTTCCAGTTTGGTTATGTTCTGCTGGAGTTTATGCTCAGCTATTGGACTGAAGGACCCAGAATGACCTTCATTCCATGATGAGGCATTGGAGCAGAACTTTAGAAAAGGAATCCTTTATTTGCCCCCTAAGTAAACTTGGCAACCAAACTAACCCCAAATGATTTTAAATGAGAACTTACCTATGAAACTAGGGAGCAATTTTAACTGAGAAGCAAAATTAATAAATAGAACAGCAGCTCAGTGGCTCATTGGATAGGGAGCCAAGCCTGGAGATGAGAAGCCCTGGGTTCAAATGAGAACTTAGATACTTCCTAGTTGTGTGACCCTGGGCAAGTCACTTAACCTCCATGACCTAGCCCTTGTCAGACTTCTGTCTTAGGAACCAATATCCAGAATTGATTCCAAGGCAAGGGTTTAATATATATGTATGTATAATATGTTATATTATAATATACACACACTAGTATTTTAAAAGTTGGTCTAGAGTTCCGTCCCTCCCCACCACCCCCTCTAACCTCATCAATTTGATGACTTCTCATTTGCCAATAAAGCTTTTCTTAGAACTATATCTGAAGACTTTTTTGAACTGATAAAAAGTAAAGCAAGCAGAATCTGAAGAACACTGTACATATACAGTAACACCAATATTGTAACAATAATCAAATGTGAAAGATTTGGCTACTTTGATAAATATAATGATCCTTCCAGGCAATTCCAAAGAACCTATGATGAAAAATGCTATCCACCTCCAGAGAAAGAACTTGAGTGAAAATTGAAGCATTTTTTCACTTTTGTTTCTTGCTTTTAATTATTTATTTTTGCAACATAGCTAATATGTAGATGCTTTAAATGACATCATGTATATAATTGATATCCTATTGCTTGCCTTCTCAATGGATAGGAAAGGGGTGGAAGAAAGGTAGAAAATTTGAAAGTCAAAATACTTTTTTAAAATGAATGCTGAAAGTCACTTAATCCATTGCCTATCCCTTATCACTCTTCTGCCTTAGAATATTGGTTCTAAGATGGAAGGTAAGGGTTTTAAAAAATAATAATAAAATACAATAAAATGAATGCCAATAGAAATGTAAATATAAAAAAAAAGAAAGAAAGAAAAAGAAAACCTCCCCCAAAACAGAGTATAGACATACTCAAAGTCATTTTCTTAAGTGGACCAAAATATATATATATATATATTTTTTTTTTTAAAAAGACTTTCAAAATTAGGGAAAAAGTTGATCTATTATTCCTCAAAACAAATTTTCAGGCTGATCAACGAAAAGACAATTTAAAATGCTTAAAGTGAGACCAGGATGGCACAATCTCCTTAGATTTAAACTCTGCTTTGGAAAAACAAATCCGATAACATTTGCAGGTATAATTGTCCATTTTAATGAATCTAGGAGTTTGGGAGAGCAAAATGATGTCTTTTATCTACATAAATCCAGTGCCTTTGCTAAAAAGAATAAAATATTTTATTTTGAAAACTAAAATTTATTTTTAAGAAAAAATTCATTCCCATGCCACAGTATCTGAGAATGTATTAATGTTTTAGAAATGCATGTGAAAATACAAAAAAGCATTTGTTCATGGAGGTGGTATATCCCTTATCTGTATTCTAATTCTCCCTCTTTATCTGGATTACCTCTTTACATATGTAATTTCTTTCCAGCAGACTCCTGCAGTTTTTGGTTCCAGGCTGCAGACCACATCCTTGGTGGGAGAATATGAGAAACAATAGGAGGGAGACCAAGTGGGCCAAACTGCTTTTATCCTCATTGAATCAGAATTTTCCCCTCATTTTCCCCTGCTGGGATAACAACACTGACTCTCTGACAAAGCTTGAGGCCAGAGGTCAAAAACATTGCATTTTATAGATGACTGATTTTTGTCTTCCAATATTCCTGCCCCCTAACCCTGAGTGGCAAAATGTTGTCCTTCATTGACAATTTACTATTGAATAAATTAAATATAACATGCATCACAGTCAAAACAGCAGGTTTCCCACTAATTAAAGGTGACTAAAATTTGACTGTGCCTCTGAAAAGTGCACATACATCATAGCCTATGACAATTAAATAGTCTATGTGCATGCAAGGTTATATATATATAGTCTCCCTGAGGTCTGGATTGGTGTCTGTCTCCTTAGTCTTGGAAGCTAAGAGGCAATGATGTATAAAGACTTTACTCCTAGGACTTGGACCAGTTTTCTGAAGCCACCTCAGTTGGTCAATAAATATTTATTAAGCATCTACTATGTATTAGGTACTATGCTTAGCACTTGGAGATCCAAATAAAGGTAAAAGTCGCTCTATACACTGGAGGAGCTTGTAAGAGAAGACTATATGAAAATAACTACGTAAAACAGGCTATGTACACAATAAATTGTATCTATGCTAGGAATTGGAACTGGGTCTCTGATTTCATTAGTAGAGGGAACTCTTAAATGAGACAATTCCTTCCAGTATTACCATTGCAGATTAACCTTCTCTGAAAATTTTCTCTAGAACACTGAGAAGTTAAGTGACTTACCCAGGTTGAAACTGCCAGCATATGGCAGAAGCAATACTTAAATTGAGATTTCCTGGCTTCGAAGTCATCTATCTACTTGTCAACCTTGAAAAACACAGAACCACCAAAGTAGTTTAGAAAGAACTAATCTTTAGTCCAGACAAGGAAGACGTTGGTCCTATACAGAGCCATGAGCAAGATAACACAGAGACAAAGCTCTGCAACTCTGGGAACACTGCCTAACAGTATGGGGGTAGCGCCTTGAAAGAGGATTTTCCAATGAGCTGAAGAATTTGGGGTCTTATATACACTTTGGGGGAATATAGGACAGGAAGGACAAATGATTGGTTTACAATGGAGACTAGGGAAGGAGGAGTCTAGTCAGGGTCTGGACTATCTGGGAGAGGCTTAGATATATTGGAGACAACTTCTAAGGCAAAGGGGTATTTAAGATTTTATTATATCTACTAATTCTATCTAGGCTGAGATCTTTTCTTTGAGTACTTTCAGGTTTATTGTTCAGCCTAAAACAAAGTCAGTCTGGGACTTCCCAGAAGGCAAGTTCCAAAGGGACAAAGGCAAATTTGGGGGTTTCATAAAATAAAGTTGTCACACTAAATCCTGCCAAGATAGGTCAATAAAATATAAGTTGGTGGTCCATCAAGCTTGTTATTTTTCTGACCATAGTAGATATGGTTTTGGTTGAGCTTTCTTCTCCACCAAGAACTATTTTAGGTTCTAAAACCCCAACTAATGAAAGAGTGATTTATAAGTGTAGAAGGATTAAACTGTTCTTTGCACATCACTGCCACTGAAGAGATGGATAGATAAATATAGAATCACTGTGTTTGTGTGTACCTTACTCTGTGTGGGAATGGGGAAGGGCTTGTAGAAATTATGGGTAAATAAAAGGTTATGTGGACAGCTGAAAAAATTTTTAACCAAACTATTTTCAAGCCTGATATAGCAATTATATATAGCTTTGGATCCTATTAGCTTATCCCACTGACATTGTTTATTTCCTCTTCTTAGATTTTTGTTTTATTTTTGGTTTTTATTGATATCTTTTGTTTTTATGTCCTCATCATTTTTTAAAGAAAGTTTAATCTAAAGCTCATAAATGCATGTTTAAAAATCAACATTTCCATATACAAAGAAAAAGCAGAAAAGAAAAAAATTATTCAATCTACAAATATTTATCTTTGCTACAGCTCTTCAGGGCCTGCCTTGAATATATCTTTCCTTCCCACTCCAGACACCTTTTCTGGCTACCTACAGGCTCTTCAGAGCTTCTTATCCAAGCCCAGGTACTCTCTCCATACTCTGCACATGTCTGATATCTGCCTGATACACTTGGGCAACTACCCAAGGACAAATGCCTATGGACACTGATAACTCACCTGAATTCATTCCTCAAATATAAACATCTTTCTATTCTGTCATATCCTCCCTGTTCCAATGATTCTGAACTGCTGGCTGCATTTATTCAAACCTCCCATCTCCTTTCTCCATTGACAACACCCTTAGTGGAAACCAGTCCCTCTCAACCTCTCACTAAAGCTACCCAGTCCTTCAGTTGTGCTCTGCAATGCCTGCTCCATAGATATCAGAATTGCTTTTCCTTTCCTGCTCTCTCCATCTTCTTATATTCACTGACACAATTTCCCTTACAGCCCTTTCCAGTATTAGTTGTACTTTCCTTTGATATCTGACTCACTGGTTATGGTGGGGAGATGGAATACTCCTCACTCCCCATTCATCTCTCTGTAATCTCTCCCCTTTGAAGTCCATGAAATCCTTATTTTTCACCCAGTGAAGATTCAGGTAGCTGTTGTTAACAGATCTCTAGGACACTCTCATGCTGTCTTCAGTGAGTTCCAGTTCTGTCTTATAGTCCTTCTCTCTTCCTCAATTCCTGCCCCCACACTAAGGGACTTTAATATACATATTAATACTATATTAAATACTCAAACCTCCTGGTTCCTCAATTTAGTCATTTCTCATGGCCAGTTACTCCTCCACCACATCCCGGCAACACATTTTCATAAGCAATTCATTATCCCATTCACCACAGCAGCTTTTCACTCCTCAAATGACTACACAATTCCACATGATTTTTTTTTAAATTAAAGCCATAGATGAGAGGTCCTAGGTTCAAATCTGACCTCAGGCACTTCCCAGCTGTGTGACCCTGGACAAGTCACTTAACCCCCATTGCCTAGCCCTTACCACTCTCCTGCCTTGGAACCAATACACAGTATTGATTCCCAGATGGAAGGTAAGGGTTTAAAAAAATAAATAAAGCCATTTGACAATCTCTTTTCCCCAGTTTCTCATCCCACATCACACATACCTTCTGCCACCATCTCTTGTTTCATATGAAGAGGTGGCCTTGTCAAGGAAAATCCTTCTACATGTACAAGTGATCCATCCATCTCATCTTCTCCAGAAGATTTCCCCCTCTAATATCCCCATTTTTTCACTAGTCTTCAATTGCTCCCTGCCTATTGACTGATTCCTTTCTACCTACAAACATGTCTATGTCTCTCACTTCTACAAAAATCTTCCTTTGATCTCTCCATCCCCACTTTCATTCTATAGTTTTCATCCTTTATATGGCTAAAGTTGAAAGGGTCATTTATTATAGATTCTTCCTCTTCTTTGCCTCTCATTCTTCTTAACTCTCTATAGTCTGGCTTCTCATTCATTATTCAGTTGAAATTGCTCTCCCAAATGACTAATATTATCTTAATTGTTGTATCTAATGTCCTTTTTAAAAAATCCTGATCTTTCTTAACCTAGTTACAGCTGCTGGCATGGTCAATCACCCTCTTTTCCTTGATATTCTCCTCTCTATGTTTTTGTGATAGACTCTCTTCTGGTTCTCCTTTTACCTATCTAATTGATCCTTCTCTGTCTCCTTTGCTGGATCTTCATCCATATTATTTCTGCTAATAGTTAGGGGTCCCCCAAGGCTCTATTCTGGATCCTCTTTTCTTCCTCTATTTCATTCAGTGGCCTCATCACTTCCCATAGTTCCAATTATCATCTTTAGGCAGATAATCCCTGATCTGCTCATCTGGCCCTAATCTCTCTCCTGAGATATCTAACATATCCAATTCCTTGCATCTTGGAACTAGATGTCCCATAGACATCTTAAACTCAATACATCCAAAATTTAGCTTTACTTTTCCCCCAAAACTCTTCCCTCTACCTTACTTCCCTATTACTATAGAGAGCTTATTATATATATATATATATTTTTTTTTTTTAACAATTACTTGTAATAACAAATTTTTGTACAAGTTTTCCTAAGTTATATGACTGAACTTTTCTCCCCTCCCTCCCTTTCCCTTCACAGTGCTGGCAGATGATTTGATCTGGGTTATACATGCATTATTATGCAAACATTTCTACATTGTTCATTTTTGTAAGTAATTTTATAAAACTCAAACCTCCAAACATAAACCCAAATAAACAAATGAAAAATTGTATGTCTTCTGCGTTTTTATTCCAAAAGTTCTTTCTCTGGAGACGGATAGCATTCTTTGTCATAAGTCCCTCAGAATTGTCCTAGATCATTGTATTGTCAATAATAGCTAAGTCTATCACAGCCTATAGTTCACTGTTACCATGTGCAATATTTTCCTGGTTTTGCTTCTTTTGTTTATTTATTTGTTTGTTTATTTTTATTTTTTTAGTTTAAAACCCTTGCCTTCCATCTTAGAATCAATAATGTGTATTGGTTCTAAGGCAGAAGAGTGGTAAGGGCTAGGTAATGGGGGTTAAGTGATTTGCCTGGGGTCACACAGCTGGGAAGTGTCTGAATCCACATTTGAACCCAGGACCTCCCATTTCTGGGCCTGGCTCTAAATCCACCAAGTCACCCAACTGCCCTCCCTGCTTATTTAATGAAGTTAGTTCCATGAAGGTTTTTCCAACTCTTTCTGAAATCATCCTAGTCATCATTCTGTCATCATCATATACTACCTTTTGTTTGACCATTCCTCAATTGATAGACATTTCTTTAATTTCCAATTCTTTGCCACCACAAAAAGAACAGCTATAAATATTTGTTTACAAGTAGGTCCTTCCCCTCCACCTTTTCTTTAATCTTAGATTATTGTGGAGGCTACCACCATCCTCAAAGTCAAACTCACAATTTGTCTCATTGTCAATTCTTTACTCTCTCATTCCCTAGGTCTTGGCCTAGCTTATGAGAAGATATTTACCTAGAATAGTTTGAAAAATATATTGCTAAGGTTAAATATAAAATGTCTTATTTGCAGGTCTAAAAAGTTCCTTATGTTCTGATAAAATTTAACAATGCCCCAGCAAATTGAAATAGTAGTTATAGTTTTCCTGGTTTTGCTTTTTCAATCATTTAAAATTTTTTTTTTCAAATTTTCAATCATTTAAATTATTCAATCATTTAAAAAATTATTTTAACAAATGTGCTCTTCTGTATTGTGTTTAGCATCCTTTTGTATATAGAAATAAATTTCCTGGGGGCAACTGGGTGGCTCAGTGGATTGAGAACCAAGCCCAGAAATGGGAAGTCCTCTGTTCAAATCTAGCTTCAGACACTTACTACCTGTGTGACCCTGGACAAGTCAATTGAACCCCATTGCCTGGCCCTTACAATTCTTCTGCCTTAGAACCAATATACAGTATTGATTCTAAGACAGAAGATAGGGATTTAAAAAGAAATAAATTTCCTGAACCAGACATCATCCCCATCATGTACTTTTTTATTCCCCTTTTTTGAGAAAGGCTATAAACATCAGCCATAAATAAAATCATCCTAACAAGAAAAATCAGACCATATGATCCAAAGAATGTGAGAAAAGGGTGCTTCCTCTCATTAAAGGAAGACTCCCCTAGGAGAGAACCCAGTCAGAGCAAATGCCTGGGTACAAAACAGGGAGGGACAAGTGTCCTAGGCATTTTGATCCAATACCAGTTCCTTTAAATTCAACATTTATTTATGAAACCATTTTCCTGGAACTTTGCAAATGCCAGTCTCTACATGTAACCACTCCCCTTTCTCTGTAATTTCAGCCTTTAGCACAGTGCCTGGCACATAGCAGGTATTTAATAAATCTTTATTGATTAATCTCAGCCTTGTTTCTGCCTATCTCTAAATTTTAAAGATCTAATCCAAGAATATATAGCCCAGGTGTTCTAAAACTAGCCCTGATTTAATCATTATTATTATGGTATCAGGAGACCAACGAGTACCCAGAAGGATTACTGGAAGGCCCCCACCACCACAAAAAAAAAAAAATGAACACAGCAAAAAGGCTTAAATGTGGTGTGTCAGTAGGGATGATGATATACTTGGAGACATTTCTAGTGCTAGAACAAAGGCCTTAACTTTAAATTTGTTACCAAAGATTTAATTGGAACCAAGCTCTTCCTAGACCTACTCTCTACAATGAAATTTTCTCATAATTTTGTACCCAGCTGCTTCTTCCCCTGAGCCATTTAGGGCACGGATGTAACAGGAGTACATTTCATTGTTGTTCAGTTGTTTTAGTTATATCTGACTCTTCCTGATCCCAAATAGGGTTTTCTTAGCAAAGATATGAGTGGCTTGCCATTTCCTTCTCCAGCTCATACTGATGAGGAAACTGAGAAAAATAAGGTAAAGTGTCTTGTCCAGAGTCACACACTCAGTAAGTGTCTGAGGCCAGATTTGAACTCAGGAAAAGGAGTCTTCCCTGATTCTAAGCCTCATACTCTATCCACTGGCCACCTAGATGCCTATGAGACATTGCCAAATGCTAGGTCCTAGACATTTACTCCAGTCTTATCCAATGTGTCTTTTCCTTAATACCAGAATGAGAAATCCCTCTCTGACCATATTTTTAATTGTCAAAACAAGTGCACTAAGAATTTTTAAACTGCTTGGGAACTTTAATGTCTTTTTTGGAATTTATTTTTATTCTGGATTTAACAAAAAAGAGCATTTTTATATATAAAATGGGACAGTAAAAAGGAAATTTCTAGTAATATCATGAAATTCTATTATATATATATATATACTTTGTTTTTCCTTTTAATTATATAATAAATTGAAGATACAACTTTCGAATCTGTTCTACTTGTTTCCTTCTGGCTTTCTTCTGTTTTATTCTTTTTTTTTTTAAATAAAAAGCCCTTACTTTCCATCTTGGAATCAATACTATGTATTGGTTCCAAGGCAGAAGAGTGGTAAGGGCTAGGCAATGGGGATTAGGTGACTTGCCCAGGGTCACACAGCTGGGAAGTGTCTGAGGCCAGATTTGAACCTAGGATCTCCCATTTCTAGGCCTACCTCTCAATTCACTGAGCTACCCAGCTGCCCTCTCTTCTGTATTATTCTGTACATTTTTTCAAATATTTCAATAAAATCCCTATCTTTTATCTTTTCCTTTCATTTCTTTTCTTCTTTTGACAATTCAGTCACTGGTCCATTCTTACAACTGTTAGGGATAAATTTAGGGGGTTTTGACTGAATATATTATACTATGGTCTCCAGGGATTGGTCAAATCCCAATAAAAATATTCTCAAGTCAGTTTGGGAATTTTATGGTGTGTCACATACCAGTTATATTAGCATCTTGAAAGTATGACTGGTGTATTGATTTTGTATGTCACGTGTTCATATACCACACTCATGGTCATGTTACTTATTGATTATGGTATTTTCAAATCTTCAGTCCAAAGGTCAAAAGAATTCCTGAGCAGGACATTATTTGCCACAGGGTCCTAGCTCCCACCTTGTTAAGCCACATTCCTTACCAAGTCACATGTTTGATTAACCTCCTCCTCTTTGATCATATGATTGTCAATTGAGCCAATGTTAAAGTTTATGCCATGTCACATGTTCATTAGTTACCTCCCACTCCACATTCCTAAACTCTCCAATATAAGTTTGAGGGCACATGTAGAGCCCTCTCTCAATACCATCAGAGGGGCATGGCAAGATGTAGCCCATATTTTTTAACTCTTTGTCTCTAAGTCTTTATTCCTTTGTCTCCCTCTCTTCTCTATCCATTTTCTCTCAGTTTCTTCTCAGGTGTCCACTCATAAGAATTTTAAGATGTAACTACAAGAGGTTACATGGTGGTTTAATTCATATAGAGGGAAGGAATTAAGAAGAAGAGAGAGAAGGGGGTATAAAATTTCTCCAGCCTAGCCTAAACCAAGGGAAGTTCAGAGACCTCAGCCACAAGGCCTCCTCCAAGATTTAATCTAGCTTGGTTTCCAGCCACGAGGCCTCCTCTGAGATGAGGGGCCTCCTAGGAGGATAGTGCTTTTAGGAAAGGTAAAAGGAAAAAAAGGAATCAGTCTAAACTTGGAGAGAGCTCAGGGAAGATGCCTCACCTGACCCATGCTATTGAGCTTCTTCACCCAGTCACCACACCAAGGACGCTCACCACTAAACCCAGACAAGAGCTGCAGGCCCGCCAAGACACCAAGATGCCAAGACGCCCAGCACACTGTGTGAATCTTAAAATCTCTCAGACTTGTGAATGTTAAAAATTCTCAGACTCTACCTTAGAACATTTGGTTAAGACCATTCCCCATTTTAAACAATGAAGGTACTTGATCAGGAATGTGAGAACTCTAACTTACTTCAACCATACTTAAGCATACTTTAGGGGAAGATAAAGTTGTAAACTCCTTACTGAACAATGAAAAGTACTTAACCCATACTTAAAGTAAAACTAAAAAACCTTAAGCTAGGTCTATTTTTAGATCTAATACAAAAGGGTGCTAAGTACCTATAAAGGTCAAATTAATCACTATGAAGGTCAGGCAGCTTGCAGACTTGCAAGGGACAAGCTTAACAAAATAGGTGTGAAGTTTTAGTGTACTCAGGTGTAACTTACTCAAAAGTTTTAGTCTACCCAGAGAAGTTGAGAACTAAAGAAGATGTGAATTTAGAATGGTCAGCCCTGTGACACAGTAGACATTTGTCTACTGTGATTGGT
This sequence comes from Monodelphis domestica, assembly GCF_027887165.1. Classification (NCBI taxonomy): domain Eukaryota; kingdom Metazoa; phylum Chordata; class Mammalia; order Didelphimorphia; family Didelphidae; genus Monodelphis; species Monodelphis domestica. The sequence continues at coordinate 311,538,071 of NC_077228.1, forward strand.
AGATGTGAGAACTTAGGGGAGGTGACATAGGAGAAAATTATCTTTAAAAGGAGGTCAGAAAGGGCTCTGAGGGGGCAGCTTGCCAAAGCTGAATTGGAGGGCTCGGTGGCTGAACTTAATTGAGCTCAGGAGCTGAACTGGAGGGTCTTTCTGAACACTAGATCTTGCTTGGGAGAAATCTTGTGGTGAGTGGATTAAAGACTGACTGATCTCTCTCTTAAGGCTTAAGTCTAGGCTGGCCTAGGCTGGCCTAGCCCTTTTCTCATTATGTCCTCTTACTCTCTCTCTCCCTTTCATTAATTCCTTAATTTGTATTAATTAAAATCTCTATAAAACCCAGCTGACTTGGGTATATTTAATATTTGGGAATTTTTCCATGGTGACCACTATATTTTTTATTTGAAACCATATTTTCGCAGTCATAGTTTAAGGCAAACACTCTTTTGACTGTAACAACTGCCACCAGCCATGTCTCCACTGCTAAAGAGAGACTGGAAAGAGGAATTGACTCGAATATATAGACTCCTTTTTTTACGTCACTTCCTGTGTCTCACATGTACCAGTGGTAGCTTAAGCTTGACTTAGGACAGCCCAGGGGTCTATCAGTTGTTTCTTATTTGCTACTTGCTAGCACATGTCAGTCATAGGCCATCCTCCTCAACACTTAACCTTTAAGTAGGGGTACAGACATTCCTGGTTGATAGACTAAGCAGGGTGGAGTAAATCTAAAATTCACACAACACAATAATATTCCTAAATGATGAGTAACACCTTGTTTTCAGATCTTTGCTTTAATTTTTTTAAAAAGCCACTTTAAATATTTTTGTACAAGTAAGTCTTTAAAAAAATGTTTAGAGTATAGGCCTAATAGTGATGTTTCTAGATCAATAGATATTAAACAGTTTAGTGATTTGGGGGGCAGGTTCCTTTACAGAACTTCAATGAGTTATAGCTCTATCAATAGTAGGTTTTCCCAAAGCCCCTCTGATAATTGTCATTTTCCATTTTTCTCATCTTTGCCAATGTGATTATGAATTAGAACCTGAAACAGTCCATCCCCTCCGTATTCTTCTTTCATGGGTCTGAGCATCTAAAAAGGGAAGCCTAGGGCTATGAGAATATGGGTGGAAAAGTTAAAGATTAAGGGAGGAAGGACATAAGTAGAGAAAATAAACAAGGAGACACAGAAATCATCAGCATCATATTCAGCCTGTCAGCTCCTCCTCAGATGGTAAGAGAGTCAGTCAGTTGAACTGATTTTTATTGAGGCTTCAAGGAATGGGAGTTGTGGAATTGTCAATCAAACAGGTGGCATGTCAGAAATATTAGCATAATATTGGCAAGCAATTACAAGATAAAGGAATGGATACCAACACAATGGCATAGCCGGTGCTGTTAGATTTAAAATAGTTTTGAGCACTAAATAGTTGTAGATAAGAGAGTGGGAGCCATAAAATGTGATAATTAAAATGTTTGGGAGCAAGGGAAATATATAACAATTATGACCGCTGAAATATGTTTTCTACTGTGTCTTGGTTTTATATAAATATAAGATGGTCACCAGGGAATATATTCCCAATTTATGAATATGCCCAAGCCAACTGGGTTTTATAGAGAAATTTAATTTATAATACACTGATTAATCAATAGAAAAAGAGAGAAAGTAAGAAAGGAATAAGAATGAAGGGTCTCAAGCCAATAAGGCCTAGACCTCAGTCCTAAGAGATAAATCAGTCAGTTGGTTTTATCACTCACCCAAGATCTCTCTAGGTAAGGCTTCTCATGCCAACCTCAGGCTCCACCTTCAAGAGAGCCTCCTTTCAAGAAATGTTTCCAGAGAATCCTCCTCCTGACTCCTTCTGAGTTCTCCTTCCACAGCCTCCTTCAAGACCTCTCCAGGAGCTCTCCCTCCAGGACCTCTCTCCTCTCAGACCTCCTTCCCGGCATCAACTTCCTTCAGAGCATCAACCTCCTCAGTCCTCAGACCCTGCTATCTTTAAGCAAACAATCTAAGTTCCCTCCCCTCAGTTCTCACATCTACCAATCACTGTCGATCTCTCCCCTCTGCCAATGGTGGCTCTAGCTTAACCCAGGACCGCCCAGAGGGTGTCCCCTTTGCACATGTCTGTTGAAGGTCATATTTTCAAATAATTAAATCTTGATCTTTGCTGCAGCCCTTCCTAAATCCTGTTACTCTGAGTAGGGTGGAGATTGTAGTTTCCAAGACCTGGTTCTGTCATTCCAAGTATCTCTATTGTATCAATTCTAAAATCAATCATGACTCAAAGAACTTCCTGTTCTATGCTTAAGCATAGGTCAAAGCCCTTTCCATTGTTTAGCAAAAGGTTTCTGTCCTAAAGTAGTCTTAAGTAGGGAGGAGAAGGATCCTCCCATGCCAAGGAGTTTCATATTCCAATAGAGTTCTTACTATCAGTAGGAGATTTTTTTAAGTATGAAATTTCCCAATGGGGAAATTTCCAACATTCATAAGTCTAAGAAATTTTAAGGTTTACAGTGCCCAGAAAAAGAAGCTCATTTGAAAGTCTTCCTTCCTCAAGAACACTGGCACATCTCATTCATATGTAGAGTGTAATATTTTTGACATTACAAAAAAGCTATCGAAATTGCTTGCCAGCCTTCTAGACTGCAGATAATAGTAGAGGTTTGAGTGCCACAAAATTTGAGACCCAACCAATTTAAGGATTCAGATATCAATCATGTGAAATATTAGAAATATATCCATAAGTCTAATCCATGAAAATTTTGCTCATAATAGCTTTTGAATACATCTTTAGCATCTTCATAATCCATTTATACCTGGAACTCTATTGAACCTCAGCATTGTTTTAATTTGTATTATATTTACTGGTTGGGAACATTTTAAAATGAAACTATTGATAGCTTGGACGTCTACTTTTTATAATGTGTCCTTCATACTCTTTGACCATTCATTTATCTAGTGGGAAATGATTTCACAGAACCTTTAATATCTCTCTTGCATACACAATTAAGTCTAAACTCTTTAACTTATCATTCAAAATATTTCTATACTTCTTTATACAACCTTATCTCCTATTCTGTCCTTAAGCAAACCCTCCATTTCTACCTAATAAACCTATGCATTATTTCCTGAATAAATCATGTGCATTCTCAGAAATAAATCTTTATTCATACCTAGAACTCCTTCTTCCCTCTTTGTTTATTTTAGTCCTATTCATTCTTCAAAGAACAATTTAAATCTCAAAAATTCCATTTTTAAATGGACTTGTGATTTATAGTTAGGTTTCTACTATTCAATATAGTCTTAGAGAATACTGTAGGCATCTAGGTGACCATTTAAGGCCTGGAGTCAGGAAGACTCTTCTTGAGTTCAAATCTGGCCTCTGAATCTTCCTAGCTTACTTTAGTGACTTAACCCTGTTTACCTCAGTTTCCTCATTTATAAAATGAGTTAGAGAAGAAAAACACAAATCACTCATGTCTTTGTCAAGAAAACTCTACAAAGGGTCACAAAAAGTTATACACAACTGAAAAAATTGAACAAGTGGAGCATTAAGAGGTTTGATGTCAAGCCTAAGGGAACAAAACATATTTGTCAGAGTTGATTCAGCCCTGAGACCAACTCTTTATTTACTACATTAGGCCATTTGGCCATCAACACTTCTATAAACTAGAAAATTTTCCTCCTGGGAGCTATTGTAACTAAAGAAAAGTTTGACCAGAGCAAGACAAGGAATTCATTATAGCCAAACTGGAATATTTGCATCAGTTCATGAAGATCTTTCCAGTTTCCTCTGAAATCACCCATTTCATCATTTCTTATGACAGCGTAATATTCCCTTGCCTTCATATTACCACAATATGTATATACATTTCCCAATAGGGGGCCATCCCCTTAATTTCTAACTTTGGGTTAGGGAAAAATACTCTTTATAAATGTTTTTTGTGCATATAGATACTTTCCTACTTTCTTTGGTCTCTTTGAGGTGTGGGCCTATTGGTTGTATAGGTGGGCCAAAAAGGGTGTGCACAAAACTTTCTGAACATAGTCACAAATTGTTTACAAAAATGGTTGGACCAATTCACAGCTCCACAAACAATATACTAGTATAGTTTTTGCTCAGTCCCTCCAACATTTGGCATTTTTTCTTTTATCATCTTTGCCAGTTGGATAAGAAGAAACCTCAGAATTGCTTTAATCTGCATTAATTATTAATGATTTAGAGCATTTTTATGTGAATATTGATAGGTTGGATCTCTTCCTTTAAAAATTGTCTATTTATATTCTTCAATCATTATCAATTAGAGAACTCCTAATTTTATAAATTTTTAATCAATTTCTTAAATGTACTAGAAATAAAACCTTTATCAGAGAAACTTGTCAAAAATATTTCTAGTTATTTGTTTTTTTGATTTCTATTACATTGGGATGAATGAATAAAGCATTTATTAAGCTTTTTATTATATACAAAACATTGTGTTAAGCACTGGGGATATCTTTCTAAAAGAAAGACAGCTAGAGCTCTCAAAGAAAGAATACATGTAGGTATCAACTGCAAATCAGTAGGAAAGGTAGAGTCTGAGAAAATTTAAGATTCACAATCCCCCTAATGATCATTGGGAGACTAGTCTCCCCAGTGATCATTTAACATAATCGTCTTGTAGTCCTAAACGCACTTCTAACTACAGATTTATACAATATTCAATTTTCTAAGAGGAAATTAGAGTAGTGAGGGAGGAAATAGAAAAGAAAGAAAGCAAAACCAATGTTTTGCCAGGTGCATTGACAGAAAGCCAAATTAGGGGCAGTCCCATTTGGCATAAATGTGTATATTTACAATAAATGTTCAATCAAACTTCAGTTCAATTAACCACACCCAAAGTTCATTCTTGATCTTCTTGATGTAGTGTGGGTTTTCTGGCATCTTTCTGTAACAATTCATTCTCTGGATTTAGGAGTTAGCAAGCTTCTTCCTTGAAGATCTTTTCTTGAACAAAAAAATTCAAAAATCTTGGATTTTTATTAAAATACAATCTCGAACAAAAAATCAAAAATCTTGGATTTTAAATTAAAATACAATCCCCCCTGAAGTAGGTGTTAAAAAAAACATCCAGTTCAGACTCTACCTTGGAACATCATCTTAAGGTTATAGTTAAGGTTATTCCCCATTTAAACAATGGAGGTACTTGATCAGGAATGTATTGGGAACTTTAAAATTACTCCACCCATACTTAGGCATACTTTAGGGGAAGATAAAGTTGTAAAACTCCTTAGTGAGCAATGAAGGTACTTAACTCAAACTAATAGTGAGGCCAAAACCTTAAGCTAGGTCTATTTTTAGATCTAATACAAAAGGTTGCTAAATACCTATGAAGGTCAAATTAATCACTAAAAGGTCAGGCAACTTGCAAGGGGCAAGTTTAGCAAAGAGGTGTGAAGTACTCAGAAGATATAATCTACCCAGAGAAGGTGAGAACTAAAAACTAAGAATGGGCTGTCCTAGGAAAAGCGTCTACTGTGATTGGTAGACATAAAAATTTAGGGGAGGTGACACAAGAGAAAATTTTCTTTAAAAGGAAGGAGCTGGAGGGATCTGGAGTTAGTTCAGTTTTGGTAGCTGAATTGGAGATCAGGAGTCAGAGGAGGTTGCTGGGTCTCTGAACACTAGAATTTTGCTTGGAAAGATCTTGTGGTGAGTGATTAAAGACTGACTTAGTTTCTCTCTTAAAGAGAAAGACTTAGGCCATTGGCCTAGGCCCTAGCCTTTTCCTACTATTTCCTCTTACTCTGTCTCTTTCCCTTTCCTTAATTCCTTCATTTATATTAATTAAAATCTCCATAAAGGTTCAGAGCAAGGACACATGTGATACTCAGACGAATCGCGCGTCGGCTAGGGAAGGGGTGGTGGGGGGAGGGGGAGGAAAAGAAAATGATCTGTTTCCAATGGATAATGTATGAAAATGAACAAATAAAATAATGTTTAAAATGGAAAAAAAATCTCCATAAAACCCAGCTGACTTGGGTATTTCATATTTGGGAATTTTTCCCATGGCGACCACTTATTTTTGATATAAAATCAAGATGCTGAAAATTATCTTTACAGTTTGGGCAATTCACAGTCTTGAAACCCATATTTTCATGGTTACATCACATGAGAATTTCTCCCTGATGGAAAGCCCAACTTCACAAGTCTGGATTTTATAAAAGACCTTAAAGTAGTTTGGGTGGAACTAGCTAATTCAATCAGGTGTTAAGTACCCTTTTTGTCCCAATAGTTTCTCCCTTTACCTCAAAGTCCTTTACCAAGGCAGCCCAGCCCTTGGCTGAATCTTTCCCTTTTGTGTCCATTTTAAAGCATCAGCCTCTCCTGGATACTAGATAAATAAGTTGATTTAGGTAAGAAGTGTTCCACATCTCCCACCATAATCAATGAGTCAGAGGCTATGAGCAAAAGCTCAAGCAGTACTAGAAAGGGTAGCCAGAGAATATACCTGATCTCAGTGAGAAAAGATTATAGGAGAAAGATTAAGGTTATCCATATATTAAAGGCGTGTTTGTCCTCCCTTCCTTCCTCTCCAAGTTTAGGCAGGAAACTAAGCTATATAAATGTCAGTTAGTATTTCTAGTAACAATGTCAAAATGTTAAAGAGACCATCAAGGTAGTAGCCCAACTTTGCCTCTACTCTCTATTTCCACAAAGACCTAGAAAAGGAACAGGCTAAGCCATGATTGAGTAGTTGAAACATCTTTGATTGAGTCAATAGGGCACAGCTCAGAACAATTAATTTCTCACGTGACGATATGACTTTGGGACTTCTTTGGCAAAAGTTTCCATCATGTCCCAGGAATCCCACTGTTGAGAAAATTTCATCATCATATAAGATCTCAGCAGCCTTGGGACTCCACCTCATCACCATCCTCTGTTCCTCTGATTAGAGTAGAACTATGAACCCAAAGCCTCCTTTTAAGGAGAGAACATAGCTCAGCACATATTATTTCTTACCTGTATATGCTGCTTTGGGAATTTCCCACCATACCACTGGTGTCAGGAAAGCCTCCTGTTCTCCCCACTTTTCAGATCCTTTTGTGTATTGTCTTCCCTCATTAGATTATAAACTCCTGAAGAGCAGGGGGTGTCTTTCCCCGCCCCCCCCCCCATCCCTAGCACTTAGAACAGTGCCTGGCACTTTGTAAGTACTTAATTGACTGACTGGAGATGTTCTCACTTATAAAGGTATCAAGGATCTGTGGGGTCTCAGAAAATTGATTGAGGAGAGATTAATTGATCCACAGCACCCTTGCATGATGTTACATGCATATTTTTTACCATGAGTGTTAATTTTGCATGTTAGGAAAATTTAATTCAGAAATGTCAAGTAATTTGCCCAAGTTTATATAGGTTAAAAGCATCTTAGGTAGGATTATGAGCATCTTATCTTCACTCAAGTCATCTGACTTCAAATCTAGAACTCTTTTCATTATACCAAGCTGATTCACAGCTGAACATGTAATGAAGTTCAAGGGGGTATGAGTTTAGGAAGCAAAGGTCAGTATTAGATAAACCAGAGGGTTACAAGTGGAAAGATACAATTTCTCCTGTTCATCTTTCTTGGGGAAAATGGGGAGTTTTCATCCCCTGGAGCCTGGGATTATGCTTATAACCTTCTGCCTTGACTGCATTTCCTTCAACTGAATACTTTTTTCATTGCCAGTACTACTCTCATAAATTTCTAATGTAATCACAGAATTAAGGTTTTCCTCACAGTGGAAAATAAAAGGAGTTGGCAGGATTGGTTCTCTTGTTCACCAAAAAGCAACATGAAATATTTCATGGGACATTTGCCCATCTGATTTTACAGAGCTAAGCAAACAGACTACAATGACGATAATTACAATTTGTGTAATAATACCCATTACTGAGAATGAAGAAGTAGAAATGTGGAAAAAAGAGGCTTATATTTTCACACATAGAAGGAGGTGGGTGGAAAGATATTTCTCTTGATCCAGAACTAAAGACAATCACGGAGCCCAGAATTAGGTAGAGAGAAGAAAATAGGCCATAATTCAAACCACAAACTCTAATCCCTGTATTCTTCCCACTTATCTAAATTCGCTAGCCTTGCTCTGGCTTTATTTTCTTCTATTTACCATGCTGAGCCTAAAGTTAATCAATCCAACCATACATGATCCTCCACCTTTGACACCTATCATTCCTTGCCCTTCTGTCATTTAAATCTTGGCAATCCTAAACTCATATCACTCCCACCATCTGTCTTCTCTGCTCCTAAATCTATGCTGTTGAATGCCCCTGAAGAGTCATGAAACCTGGCCAACTAGGTCTACTACAACTGTATTATCTGATTAATTGTATACCTCAGATGGGACCTCTTTATTATCATCTAGTAATCCTTTCATTCTTCTTTGGTTGACTCTTTATCTCCCTAAACCACCATAATCTCATATTTTACTTGACTGAGAAAAATCAAGACTATTCGGGTAAATCTCCTTATCTACCCTATACCAAATCTCAAAACCCTCTGTCTCATGTTTTCCATTTTCCCAGAAATTTTAATCAAATGGGAACTTCTTACCCCAAAACTTGGATCTTTGCTTATTTCTTCCAGGAACTTGCCCCATCCTTCTTCTCTTTCTCATTCCCTCCGTTGACATGGAATTTAGAAACCCCAAACATTGACTTTCAAGGTCTGATGACACCCCTCCCCCCCAGTTTAGTTAGCTTGAAGATGAAGTCCTCAAGTTTGATCTTATCACATGAGTTTCCACCTGAGGGAAAAACCCAACTTCACAATAAATCTTAAAATAGTTTAGGTAGAGATGGCTAACCCCATCAGGGGTTAAGTATCTTTTTTCATCCCAATGGTTTCTCCCCTTTAGCCAAAGTCCTTTACCTAGGTGGCCCAGCCTTTGGCTGGGTCTTTCCCTTTTATGTCCATAGCAAAGCATCAGCCTCTCACTATTATTCCTGTCTAGGACTCCTCATTTCTTGGTTACCATTGTAAAGTCAATCACTGTACTCTCTCATCTTCAGTCCTCAGTTCCCCTAAAGGGGTATATAAATTCCCGAAATTCTTTTGTCTTTCAGAGCGGTCCTCTCTCATGGTGGCCCTCCCAGGAGTTCAGTGACCAGAGCTGCCAGAGTCTGGGGACTCTGGGAGAATTTTAGCACACAGCTCTGTGAGGAGGCCTAATTTAGCGCTGAACTCCTCTCCATAATTAAAGAGTGGTTTTTCTGACTATTTAATAGTTCTGTGTTTTTTCCAGTTTAATACCTGTTTCAATTATTAATTCTTCTGGCTTCTCTAAAGCTTTGAACACTTGACATCCAACTATTCCTGATTAGTCTCTTTTCTTAGTGTCTATAATTCTCTCTCTCTCTCTCTTTCTCTCTCTCACACACACATCCCCAACTCCCTTTCTATTCTTCTGTGTGTGTGAGGCTAGGTGTGTCGGAAGGTTTCTCTGTGGGGCTGCCTCTTCTCTGTCTCCTTTATTGAATCATCCTGATTCAATCTTCATCATCTATCACCTCTAAACTCTGAATTGATCTCCTTCATCTCTCTATTTCTGGGGTCACACTGGTGGTATCATCTCTTGTAGTCTACCTGCATACCTGGCATCAGACTGAACTTGATCCAGAGCCTAGGACAGAGGGAAGAGAGCCAGGAGGTTATAAAAAGGGCTAAGCAGGAAGTTGGGGCTCTCTCTGTCTCTCTGCCTACAAACTTCCATGCTGGGGTGTGGGGGAGGAGCCATGTGGAAAAATTAGATTAGGGCCCTTTTCTCTCTCTTTTTCTTCCTGTGTCAAATGAGAAATCAGTGTGTTGTTCTCAAATTATTAATAGTTATTAATATCTAAAAACTGGCGTTTCCCTCCCCCTCTCCCCATATCCTTACAAAGGCTTTACAGCTTTAAGTGAGTCTATCTGGGAATTGCCCTAGGCAGGAGTCCCAGGCAGATGATCTTAGATCCTAGAGTATCTTTGTATTTGGATTGTATCTTCTTCCTGGAGGTCAAGCCCAAAGGTTTGACTGATCCTCTTATCAGCCCCTCCTAGATAATCCAATCCCAAACTACTCCCCTTTTGTATCTGTCCCCAATTTCCTAATCATTTCTTTAAAATATTGATCTGCTTCCATGTATCCATTGTGACGCTATTCTCCAATTTCTTGAAGATGTTAATTAGCTTGAATGTGTTCACTGAAAAGCCATTGTAAAGTTATTCTACACTCTGTAGAATATGGTAAATATTGTAAAACTGTTATAATCCCTTCTGGGAGACTTGATTGCATCAGAATTCTCCTATAAGTAAGAGATTTTTCTGTGAATTTTTTGGCATTTCACCTTGGGTCAATGACTTGAGACAGTTCCCCCCCTCTCAATAAAGCATTATATTTTAAATTATTAATTTCCCACATATTTTTAGCAAGTGGTTGAAGTGGGTGTACTTTGAAATTTTCAAGGTTCCCACAGTTTCCACTCCATACATAACTATCCAAATAATCCTAATAAATTTTATTAGAATCTAAGGGCCAACTCCTATTTTAATTGACACATTTGCAAAAACAGTCTCTCTAGGGATGGCTATTAGGAGGAAAGGGGAGGTGGGGGGACATGGCACAGGCATTGTTATTAGGAAATGAGGAGCAGGTATGTGATTTAGTGAATTGAGAGTCAGGACTGGAGACTGCAAGTCCTGGGTTCGATCTGTCTTCAGACACTTCCAAGCTGTGTGACATTGGACAAGTCATTCAATCCCCATTGCCTAGCCTTTGCCACTTTTCTACCTTGGAACCAATATATAGTATTGACTCTAAGACGGAAGTTAAGGTTTTTAAATATATGCATATGTATTAGTGAGAAGTAATTATAATACATTTTAAAAATCAAAACATTAATAAAACAAAAACGAAACCTTCTCAAGTACTACCTGTCAAAAAAATATTTTTAAAAATTTTGCTGTGTGCCAGACATGTTAAGTGAGGGGAAATAAAGGGAAAAGATGCCTTGCCCTTGAAGGAGCTCATAATTTAATATAATAGCATATTAAAGGAAACTGAAAAGAAGAGGGAAGGATTTGGGGGGAGGGTAATAAAGCCCATAGGAATGGAATCAGGTGAAAGTTATGAAATGGTAGCCTTGGCCAAGCCAACCTCCTTAAAGGGAGGATCTGGGAGGAACTCTCTACTGTCCACCCTCTACCGGGTTCCCCAAACTTTTTACACAGGGGGCCAGTTCACTGTCCCTCAGACCATTGGAGGGCTGGACTATAAAAAAAGACTATGAACAAATCTGTATACCACTCTCTGGGATAGCAGAGACTTCAATGCCTGCTGTGATGGGCCTGTCACACCTTACACAGGTCCATCACCACCACCACAATACCTGAAAGCAGTATACACAGTGTGGAATCCCCTCCCCCAGATCTTCGATCACCATGCTGATGTCTTCCATTGTGCAGCCCACAGTTACTCTCAGAACAAGGCACCATGCAAAGGATTATGTCACCAGAAATAGTACTGTACGTGGATGCCACACTTTGTGGTGCTGCCACATACAGTGCTCCTCTCACTGACCAACAGTGAAAGAGGTGCCCCTTCCGGAAGAGGGGTGTGGGGGCAGGATGTGATTGAGACATGAAGAGAGAGAGGTTTTGCAGGACTTGTGGTCCAAGATGCAAGGCTGGAGACATAGCTCTAGCTATCAATCAAGAGAATACTCCAATGGAATGTTCCCAGGAGTGGCAGTTGGGGGTTTGCTGGCCACACTGAGAAGAGAAACTTGGCTTTTGGACTTTGTCTCTGTCTCTCTGACTCTGAGTAATTGAAGCTGAGAAAGGAGACAAGCCAGGCTGATTTTGTGAGAAAGAAGAAAGAAGATCTTGAAAATCCATTGTCCTCCATCTCCCTAACTGTCTAAGCGTCACAGTTTGTGCCTGGACTACTTTCTCAATCCTTCATTTAGATTAGGTACTTCCTCATCCCTCTTACCTCAGTTTCCCATCCTGTTATCCCAATAAACTGAGAAAGCAACTAGAGTATCTTTATAGTTCACTCAGGAGTGAGGGAAGAAGCAAAAGGCTTCAAGAAGATTGGGAGGTGAGGGAGGCAAAAGGAGAGGATTGGCCTGGACCTACTACAGTGTCTGATACACTCTTATTTGGAAAGAGAAGGGGAACTTGTGACTGATTTCATTAGAGCAGGGAATTCCCCTGTCAAATGTAGCTTGGGGGAGAAGAGGAGCTATGAGAATGGGAGAGGGACCCAGACTGGAGGCAAGGGGGGTGGGGAAAGGAGAGAAAAGTCCCTGGTCTGCTTCTCCTCTCCATCCTTTCCCTCTCTCCTACTGGACTCTGACCTTTGCCAATGATGGGATGTGGTGAGGTGAGGGGCAGCGAGGTTCCCCCTCATACTCTCCTTTTGTCTTTATTGGTCTTAAAGGGCAACCACCACCACCACCTCCTCCCCTCCCCCCCATTAGCAACAGCAGCTCCAGTTTCAGGGAACTTTAGTTTTAGAACTTTTAAAAACTTAGTTCTTAAGTGATTTTTGTTGCTTGTCAAACATTTTGGACATTTAAATTTTTGTTAAAATTGAAGAAAAGGCAACTTGAGCCATCACTAAGTCATAGCGCCACAGCAGGATTGACCTCCCAATAAATAATGTTATTTAACATTATTAATTAACATTTAATAACAGAAATTAATGAATTAATATTAATTAATAAATAATGTTCTTATTTTTAACCCCCCCCCAAAAAAAGGAGAGGGTTGGTTAAGGGAGGGAGTGAAGGAGGAAGGAGATTAGGAAATAGATTGATCCATCAGCCATCAGTAGGAATCAATAGGCAGACCCCAGAGCAAAACCCAGAGGAGTCCCTTGTGTATCAGTATCCCTGTGTGGCATTCCTCAGCATTTCTCATTCCTACCTCCATTATAAATAAGCAGCATCAGGTTCCTGTAGCAACTTTCTAGCCAAAGCCAGAAAACAGCAGTCATTGTAAAAGAAACAGTTTCCCCTCAGTTTATTTCAATAAGAGATAATTTCCTCAGTTTACCTTCACTATTTCAATAAATAATAGTTTCCAGTCAGTTTATTTTTCCATTTCAAGGATAAATGGCCTCAAAGGGACCCCTTTTTACTCTCTCTAATCAGAGAAAGGAAGGTGACTCAAGGGTTAAGATTACAAGAGAACAAGTCAATTGCAGAGTTAATGTGATATCAACTTGGAATCTGGAGACCCCAAGGTTGCACCTGTTCCTGTGAGAATTCACCCTGAGGGAAGTTTCAGATTTCTCTATTTCAGATTGAATAATAAACCTTAAAGTCCTCAATGGTCCTAGTTGGATGGCACTAGTAGACCTTAATCAAATTTTAGATATCCTTTTGTCTTAGTGGTTTCTCCCATTATAGCAAAGTCCTCTCCCAGGATCCAGAACCCTTGGCTGGACCCTTACCTTTTTTATACATTGTAAAACATCAACTTCTTCCCTAATACCCCAGCCTCTGGATAAGGTTTCTTTCCCAAATCTGTTTGTATTCTGTCAGTATAGGCTGAATGGCTCATTTCCTTGTAACCATGGTAACGTCAATCATACTTCCCTATCCCTTAGTTCCCCAAAAGGTATATAAATTCCCCAAATTCTATTGTTCTTCAGAGAAAGCATCTAGCTTGGTGTCTTCTCCCAGGAATATGTTTCCAAAGTCCCCAGGTTATAGACCCTATGAAGTTTCTGGTACTGGGCTCTATGTAGTGGCCAATTATTGGACTTATCCCTCTCTTGATTAAAGATGGCTTTTTCTGGCTGCTTTAGTAGTTCTGTATTTTTCTCAAGTTAACCATGATAAACAGATTTTAATGTGTCAATTAGGCCTTCAATAGTTCCTCATTAACTCAAGGACAAAATATAAATCCTTCATCCTGGTATTTAAGGCCTTCTATAGTCTGGCTCTATATTCCCTATTTTATTTTATACTATTATTCCCCTTTGTAAGTTCTACATTCCAGCCAAACTAGACTACTAAATCTTTTAAGATGATGATGTTCCATTAGAGAAGAAAAAGAAATTGAAGGTATTAAAATTGGCAATGAGGAGACCAAGCTGTCATTCTTTGAGGATGATATGATGATTTACTTAAAGAATCCTAGGGAATCAACCAAAAAGCTAATCGTAATAATCAACAACTTTAGCAAAGTTGCAGGATACAAAATAAACCCACATAAGTCATCAGCATTTCTATATATCTCCAACCCAGTTCAGCAGCAAGAATTAGAAAGAGAAATTCCATTTAAAGTCACCCAAGACAATATAAAATACTTAGGAATCTATCTGCCGAGACAAACACAGGAACTATATGAACACAACTACAAAACACTTTCCACACAGCTAAAACTAGATCTAAAAAATTGGAAAAACATTGATTGCTCATGGATGGGACGAGCTAACATAATAAAAATGACTATCCTACCCAAACTTATCTATCTATTTAGTGCCATACCCATTGAACTGCCAAAAAACTATTTTACTGAATTAGAGAAAACCATAACAAAGTTCATTTGGAAGAATAAAGGATCAAGGATATCCAGGGAAATAATGAAAAAAAAAATACAAAGGAAGGTGGCCTTGCAGTCCCAGATCTCAAACTATATTACAAAGCAGCGGTCATCAAAACAATTTGGTACTGGCTAAGAGACAGAAAGGAGGATCAGTGGAATAGACTTGGGGTAAATGACCTCAGCAAGACAGTTTATGACAAACCCAAAGACCCCAGCTTTTGGGACAAAAATTCAGTATTTTATAAAAACTGCTGGGAAAATTGGAAGACAGTGTGGGAGAGATTAGGTTTGGATCAACACCTCACACTCTACACCAAGATAAACTCAGAATGGGTGAATGACTTGAATATAAAGAAGGAAACTATAAGTAAATTAGGTGAACACAGAATAGTATACCTGTCAGACCTTTGGGAAGGGAAAGATTTTAAAACCAAGCAAGACTTAGAAAGAGTCACAAAATGCAAAATAAATAATTTTGACTACATCAAATTAAAAAGGTTTTGTACAAACAAAACCAATGTAACCAAAATTAGAAGGGAAGCAACAAATTGGGAAACAATCTTCATAACAAAAACCTCTGACAAAGGTCTAATTACTCAAGTCTATAAAGAGCTAAACCAGTTGTACAAAAAATCAAGCCATTCTCCAATTGAAAAATGGGCAAGGGACATTGTTACAAGGGAATCACTTTAAAAGACTGATATATATTAATTTAAGGTCGCCAAGGAATCAGCTATGTAATTCCTAAATGAAAACTCAAGTCAGCCGTCAGCCTTTTTTGGAGTTTAATTACAATAGGAGCAAGAAAGGAATTAGAGATATATATAGAGAGAGAAAGGGGAGAGAAGGGAATAGGGCTTAAATACCCCTTCTGTTTAGGCTGGGCCAAAAGGCCCAAGCCCTTAGATAGCTGGGGCAAAGAAAAGAGATCAGTCCCTTTCACTCACGTGTCCAAAATGGAGAAACAGTCTCAGAGGCCCCCACCTTCAGCTTCCTTCAGAGCAAGCTTCCTCCGAGCCCAGGAACCACACCGACCAAAAACTCAATCCTCTCTCCTGAGTCTCCAGACCCTCCTATCTTTAAGGACACCATCCAAGTTGCCTCCCCTCAGTCCTCACATCTACCAATCACTCTTCATCAATTTCCCTGTCAATGGAGGCTCTCGCTTAACCCAGGACTGCCCAGAGGTTTCTGGCTTTTGCACATGTCTGTTGAAGGTCATATTTTTCAAATGATTAAATCTTTACTCCTTTGTTCCAGCCCTTTCTAAATCCTGTTAACTTGAGTATGGTAGAGATTGGAATAATTAAATTTTGATCTAGGCTGCAGCCCTTACTCAATCCTATTAGGACTGAATAGGGTGGAGTATCTCCATTGTATCAATTCTAAAATCAATCAAGACTCAAAGAAATTCCTGTTCTATGCTTAAGCATAGGTCAAAGTCCTTTCCATTGTTCAGCAAAGGGTTTCTGTCCTAAAGTAATCTTAAGAAGGGAAGAGAAGGAACCTCCCATGCCAATGGAGTTCCCATTCCAATAGACTATCAGTAAGAAATTTTCCAAGTATGAAATATCCCAATGGTGAAATTTTCAACAATTATAAGTCTAAGGAAATTTGAGGTTTACAACATGAATAGGCAATTTTCAGTTAAAGAAATCAAGACTATTAATAAGCATATGAAAAAGTGTTCTAAATCTCTGATAATCAGAGAGATGCAAATAAAAACAACTTTGAGGTATCACCTCACACCTAGCAGATTGTTCAACATGACAGCAAAGGAAAGTAATGAATGCTGGAGGGGATGTGGCAAAGTCAGGACATTAATGCATTGCTGGTGGAGTTGTGAATTGATCCAACCATTCTGGAGGGCAATTTGGAACTATGCCTAAAGGGTGATAAAAGACTGTCTGCCCTTTGATCCAGCTATAGCACTGCTGGGTTTGTACCCCAAAGAGACAATAAGTAAAAAGACTTGTTCAAGAATATTCATAGCTGCACTCTTTGTGGTGGCCAAAAATTGGAAAATAAGGTGAAGCCCTTCAATTGGAGAATGGCTGAACAAATTGTGGTATATGTTGGTGATGGAATACTGTTGTGCTAAAAGGAATAATAAAGTGGAGGAATTCCATGGAGATTGGAACAACCTCCAGGAAGTGATGCAGAGTGAGAGGAGCAGAACCAGGACAACATTTTACACAGAGACTGACACATTGTGGTACAAGAGAACATAATGGACTTCTCCAGTAATGGTTTTACAATGTCCCTGAACAACCTGCAGTGATCTACGAGGAAAAAAAAAACTATCCTCAAGCAGAGGACAAACTGAGGGAGTAAAAACACCGAGGAAAAGCAATTGCTTGACTAGAGAGGTTGAGGGGACATGATGGAGGAGAGACTCTAAATGAGCACCCTAATGCAAATACCAACAACAAGGAAATGGGTTCAGAGCAAGGACACATGTGATACCCAGACAAATCGTGCGTTGGCTAGGGTGGGGGTAGGGGGGGGGGGAAGAGAAATGATCTGTTTCCAATGAATAATGTATGAAAATGACCAAATAAAATAATGTTAAAAAAAAAGATGATGATGTTCCATAACAATAGGCCTATTACCTGAAAGGTTCTCTCTACTCCTCTCCGTCTTTCAGGATACTTATCTTCAATCAAATTTTAGCTCAGGTGCCTTAAATAATTTCCTAATCTCTACCCCATCCCTGGTTATTAGTGTTCGTTTCCTCCAGAAATTATCTGCTTAGGGTTGGGAGTGTTTCATTTTTGCTTTTATATCCTCAGTGACTTGAACATAATAGGCACTTAATAGTGATTGTTCTTTTAAAAAAAAAAATTAAGCCATTGGATAAGTTGTTGAAAAGCTTTTAGTGATCTAAAGAGCTTCTGCTGCAAAGACTGAAATTTTTGAAATCAATATTATTCTAGTAATACTATGTGATTCGAAATCAGGGAACACTCTCAAATTGTAAGTAAATCAAAGGTCATTGAAGAGGAACATGGTGTGGAGAAATATTCATAGCTCATGGGAAGGTAAATCCAGTATAATAATAGTTGCTACAGAGGGAAGAGCTAGGAGGGTATATATAAGGTCAGCAGGGATAGCACGGAGCTCTCTTTACCTCCTCTCTTGAATAGAAGAGTGCCTTTCACTGTTTTGGAAAAAAATATGTAGGCCTCAGCCAGCTAAATGGAGATTCCATAATCAGGTTAATCCTTCCTTAAGAGAAATCTGCTTCTATCTCAATCTTCTCTCTCATCTTTTACCTTCTCAATTTTATTAATAAATCATTAAAACTCTGGCCAGGTTCCCCATTTTTATCATAACACCAGCAAGTAGTTGTAGAAAAGATTGTCAAGAGCATATACAAGAGGAGGTACACTGGTATTATACCAAAAATGAAGATCACAAGATAGTTTGCAAGTTCCACTAGTATCCCTGAGATTTTAAAAGAATAAGATGGCTACCATGCTCCTGAATACTCATTGGAGTGTTGTTGGGTGTAGAGGTATACCCCTGGGGTTCGGGAAGGATACCTTTTGTAAGAACGCAAGACTCCAAACTTAACTTAAAAATAAAGAGATTTATTAGTAATGTTGAATTCTTGGTCAGCAAGACAGCATGAGTGGAGCAACCTGGGAAGTACTAATGGTACTTACCTCACAGGCCTTTGTGAGGATCAAATGTGACAATACATGTAAAGTGATTTGCAAACTTCAAAGTGCCATATATTAGAGACCGCAATATTCTTTAGAAATTGGTTGAAGATTCAAATTTTCTCTTACTTGACCTTCTCTGAAATAGGCCCACTATATAGTATGTCAATCCAGAGCTTTCTTCAATCACTATTCTGATTTCAGGTAATCAAGCCACAAATATGACCACAACTGCAGTCGAATGCAGAATCTATTTGTTTTATTTTGCTTCTTTTAATGAATTTCAGACAATTGGCTTTCAAGAGGCTTATCTATGACAAAAGCCAGGTGACAAAAGTCAGGTGACAAACTAGTTGTAGAGAGTAAACAAGAGAAGTTAGCAGGTGGCAGGAGGGGATGGGAGATTTCACTGAGAATGAATTGTTTCAGCCTCATTTTGAGGTTTAATTCAAGATAATTGTTTTTCTTATTCACAGTAGAGGCTGAACTTTACATTGTAAGACAGATGATTAAAATTCCAATAGAGAAAACAGAAAGAGATCTGGCTTTGGGATTGGAGGCCCTATGTTCAAATCTAAGCTCTTCAATTTATTACCTGTATGACATTGCATAAGTAACTTACCTTCTCTGACTTATATTTTCTTCATTTGTAATATAAGGAGGTTGAACTATTACAGTGATGGCAAACCCATGGCACACATGACAAAGATGGCACACAGAGACCTCTCTGTGACCACGTGCACTGCAAGTCCCATTTCTGTTGACTAATAAAATGGTGGCTTCAGGAATAGCAAAGTCAGTATACTAGAGAGAAGTGAGTTTTATTTTGAATATGTCATTTGAGGTAAAGGAAGAATATCTAGGTCAATGTGGTTGGTAGGAAGTATAAAGTGGCTCCTATAAATCTTGAGAGAATTTAGTCAATATTACAGATTTCTTGGAAATACAGATGTGGAATTAATTTTCACAGAGATAATAGTTCAAATCACATAATTGGTTGAGATCTCTAAGAGAAAGACTTTAAAGAAAAAAATAAGGGGGCTAAAGTTAGAACCTTGGGGAACAATCATATTTAGAGCCTTGGAAGAAGAAGAATAGTTAGGAAAGTTAGAGAAGTGATGCAGGAGGTGGAAAACTGGAGTGGTTCGATGTCATATACAGTAGAGGAAGAAAGAATTCGAAGAAGGAAGAGAATGAAATTTATCTGTATGAAATGTCACAAAATATATATTTTTTAAAAAATAGGGACAAAGAATTAGTCTCTAGGTTTGGAGATTTAATTTCTTGACAGAGTAGTTGTGGATTCAACACTAATTTCCTCATTTCTACAGATGAGAAAACTGAGGCCAATGGAGGTTAGGTAAGCTGTTGAAGATAGGTAGTAAAGATCAAGAGGAAGGATTTTAACCCAGGGCTTCTGACTACAAAATCAGAACAGTAACAGGAACCCAAACCATACCATAAAGATAAGAGAAATGAGTGGGTAATGTAGAACTGGGGCAGCAATTGCAGACTAATCTTTAGAATAATTTGAGGAGTAAAAGAGAAAATCTGTTTTCTTAGTAAATAAATTAGAAGGTGAGGTCATTATGCTTAGATGTAGACAGGCAGGTAAGATTGGGGTTTTAAGAATAGTAGAAAATTTGGAAAGAACTGCTATGAGGCATTTATTAGGGAACTAATAAAGAGATGGACTGCCAGGCAGAAATAAGACCCTTAGTGAGGCTATGTGGTATCAGTCAACTGATCAATCAACAAGTATTTATTCAGCATTTAGTAGGTACCTGGCACTGTGCAAGATTCAAATGAGACAATAAAGCAATTCCTATTCTCAGGGAATTTATGGAATTGTGGTTAATTTTTACAAAATTACTTTTTTCAGCAATGCACAGCAATAGGCAAGAGTGGAAAAGGAAAAGGAACTTAAGGATCAGGAGTGGAAAAGAAGCTATAATGGCCAGTCAGCCAACTGAAGAATTATAGGTTACCAGTAACAGTGTTGTTCCTTAGAGTACAGTACTAAAAAGGAGGCAAATGAACACTGAAGAGGACTAGAAAAATAGGAAGGGGACAAGAGATTGAAGTTTTTAAGTATTACTTTTATTAACTAGAGAAATAAATAAACTCTTAAATCGTACATTTCATACAGTAAATATATTTTTAATAATCTAGTCAGTGTTTCAGTAAGTTCATTTAGGAAAAGTAAGCCAATTTGACTGACATTTCTAGGTGTCATTGATTGATGTTACAGAGACAACTATCTGGAATTGGCTGGTTTTAGTAGGGACTAAAATTAAATCCTGAACACCCTGGAACTGTCAGTGGTTCTAAATGTGATGTTGGGAAATTTTACAGGAAGTAGGGAGATCTAATTAGAAAACAAATCATTTTTTAAAATTAAGTTCATTTATTTATTTATTTAATTTAGGATATTTTTCCATGGTTACATGATTCATATTCTTTCCCGCCCCTTGTCCTACTCCCCTCCAATGAGCAATTCCACTGGGTTTTACATGTGTCATTGATCAAGACTTATTTTCATATTGTTAATATTTGTACTAGGGTGTTCGTTTAGAGTCTACATCTCCAATCACATCCCCATCAAACCATGTGATCAAGCAGTTGAAAAACAAACCATTTTTAATACTTAAAAGCAAGAGTATAAACTAATCTTTCCAGTTAAAGTAACACATTCTAGAGAAGAGGAACAAATTCTATCAATAAGTTATTTTTTATTGTAATTAAACTAGTATGGTTAAATTATTTTAGGGTTCATATACTAAGTACTGAAATACCAGTATCATATAAAGTATGCCCCTATTGCTTTCACATGTATTAATTCATAATTCTGCATCTTAAACAAGGAAACACTACTTCAGTTCTAACCAAAAGCTGGGGAAATGGAGAAAGGAAGAATACATTGAAACAAGAAGCTAAATGTCCCAAAATAAATGTTTGCTATGCATATTGATTTGAAAAACAACTACAAAAAGTACAAAAAACAAAAACAAAAAAACCTGTGCATGAGGGGAGGTAATTTAAAAATAAATATTTCTCCACTGAGGAAATTACTTAAGAGCATTTCTCCTTACACAACAATTGCCCCACTAAAACTGCTCAGATCAGTGAGTATCAGGATTCTCTGTTGTCTAAATGCCAATCATGTAAAAGGAAGGCTGAGTGTAGCATTCATATATTCTTTGAGCAATTACAAGTGACTTTTTAAAAGTACCTTGCAGAATTCAATTTTTTAGTTTGGGGTTTTCTAGTCAGACTAAATCTCTTAGTTTCTTTCTAAATGCTAGGGTTAAGGAAATGGTTTCAACAAAAAATATCATTATATGAAATGTACATTCCTCTCTATTTTCTTCTCCTTAGTGCATTTTGCACAGCAAAAGAAAGTTCAGCTAATTCTTTTCTGATTAATTTAACTGAAAATCTGAATTTCATTCAAAGTAAGCTTCTCCAGGGACCAAATCACAACAAATGTTAAGAAAGATAGCTTTCAGAGGCAGCTAGTTGGCTCAGTAGATAGAGAGCCAGGCCTGGAGACAGAAGATCCTGTATTCAAATCTTACCTTGGAAACTTCTTAGCTATGTGACACTTAACCCCCATTGCCTAGCCCCTACTGCTCTTCTACCTTTAGAATCAAAACATGGAATTGATTTGAAGACAGAAAGTAAGGATAGCTTTCAAAGTGAAAAACCCTACCCCCCACCCCCCACATAATAAAACCTGACTCTTTGGATTTCATTGAAGTTCCTTTGTTCTTATTTCCCAAGAAAAACATTTTCAATTTAAGAACCTTAATCTTTACTTTAGGATTGAAAATATTATGCTTGCCTTATTCATACCAGGACCCTATCATATATCTTGAACTTTGTAAAATTCTTTTTTTCTATAAATAAGGCATATTTTTCCACTTTCTATCTAAATTGCTGCCCACTGTGATAGATGATACACAATTTGGAGGTTTGTAGAGCGCTTGAGTACAGTTCTTTGATTACCATTTACTATATAGGTGACTGAGAAATTCACTTTTCTAGTCATGATTTTCTTGTTTCTAAAATGATCAGCCAATACTGGATGGCATTCCAATTGTAAATCATTGGGCTTTAAAACCAGGAACAGCTGAATTCAAATTTATTGCCTCCAGGACTTACTAGTCAGATGATATTGAGTTTCCTCAACTGAAAAATGGGATAATAATAGCATCTACCTCCCCAGATTGTTACAAGGATCAAATGGGTTATTATTTGTAAAGCATTCCTCACAGTGTAAGTATAGGTATTTTGCAACGAGGTAGCACAATGGATAGAAAGCAGGGCCCAGAGTCAGGAAGATCTGAGTTCAAAATTGACCTCAGATACTTACTAGCCGTTTGCCTTGATTTCCTCAACTATAAAATTATTTGGAGAAGGAATTGACAAACCACTCCAGTATCTTTGCCAAGAAAACCCCAAATGGGGTCATGAAGAATCTGACACAACAAAACAAAGTGTTTAATAAATGCTTTCCCCCTTTTCCTTTCTGTCCTCTAAGGTCCAATAAATTCATTAAAATTGGACCCAAAAGGGGGCCACTAGGTGGCTCAGTGGATTGAGAGCCAGGCCCAGAGATGGGAGGTCCTGTGTTCAAATTTGATCTCAGACACTACCTAGCTGTGTGGCCCTGGGCCAGTCACTTAACTCCCATTGCCTAGCCCTTAACACTCTTCTACCTAGGAACCGATATATGTTACTGATTCTAAGATGGAAGGTAAGGGTTTAAAAAAAATTGGACACAAATGGTTGCATTTTTAAATTTCTTTTTATTTGTTAAAATTATATATGGAAGCATTTTTTAAATTATTTATTTAATTTTTTTATTTAGAATATTTTTCCATGGTTACATGATTCCTGTTCTTTCCCTCCCTTTCTCCCTCCCCACTCCCAGAGCCAACACACAATTCCACTGTGTTTTACATGTATCATTAATCAAGACCTATTTGCAAAAGTGATTGTTTAGAGTCTACATCCCCAAACATATCCCCATCAAACCATGTGATCAATCATGTTTTTCTTCTGTGTTTCTACTCCCACAGTTCTTTATCTGAATGTGGATAGTGTTCTTTCTCATAAGTCCCTCAATTGTCCTGGATCATTGCATTGCTGCTAATAGAGAAGTCCATTACATTCAATTGTGCCACAGTGTATCCCTCTCTGTGCATAATGTTCTCCTGGTTCTGCTCGCTTCACTCTGCCTCAATTCCTGGAGGTCGTTCCAGTTCATATGGAATTCCTCCAGTTCATTATTTCTTTTAGCATAATAGTATTCCATCACCAACAGATACCACAATTTTGGAAACAATTTTTTTAACAATTACTTCCTGAACTTTTACAGTCCAAATTTTCCTCCTTCTCCTTCCTTTCTTTCCTTTCCAGATAGTAAACAATCTGTTAGGAACTATTCCAGTGTTGTCATGCAATACAAATTTCTATATTTCTCATGTCATGAAAGAAGGCATCTATTGCACAAGCAAGAAAAAACTCGTGAAGTAAATAGGGTGAGAAATGGCATGGTTTGATCTGCATTCATACTCTAAATTCCTTCTATGGCTGTGAGTAGCATTTTTCATCATGAGACTGTTAGGGTTGTCCTCAACCCTTGCATTGCTGATAACAGTTCTTCAGAGTTGATAATCATATGATATTTATTATTATATACACTGTTCTGATTTTGCTCATTTCACTTTGTATTAGTTCATATAAATCTTTCCAAGTTTTTCTAAAATCATTCTGTTCATCATTTCTTATGGCATAATAGTATTCCATTACAACCATATACCACAATTTGTTCTGCTATTTATTCCTTAATAGATGGACATTCCTTCAGTTTCCAATTTTTTGCCACAACAAAAAGAGCTGCTACATTTTTGTGCAAGTAGGACCTTTCCCCTTATCTTTGATCTCTTTGTGATATAGACCTAGTAGTGGTATTGCTGGGTCAAAGGGTATACAGAGTTTTTATGACCCTTCGGGCATGGTACCAGATTGCTCTGCAGAATAGTTGTCAATTCACAGCTTCACCAACAAGGTATTAATGTCCCAATTTTCCATCATTGATAATTTTCCTTTTTTTTTTGTCCTATTAGCCAATCTGATAGGTATGAGGTAGTATCTTAGAGTTCTTTTACTTTGCATTTCTCTAATCAATAGTGATTTGGAGCATTTTTTGATGACTATAGATGATTTTGATTTCTTCATCTAAGAACTGTCTGTTTATATCCTTCTGACAATTTATCAACGAGAAAATGATTTATATTCTTTACAAATTTGCCTCAGTTCTCTATGGATTTGAAAAATAAGGCCTTTGTCACAGATACTTCCTACAAATTTTACCCCAATGTTTCCTAATTTTGATTACATTGGTTTTGTTTGTACAAAAAACTTTTAATTTAATGGAATCAAAATTATCCATTTAACTTCTTGTAATATTCTCTATGTCTCATTTGGTCATAAATTCTTCCCTTATTCATAAGTCTGACAAGTAAACTATTCTGTGTTTCCCAAATTATTTTATGGTATCTTTATTTCTAGGTCATGTATCCATTTTGATTTTATCTTGGTATATGGTATGAGATGTTGGTCTATGCCTATTTTCTGCCATACTCTTTTCCAGTTTTCTCAACAGTTTTTGTCAAATAGTAAGTTCTCCCAATAGCTTGGATCTTTTGGTTTATAGAACACTTTATTACTATGGTCATTTATTGTGTTGATTACCTAATCTATTCCACTGATCCACTACCAGACTGTTTTGAGAGCTGCTTTATAGTACAGTTTGAGATCTGGTACAGCTAGTCCTCTGTGCTTTTATTTCCTTTCATTTAATCCCTTGATATTCTTGGCCTTTTGTTCTTCCAGATGAATTTTGTTATTTTTTCTAGTTCTATGAAGTAATTTTTGGGTGGTTTGATTATATGGCATTTTAAATTTAAGCAGAATTACCATTTTTATTATATTGGTTTAGCTTACCCATGAGCAATATCTTTTCAATTGTCTAGGTATGACTTTATTCATGTGCAAAGTGTTTTGCAATTTTCATACAGTTGCCAGTGCAAGAAGTGGATATTAACACTTCTTAAGATGGTAAGGTTGAAAAGTCCTGTGTCTGTTACCAGGCTGAAAGACCAAAATGGCTGCCTTCAGTCCAGGATCTCTCAATAATGCAATCTGACTTTATGTAAGTTAATAAAAAGGGTTTAATATGGTATATAAACAAGGAATAAGACAGGGAGGAGAGCCAAGGAAATTCCCTATTCTAATGCTTTATTTCTCCACCCTCCAAGCTAGAAAGACTCTCACGAGTCTGTCTTCTGGACTTGCTAAGTAACAGCTACTCTATCTGTATCCAAAATAATCCTTGTTCTAGCTATCCTGACTAGGCCACTCTAAAAACAGTGTTTGATAATGGCAAATATAGTTCAGGTTGCTGAATAAGGATAGTGACCAGCTGGCAGGGTCACCATGGCCCTACAGGCAAAAGCTGTAGGCTTTTCTCTAGGTACAGACAGACAAAACGTCTTCCACTGGCTGGCTGGCTGGCTTCTCTGGAAACACAAAGGTATCTTGAATTCAGGACAGGAACAAAGAGGCAGGAACCCATAGAAAGCTGAGTCCAGAAGCTTGAAACTCGTCTCAGGGCTCAACCCACAGGGCAACAGCTCCTCCCAAGCAGGTCAGTTAACCCCCAAAGTTCCAATCTCAACAGGAACCCCCAGCTCCAGCATCTGTCCTCTCTATCCTGTTGTAAGATTCCTCTGGAACTCTCTTTCTCTTGAGTTCCATCTGAGTTTCCTGCTTTGCAACTTGGTATAATTTTATTCTATAATTCCTTCTCTTCACAGATGAGGAAAACCATCTGTGAACCAAAATACTTACCTTATTTCTTTATAATTCATTTACCTGTTCTATGTTCTATCCCCCCAAAATAACACACTCTTACTCTAACAATGCTTCCCCTATTTTTACTTATTACTAATATTAAAATTTAAATATTCCATCTGTGTTTCCTGCTTTGCAACCTGATATAACAAATCTTTCTTCTTTATTTCTCTATTTTATACCAGGTTTGTTTTGATAGGTTCATTCCTGGGTATTTTATATTATCTTCAGTTATTCTAAATTGAAGGCTGAATATTGTTATGCAGAACTACCCCTCCTTCAATTAATTTTTTTAAAACTTAGCTTTATTTTTAAAAGATAATTTCTGATTCTTGGCATGATCCTTAGATTTGGTAAATTAATAAATTAAGAATTCACTGGTCCTGCATGACTTCTGCTTCAGTCATTGTTCTTTTTTGTTTGTTTGTTTTTTTGTTAAACATTTATAACCTCAGTCTTTTCAAGACCTGAGGAAAACACAATAACCAGCCAACAGTTACTATGGTATGTGGGCTTTTTTTTGTGTTTGGGTCCTTGAAAGGTTCTGCATTCCTACTTTACATGGTGCCCGGAACTGGCTGTATGTGTTTATTTGTGTGTGTGTTAAGTTAATAAAAATAAATTTAAAAACTTATTTAAGAATACCAAAACTGAATACCATCTGTGGGTTTTTACCAACTTTTTTTTCCTAACTTCATGAAACCACTACCACAGTGATCCAAAAGGGGAGAGGTCCAAGTTAATTCTTAAATGGAGTATGTCTTATTTTGAATTTTTCTCAGACATCCAAAGGAACGAGTATGGTTTTAGCAAAAAGAACTCCAGCCCTGAAATTCAAGAAGATATGGATGGATTCAAGTTCTGCCTAATTAAATTCATTTGTCCAGGTACCACTATGTTATATTTTCTCTATCCGAAAGTATTCTTTGTGTTACTTGAATTCAAGTGTCTTAGATGAATAATGCTTCCAAAATAAGAAATGTCATGTTTTTTTGTAGTTTTGAAATGGCAAATTCTTTTTTTTAAACCCTTACTTTCTGTCTTTGTATCAATTCTAAGACAGAAAACTGGCAAGGCCTAGGCAATCTGGGTTAATTGACTTGACTAGGGTCTTAAAGCTAGGAGGTGTATGAGATCAAATATGAATTCAGGTCTCCCAGACTCCAGGCCTGGAGCTCTATTTACCTAGCTGCCTAGAAAATTCTTTTGCTAAACTTATTTCTTTAGTATTTCATCCACAAGGTATATTTTTATAAGCAAGCAAAAA
The DNA here is from genome assembly GCF_027887165.1 of Monodelphis domestica. Lineage (NCBI taxonomy): Eukaryota > Metazoa > Chordata > Mammalia > Didelphimorphia > Didelphidae > Monodelphis > Monodelphis domestica. The sequence continues at coordinate 311,565,503 of NC_077228.1, forward strand.
TATCTTTCAAAAAGAGCTTCTAATGAAAATACTAATAACATATACTAAGGTTCTATACCATTGGAAAGATGTCATGACCCACTAAAAGAGGACAAAATTTGATCTTGAAATCCCTCATCTAACAGGCAGAGAAATCAAAGACTACAGTGAGTGGATTTCTTAAAACTAGTAAAGGTCCTATTTAATCCTTCCAAAGAACTGAAAGAAAAGGTTTCCCAAACTATACAGGTGAAACAGAGCTGCCCTTTTTATAGCACAGATCAAGATAATGCTAAATTCTGGGTTTTAAGGTCTGAAAACAATTAATCTAATACATGAGTTTAGTTTTGTTTGTAAAGCTCTAGAGCATGACCTAAGCCTCTAACAAAACCCCATAAATTACTTTAAAAATTGTTCTCTTTTTAGTGATCCCACCCTTCATTATTCTCCAATAAACTAAGGGGCCCAAGTATCTGGTATGTGAGGCATCTCAAAACAAAACTGAGGCAATTACAGATAGTGTGTTAAGTCTAAGGGTTTAAGTAAGTACTAAATGTTATCAGTACTTAATCAGCATTAAGTCCAAAGACTGCTTAGTAGATCTTCAAATTCGGACACCAGGTCTCCTCCAACTGCTTTTTTATAAGGTAAGGCAGGCCTGATGTGGCATGAGCTGCCTAGGGCCGGTTTCTCTAACCAGATCCACGCGTCTCAGCAGGAAATCACCCGAATTCACAGATACTGGAGACTCTCCGTCTGAGCCTGCACCAACACAAACAGCTGGTAAACGAGAATCCTGACTGAAGTAAGGTAAGATGAGTGGGGAGAGGGAATACCAATATAATTTTTAAGTTTCCAGCAAACTTTAATGTACCCTCCTGACTACTGAGAAGCAAAAGATTTGAGGACGTTGGTTTAACTGAAATAAGTAATTTTAAACGAAACACACTGGGCCTCGTTTGTCCCCCTACTGTCCATCTATTGCTAGCTCTGTCTCCTGCTTTCCCTTTGCCGGCCTCTCTCGGAGCACGATCTCCCTCTCTCTCCAGGCTTACTCCCCCGCACGGGGTGGAGGGGGGGGGGCCGGATGCTCTGGCTCAGCCACTTGCTATTCATCAACCGGTTCACACCGGCCGCCGCCGCCGCCGCGTCGTGACGTTCGGGAGGTGGTAGCTCCGCGGGGGCGGACCTTTCTCCCCCGCAACCCCAACCTTAACTCCCCCCGCCCTCTTCCCGCAACCTCGTCTTCTCTCATCCCTTGTCCTCGGGCTGCGATTGGTGGCCCGGGGTTCGCACGTCGCGTGGTGTACATAAGGGAGGGCTTGTGACGCAAGGGCGGCTCAACGCGCGTATTGGTTGCTGCGGGTGCGGGTCCGGCTCGGCGACGCGCTCTCTTCAGAGCCGCTCACTGTATGGTAGAGTCCCAGTGCCCCCGCCACCGCTGCTGCCGCCGCCGCTGCCGCCGCCTCCACCGCCGCTGCCGCCTCCCCGCGACGACCACCGCCGCCCCCTGCGCTGCAGTCGCCGCCACCACTGCCTGCTGCGCCGCCTCCGCCTCGGGACCGGCTGTATGATTAGGCCACAATCTTCAATGAGTAAACATATTCCTGTGAGTGTCCGCCGCGCGTCCCGAGCCAGGCTGTCGTGCTCGGTGGCTCTGCCGCCGCCACCTTTGTTCCGTTCCTCTCTTCGAGGGCTCACTGGCCGGTTCCTGGAGCCATTCGGGGCCAGGCTGTCGCCATGTGGCTGGGAGGGCTGGTGGGATCGGGATATAGGGAAGAAAAAGAACCGATCAGTGGTGCCAGGCTTCGGCCCGCCACGTCTGCTCTGCTTTGGGCTCTTTCGCTACCGGCAGGCGGCGGTTGGCAGCGGGAAGGCCAGTATAAGCTTCTCGGCCCCCCCACCCCCCTACTGGCCACTCGGGACCCGAAGCAGTTGAGGGCCGAGCGGAGGGTCGTGTGGCCGGGCCCGGTCGGGGGGGGTGACGGCCGCTGGGGGCGGGTGGGTCGGGCCGCTCGGCACAAAAGCCGCTTTGTGACCGCCGCCTCCGCCCTTGTCTCTGGGGGCCGGCGCGCCCCGGCCGTCGGGGAGCCCCCAGAGGACCGTAGAGCCGTTTCCCGGGTCCCTCTTTGTTCCGGAGAGAAAGAAAGCGGCCCGACTGGCCCCGCCGCCCCCGGCCGTGTGAATGCTCCTCGGACGCCCGAGGGTCCTGGAGGCGGTGGGTGTCAAGCCCACGGGGGAAGGGGGCGGGGAGAGTCCCCACCTCCCTTGCGCCCACCCGGGACCGGCGGGTGGGAAGGGGCGAGGAGCACATGTTACCCTCTGCCCCGAATTTAAAGAGGGCAGTGCGAGGCACTGGGAGGGAAGGCTGTCAGCCGGGCGCCGGGGACACCCGTTGGGCCGGCGGGAGGCGGGTAACGGTTTCCCCCGGGCCCGCCACCTTTCCCCCTCCCCCCCCAAGCTCTAGGCGTCAGCCCGGCGGGGAAATAGAGCCCAGTCAGGTAGCCGCCCGGGCACAGCTGGCCCCGGGCGCCGGAGACAAAATGGCTTCAGCGCCTGCTGGAAAGGGCGATTCAAACCCGTGATTGCAGGGGACAGCCTCAGCTTGAGGGCTGGGGCTTTCCAGGATCTCAGGGTGATCCCGGAGTGCGGAGAGATCCACCCATTCCCTCCTTCCCTGGTCCTGCCTCCCTGCTGGACCTGGGCAAGTGAGGAGGGCCCAGTCACTCCCCCATTCTTCTCCCCTGTCTCCACCTTGTAATTTGAGTTGTTCCGGATTTAACACCACACCTCAGGCTCTGAATAATGGGAACAAGTCGAGTCTTGTCTTTTCTCTGTGGGAGTTGGTTAGAAGTCCGGATTTGAGAACCGTGGAAAAGTGCCACCACGGACCTCTATTACATGTGAAGCCAGGAAGCCCCTCAGGCTCATCCCGATGTTTTCTTGGACTTTGGAAGAAACCTAGATTTAAAAACATTCTTAATCTGGAATTATTTGAAATTTCTCCCTTAAACCCATGGTCCTTTAATTCTTATAACAGTTTTTGGCCAGAATTTTGAGTTAGCTTTTTGGGGGACTACAAACTAATGAGCAGCATTATTCTGCAGCAGGAAGCATTAGTGGATTCCTGGTTCAAACTTTCTGAAGAGATTCTTGTCCTACTCTCCAGGATAATGTACATCTATATAGATTCTCAGTAATGGTGCTCAAGTCATCTAAAGAGATGGAGAAGAAGGAAATTATGACATCAAAAAATAGGAACACTAGATTGCCAACTAATAGCACTAATGATTTTTCAGTCCTAGTAAAGAACTTATATAATGAAATACTCCAGTGAGAATGTTCTCTCTAGACGTTGATTTAAAGACAGGTTTATCTTTTGCCTATACTAGTGTAATAACTCACATTTATAAACGAACCTCTAATATGTTTTTTTTGGTTTGTTTTTTCCCCCCAATTTGTAACTGGTGTGATCACTTCCATAATAGTAGGAAGAAACTAATGGGTACCTTGACCAGTTGAACAAGTCTTAGTAAAAACCCCTCCTAACATTCTTTTGCATTCTCAAACAAAAAACACTTTGCAGAACCTGGATCTTACCCAGCTTATCTGGAAAACAGTACTTTTGGAATAGGTTTTCTTGAGAATAAACTGATTACTACTACAGTTAATCTATACAGAGTGTGAATCTGAATTGTTGAAGGAATTGGCAGTTTTCTCTGTTTTTGTAATTTGTTCTTTTAAAGATAAGATATATTAGCATTTTCACTATATTAGATGGTGCTAGATTATTGCCCTTTTACCGAAGAGGAAGCTGGTTTTTTGGCAAGTATCTGTGGGTAAATGGCAGAATTCAGTCCAGATCTTTTTCTTCTAAACACCTCCCTTTGGGGAGGGAAATAGACCCTTCAGTCTTTTATTTCTGCCCCTTTCCTTTTTTTACTTCCAGCCCAGCCACAAGATGGCTCCACTGAGAAGAGTTGGCCAGGTAGTTTTTTGTTGGGGGAGGGGGGTGTTTTTCTTTGTTTCGTTATTTCTGAACCTTTGCCTGATAAGCAAAACCCTTCTAGCAAAGATCATGACAATTGTAGGAAAAAATAGCCTGAGAATAGAAATCACTTCTCACCTATTTTCCCACTTCTTCCTTTGTTACTATTCTAATGAGCATCTTCTTGCCTGACTTACACCCAAATATAGACACATGACAGCTGAAGAAATACACAATAAATAATTGAATTGTGGAATCATCAGTTTTTAATGGTGCCAGGTTTTTATTAAATTACTAAAAAACAATTGGCTATAAACTTCACCCTTATAGTAATCATCTTAACTCAATGGATGCTGGCTGTCATGTGCATATTAAAGTGATCAACATAATTTATTGTAAGAGTTATTAATCAAGTAACAGATTTGGCTTATTTCTATGTATTAAGTACTGATGATAAACTTTTGGTGAACAGATATTTTCTTAGGATATTCAGAAATTAGTGATTATTCCAAACTTGTATTCATTTAAGACTTCATATATTTCCATCCTTTGAAAAGTATTAAGACTTTGTTCCAACATAAATATTGCCCTTGCAACTACAAGTCTTGGGAGGAAAATAAATTAATTTGATGTGTTGGTTTTTTTTTTTTTTAATATGCATACTGACTGCACTTGGCAGTGTCCTCTAACTTAGATTGTGTCACTGTCAGGGTGGCCACGTCTAGGCTAGTAATAAAATTTTGTTCAAACTTCACTTAACTGAACTTTGATTTCCTGATTCTTGTCAGGTCACATTTTCTTAATGACCTGCAAGAGACTGAATGAAGTAACTAACTGACTTTCAGTTGTTGGTCTTAATCAAATTTAAAAATTGTTGGACATTGCCAATATCATCTTTATAGGTCTTTAGCAAATGAGTTTGTACTTTTTCTTCTACATAGTTTCCCCAAGATTCCTAGAAGATAAGAATTTACCTTTCCAGTTAATTTGCAGGATTTGAACTTGTTTTACTAAAATGTACAATTCTTTTATATCCTCATAATAAATACCTTTAAAGGTTTTCTACATTATTAGTATTTGTGTGTCATATACAATGGGAAGTTTATCCATCTTGTATCCTAAATAATAGATGATTGGATAGAAAGAAGCAACAGAATTTAAAAACTAAATATTTCTTTCTGTCTATATCTCCCATACCCAGTAAATTTTTTTTATGAAATTTTAATTTAAATTTGGAAGGTATTATGAAGTTATCATTTATTTTGACCCCTGAAAAGAAATCTGACACTTTTTGTGTCAGCAAGGAATTCAGAAAAGATTAGAGGAAAGGGGTCAGACACACACACCCCTTTTTGTTCTAAACTAAGCTCAGATTTTCTTATAACACTAGCCCACCTAAAAGATAAAGCAAAAACAGTATGGAAGTAAAGTTGGTACCTGCAGGATTTATATCCCTGAGGTACCCAAGATTGAGGGGCTTTGAGTAAAAACTTTTTTTAATGGAAAAATTAGACTAGAAAATCATATTTATAATACACTTGATTCCTTGTATTTGTAGAATTTTCTGAAATTCTCATGATTCAGTATTTTACATGTAAATCTACAAACAGTATTTCAATTTTACTTAGTCTCTGTGAATTTCACATCTTAATCTTTAAGAATTCAGAAGTCCTACTACTATACTATTAAGCTTTCAGCAAACTTAGCATTTATATATTATTACCATTTGATCTTCAATTTGTTTTTGTGTGTGTATGGTTTCTACTCATTTTTCCTGATATTCCAACTATAGCTTTTAAGAGCTAGACAGATTCAGGAGTCTTATACCTACCCAGTTCCGTTTGACAGATGAGTATTGAGGAGCAGCAGTCAAGTTAAATGACTTGCCAAAGGTCATATAGTGTTCAGAGGCAGTTTAAAATCTCCTTAAAGCCAGGGTTTGTGATAAGAACAGGATTGGACAGGAAGTTTAAAATAGTTCTCTAGTAATTTCTTTATTTTTTATCCCATTTTACCTAACAGTCTTTTAACATTTTAGAAAATTGATCACCAATTATTTTCAGTCTCACCTCAAATCTGGTTAGGACATCAGTAAGTCCAGTCAGACTATGTTTCAGTCTGTGCTACTGAGTTACTTGGCATGCATGCATTATTAATTTTTAGTACAGTAAGTACATTGAGGCAGCCTTGTGTAATAAAGAACACCTCAGTTGGCAGTCAGCAAATCTGATCTTGACTCTTATCCTGTGTTTTTTGGCCTTTATGAGTCTCAACCTCCCTGAAGTAAAATTTTAATATTGTGTCAGGTTGACACATTAGTTTCTTCTGTTTAGTGTTAGAGAAGTTAGAAATTTTTGCCTTTGAATTTTCACCTGGTAACCCACAAAGGCTTAGAATTTGCTTTGTTTTTAAAAGATTTAGTATACATTGCATTTTTTCTTTCATGTAAGATAAAATAATGATTTTGCTTTTGATGATTTGTTAAAACTTGGGAATTGTTCTTTTTAATTAAAAGATTACAAATGATTTCTTTAGGCTAGAAAATCTTTCTAGGTGTCATCGGCATATTGCTTTTCCTAACTAGTTATTATTTAACCTAGAGGTGTGGAGGACTGTGTTATATAGCAAACCAGTTTTTTTGTTTTTTTTTTTTTAAATCCTTACCTTCCGTCATGGAGTCATACTGTGTATTGGCTCCAAGGCAGAAGAGTGATAAGGGCTAGGCAATGGGGGTCAAGTGACTTGCCCAGGGTCACAAGGCTGAGAAGTGACTGAAGCCAGATTTGAACCTAGGACCTCCCGTCTCTAGGCCTGACTCTCAATCCACTGTGCTACCCAGCTGCCCCCTGCAAACCAGTTTTTTATGAGAGATGGGTATTGTGGAAAAGAGAGGAATTGGGATACCTTGAGATCGACAACACAAAGGCAGGAAATTAATTTAAGTGTCTTTTAAAACTTTGACAATTTTCTGTAGTTGAAAGTTAATATGTTGGCATAAGCCCTCAATACATTAGACACTGTAATCTTAAATTTTTCCTATGCTATTCTATTTTTTTCGCAACTGAAATAATTGAAGTTTTCTTTTTCCCTCCTACAGCAGTTCTGTGGTGTTCTTGGTCACACATTTATGGAGTTTCTGAAGGGCAGTGGAGACTATTGCCAGGCACAGCACGACCTCTATGCAGACAAGTGAACTGTAGAAATTCATTACTACTCCACCAAGAAGCCCCCTTAAGAGCGGTTAACCTGGACACAAAGTGTTGATTTGAAATTGGCAGAGCATTTTACAAGAGTTCTGACCTGGATGGGGTAAACCTCAGTGCACTGCCTTTCTTTTGCCTCAGTATTACTGGATTGAAGAATTGCTGCTTCTTGTTAGGAGGTTCATTTCATTTCCCATTGCTCTCAACTTCATACTTAAAGCACTGAGAATTTCAAGTGGAGTATAGTGAAGGAGACTTCAGTTTCTTTACATCACTTCTGTATTCAAATTTTTAATCCTTTCATAACCTTATTGAGTGTTTTTTAACTAAATTGACATGGCTCGAATGAACCGCCCAGCTCCTGTGGAAATCACCTACAAGAACATGAGGTTCCTTATTACACACAATCCAACCAATGTAACCTTAAACAAATTTATAGAGGTAAGTATGGACATAATTTTATTAATTGAATTGCTGATTAACAGCAGTTTAGTTAACTCTAAATTTGCATCTGAAAAAAGAACACATGAGGTGATAGCCTTACCTAGTGCTTTAGGAAAGAAACTTCAGGTGTTATATTCAAAGGAAGATATATTCTAGTCATTAAGCCCAGAAATAAGTAGAATAAATAAGTGGAATGGCTTGTAAATTAACCTCAGGAATAGGAAAAGATATTTTTATCCATTCCATAAATAAGTATGTATGTTAACTTTGTATATAGAAGTTAAATACACTGAATTCTTCATAAGGTTCTTTGCCATCTTTAATGTTCAAAAAAAGGAACTGTGCATCTTAATAGTTATTATTCGGTTAGTAATTAGAATTAGACAGTGTGTAATTTTAGTAAGTCAAAAATATTAACCTAATACAGCCTTCCTATTTCCCTCTTTGGTTAAGACTAACAAAAGGTACTAAGCTCCACCTGAAAATTGTCCAGTCAGCTTGTTAAGACAAACTTTATACCCCTCTTTGGAATAGGAAACAATTGCATTTTCCACTTTTGTGATCATACTGAAATAAGATCAGTGACACATTGTATGTAAATCACACACACAAAACCCACACTATCCTGGAGATTTGCCAGACCAACTAAATGTCTTGCTGAAAATTTTTTTTCCAAGCAGGTTTAATATAAAAGGAGCATATACTTGGATTTATAACCCAATATTAATTAACACATACCTTTTACCTTAGTTTTTAACTAAAATAATGGTAATTAAACTCATTAAGAGAATTGTGGACACTTGAGTGCTTCTTAATATCCTTAGTATTTTAAAAAATAAGTTTTCTAGTTTTTGAATATAGGTCTGCTGTAAAGGGATAACTAGTTAAAAGCCATTAGATTGCTGATGGTCCTGAGCGATCTATGTTGGACCTTTACTTTTTTGTTGCCCATCACCTCTTGATTTTCTAAAGGCTTGTATTTTTAATTCAGAATTAGTTAACCAACTCCAGTTTACTAAGAGGAAGGAGCCAAGTAAAGTATTCCTACTGAAAAGACAAGGAGGGCTTTGTCACTAAACTTTCTTCTGTCCTTTGTTTTTTAATTCTCAAATTCAAAGATCATAATCTTGTGTTACAATTTGCCTCAGCAGTTAGCTTACTAAGTTTTTAAGTTCTGATTTGGGTTTTTTGGCATTAAAACTGATAAAATAGTACATCATTTACTAAACGAAATGGCCAGTTTAAGATACTTTTTTTGAGCAGAAAAGAGGTGAAATATCATGCTTCCAAATGCATGTTTCTAGCAACAACCTTTTTAAAAATAATTATTGAAGTATGTGAGACCTCTAAAGTCCCTTCTAGTTCTAAATCTTATGAATCTGTGACATTTTTTTCTTGTTTCAGCTCTTTGACTATAAGTCATGACCATATAACCTATATTGAATTATTTATTAAATAAATGTTAATGTGTATGAAATTACATGTAGTTTTATTGGTTTGGAATAATAAAATATTAACAAAAATACTTAACTTATTTTTTCTCTTTAAGGAACTTAAGAAGTATGGAGTTACCACAGTTGTAAGAGTATGTGAAGCTACTTATGACACAGCCCTTGTGGAAAAAGAAGGCATCCAGGTTCTGGTAAGTGGTTCTATGTTTTTATGGTTGTATTGTTTCTTACCAATTTCATCCAAAAAGATTGTGGATTTAAGGAAGGGAGTGTGCCTGGCTCACAAGAACTTTGCCTAGTTCATAATTGATAGTAAAGCAAAGAATACAGTGAGGAGATGTGCCAACCTGTAATGTAACTGCCCAGGGCCCTTTTTCCTTGATTGAAGATAATGCTGTGGCACCTATAAGGTTGAACAAAGGGAATAGATGGTTAGAATAGATGCTGAATTTTTATAGTTTACTTACTGTGGTTTTATACTATAACCTAAAATAAAATAGCAAGTAGTCTATAAAAATTGAATACTCCCTCTACAAGTCCTTTGTAGGTACCAATACCTACAATGGTTATAATTTTAATTGTTTTAGGATTGGCCTTTTGATGACGGAGCACCACCATCCAACCAGATTGTTGATGACTGGCTAAACCTGGTGAAAACTAAATATCGTGAAGAGCCTGGTGGTTGCATTGCTGTTCACTGCGTTGCAGGTCTTGGGAGGTAAATAGAATTTTCAAATCTATTAAAATTTCCATATAGGCTGAGGCAAAAAGTTGTTACATCTATTAATTTGTATATGCTAGTTATAGCATAGTCAGGTAAATCAATGTTGAATAAAATGATAATATTTATTCCAAATCCTAACATAATTATGGCTTTTTTTATCATTGTACTTTTTCCCTTTTGTGAGCTCATGGTTTACCAGTAATTACCACAAGGAAACATTTTATTAATTTAGCAGTATACAATGAATTTTAACACATGTATGCAATTTTAACCAACAGATGGATTCTTTTAGAATTTAGCATAAAGCTTCAATGAAATTTAGGAAGTACTTAAATCTATACAGTGCTAGGCACCAGGGTGCCTCAAGGAGTTCAAATTTAGTAGAGATTCTTTTGGAAGATCTGATCCTTATGGAAGTACAAGGGAATATTTATGTATTTTTGTTTTAATAAAGAGAAATATGAGATGAGTAATATTTTGAGCTCCTTGATTAAGACATTGCACTTTGAGTAGTATTTCTGAATAAATATTTGGATAATCATACCATAGTAATATACTTATGAAAATTGTTATGAGTTGAAGTAAAGTGGTTTTCCCCCCAGGTGGCTCAGTGGACAGAGCCAGACCTGGTGATGGGAGGTCCTGGGTTCAATTTTGACTTCAGACACTTCCTAGCTGGGTGACCTTGGGCAAGTCACTTAACCCCCATTGCCTAGCCCTTACCTCTCCTGCCTTGGAATTAGTATTGATTCTAAGAAGGTAGTGGTTTAAAAGAAAGAAAGAAGACAAAAGAAATCGGCAAAACTGCTAAAGTAGCATATACATATAAGCAGCATGTGCAGTATATTTTATCTGTATCTCAAAGTGGGAGGGAATATTTTCTCTTTGGAGCCATGCTTGGTCTTTGTGTAATTTTTCAATATTCACTTTTGTAGTTCTTTCCATCTATATTCTATAGTCATGTATGTTTTCTTGGCCCTGCTCACTTCTATATTCTTTTAATGAATTACCATGTTAATCATTTTTTAATAGCATAATATTTTGGTTTACATCAATATACACATTTACTCCATAATGAATGGCCATCATTTGTTCAAAGTGTTGCTTTAAATATTTTGTGAGATATATGGGGATTTAATGCAGGCCAAGTTCTTGAAGTAAATCCCATTATTTTCAAAATGTGGAAGTAAGATTTCCTAAGCCTGGCCAATGACTCCATTCTTGATACAATAGAATTATAGCAAGTTTGTTGCAGGATGTGATACAATTTTAGCAACTATCATCATGTCCTGTTCATGTCCCATAGTAAGACTGCTTGATAACTTTTAAGAAAACAAATACTTTCTCTTGTTTCTTCCTGCTTTGTGTAATGGTTGTAGGCTCTATTTACATTGTAGTGAGAAGGGCATTACATTAAATGACATCTGATTATAACATCAACTGAAGAATTTATTCTTCAACCACTTGACTCCAACTTTTACATTTGCTTAAATAAGTGAAAAGATCTCTATAAAGGAGAAAAATAATATGACCACATTGCCGCCTTCTTTCACTTGTTCAAAGCAATTATTTTCACTTCCTTACTGGAAAAATGTTACTCAGTCATGATGGCAACTTTGAGGTAGTTTTTTAAAAAGAGGGTCTAACAGTTCAGGAATGCATATTAAAAATAAATGATCTTTGCAGCATCTAAGTAGCTTAGTAGAAAGAGAGCCAGTCCCAGAGACAGGAAGTTCTGGATTCAAATTTGTTCTCAAATGCTTAGCTGTGTGACTCGTAACAAGTCATTTAAACCCCCAATTACCTAAGCTGTTGCTGCTCTTCTGCCTTGGAATTATTTCTAAGACAAGGTATGGACTTTATAAATAAATGTTCTTGCTAGTTTCTCCATTGGCCTACACTTTTTTCTTGTTCTCCTAGCTGATTTTTTACTAAAGGAATAAATGAATTGTTATACTTTGCCTTCAGAACAACATGAATTAGAATAGTTAACTTTGGCAAATAAACTGAATTCCAGATGACCTATGAATTGCAGAGTCAGGCTTTGTAACTTGATCAATTGATTTAGTAAAACTTATTCTCCTACCAGAGCTCCAGTGCTCGTTGCCCTTGCACTAATCGAAGGAGGAATGAAGTACGAAGATGCAGTGCAGTTCATAAGACAGTAAGTAGCAATTTTTTAAGTTAAAGCTATTCTGAAAAACTAAACTGAGTCCTCCTAGAATCTTTATTTGTGTTATAACAAAAGAACTAGTGTTAATGTAAATTATAGTACTTAAGTGTAGAGTACAACATGAACAAAGGTTAGGGACAGGGAGCTAAGTCAATAAGCATTTATTAAGTACCTACAATTTCTTAAGTCACCATGCTATGGATGGATACAACGGAAGGCAAAAAACAATCCTTGCCTCTCAAGGAGCTTATAGCCATACAGAGAAAGACAAACAAAAATAAGGCTTGCTTACAGATACAGTAGAGGTAATATCAGGAAGAAGGGACTAAGATTAAGGAGAACTGAACTGAGAGAGGTTTCTTGCTAAAGGCGATATTTGATGGGACATCATATTTGCACATAAGGCATAAATGTGAAGGATAAACTGGAGGAGAGCAGAAATTTGTATTATCCCAGTGAGATATAGTAATGGGAGAGAGAAGGGAGGGTGTGTGGTGGGAGTAGGACAGTATGAATATGAATAGAATTGATTGACCTACAAATAGGATGTGTTAATAGAGACAAGTGTTAGTAAAATTGTTACCTGAATGAGTGATAGTATAACTGACAGATAGTTTTTTTTTTTTACATATTCAAGTCACAGTGTACCTGAAGCATATAATGTTATACAATTATATATAATAGTGTTTTTGTGCAAGAAATTCTAACTTGGGATTCTAGAATCTTTCCTCATTCTTTCCTTAAAGTAGTAAAGACTCCCTCTAAAACTTCTACCTTCTGAGAGGTGGGAGTTAAACTTACAGCTCTAAGCAACTAATGATGACTTCTTTACCTGCTGGGAAAAGCTGCTCTCCTCCAAATCCTCCCATTTCTTGGTGCAAGCTAGCTCCTTAATCATTTTGTTTTCTTTGCGTCCATGGGCACTCTGAATTGGTCTACTTGGGTTCACTGCAGATTTCAATTTTTCTTTTTTCCTTCCCTGGCCTACTGTGGAATACATTGAAATTTTACTGAGATTTAGTAGTAAGAGTGTGGTGGTAGTGTTTTGGTGTGTGTGTGTGTGTGTGTGTGGTTTTTTTTAATTTTCTTTTTTTTTTACTGCACCTTTATCAAAAGGGAGGAGGAATTGTCTAGTAAGAAAAATTGCCCCTTTTCTACCCATTCCATCTCCTTTCTATATAATATGTATGTAATTTTTCCTATTTAGAAAAAGCTTTAGAGAGGAAATAAAATTTACTCTCCCCCTTCTTAACAGTATTAACATTTAATAGAAAAATCACATTTGTATTATCCCTATGCTTCAAGGAATAATCATGATTCTAGAGTGAAAAGTAGCAGACTTCTGAATGAGGAAGTGAGAATATGTTTCTCACTTTTTTTTTTTAACCCTTACCTTCCATTTTGGAATCAATAATACTGTATATTGGTTCCAAGGCAGAAAAGTGGTAAGGCCTAAGCAATGGGTGTCAAGTGACTTGCCCAGGGTCACATAGCTGGGGAAGTGTCTGAGGCCAGATTTGACCTCCCATCTATAGACTTGGCTCTCAATCCACTGAGCTACCCAGATGCCCACTGTCACTCTTGATAAGACTTTGTGCTTATGTTCTAGAAAGCTGAGATAGAGACCTTCCAAGGAATTTTATTACCTTATCCGTTGATATCGTCCTGTCACCAGTTCTGTCACTAAAGATGATCTTAACTGGTCTTACAGGTAATGAGAATTTGGACATTAGGAAAGAGTTCCTAATAGCAGTAGGGATAGAAGAAAACACATATCCATCAGCTTTTTCCTAGGGGATATCTATTTGTAAGAGAATGTAAAGTGTTCCATTAAGAGACTACCCCTCTAAGGAACAAGAAAATATTAAATTGAATCCATTTTGGATATTTGAGCAAAAAACACTTAAGTTGTCTATGGCAAGGAACCAATCGACTTAATAAGGATTTTCATCAATTTTTTCCCTAATTCTTTAACTGGTTACTTCTAACCATATATTGTTGTTAGATTATGGATTTGAATTGCCTTGTAGGAAGACATTTTATTGAATGGGTTAAGATGTGCAGTGGGTAAATGTTAGAGAAAAATTGTTTTGTTTTGTTTTTTTAATAGAAAACGTCGTGGAGCCTTTAACAGCAAGCAACTTCTTTACTTGGAGAAGTATCGTCCTAAAATGCGGCTGCGCTTCAAAGACTCAAATGGTCACAGAAACACCTGTAGCATTCAGTAAAGCTGAGCTGCCTATATTATTGCCTTGGAAGCAGAAATTGGAGACAGAACCTGGGGCAAATTACATACATACTAGCCATCAAATAGCTTGATGAATAAGTCTTAACGAAGCTTCCATAGGAATATTTTAAAAACAATTTTATAGGTTACAAGCTTGGCAGAAATGCAGCTTCTGTCTTTGGGTTACTAACAACCTGTTCGGACACTTAGTAAAAGATTCTTGCTGTTCAGCCTTTGGAACTTCTTGTTTATCATTTGTATCAATTGAACTTTCCTGAAATCATGCAGTATTGAGTTACAAATCTTATTCAAATCTTATTTCCCAATACCAGAGTCTTATCAGCAAATATGAAACTTAGAGAGATTAGGTGCCAAAATACCCAGCACAATACTTACATATTTTCAGTATCATACAGAGTTAACATCCTGGGAACTACAGACAGTAACAACCTGAACCCTATGTGGTTCTTATTCCATCAATCATTTCAATATTGAAGATAGAGCCTATATGGTAATTGCCTGCTCACTGTATGTTTACATCTCCCACAGTCGCACTAGAATATCAGGATTTGCACAACCATTCATTTTGTTGAATTTTACTAAGTCTAATGGTGATACTTTAATGTCTTTCTGTAAACCTTTGTCTCATTTTGTGCTGTTATCAAGACCTGCATTTTGAAAAAAAGATCATAATCCTCTGGTTGAAAATCCATGTAAAAATCTACATTGTACAGAAGCACACAAAGTCTTTAATGTCTCCAGACAATAAGCCTTACAGTTAATTTAATGTTCGCACTAATGGGGTGCAACTTGACAGGGAGGGCCTGAAAAGGATGGGAGGGGGCTATTAAATATTTCTAGTAAAATGTTGCCTTTGTCTTGTGCAGGAAGTATAGAATATGCCCTTTACTTTAGTAAATATTTTTTAAAAAGGTAGAGATGCTTTGTTATTGTAGCTAAAGCAATTCTTAATCATAAAATTTCTGAAAATCTTGTAAAATTCTTTTACTTGTACCTATTGAAAGTTGTTTACCAACTATTGCTTTTGTTGACAGTGATTTTTTTTCTTTCCCCATTCTTCTCTTCCCCCCTCCCCTGGGGGGGGGGGGAATGGGTTCCTGCTATGAATTGAGCAGACCTCTAATATTTTGTATGCCTTTTGAGCTGTGTAACTTAATATTTGGATACTTGATAATTTGTTTTATTATGTAATTGATAAAATGGTGATGTGTATTAATGTTAGTTCAACCATATATTTATACTGTCTTGGGAATGTGTGGTTATAGTTCTGTGGGAGAAATAATTTTGCCAGTGTTCACCAGCTTGTAAAATCTAGTGCGAGAGCTTAAACATCTAAATAAATAAGTACTGAAATATACTTGCCACTATTGAGATTGTTTTGTTTAAATTTAACAGCAACTTTCATTCATGACTATTATATTAAGTATTAAACATCATCCTATTCCCCTTTAGAAATGGAAAATAAATACTAGTATGATGTTCCAGCCTGTAGATATAACAGAGGGAGAATGAGAGCTGCTGTTAAATTTATTCTGAAAACATTTGCCAGGATAACATTCATATTTTAAGATCTACAATAAATGCCCTGAATTAACTAGGCACATATACCACTTGACTATAGTATAATACCTTTAGAGATGATTCTTTAACTACAGTATGCTTTATACCTAGAAAAACTAATCAAAGATAAAGCCATCTATTGCTTTTGTGTTGAAAGGCTAGTCCAATTCCCAAATCTTCACTTTAAAATTCTTTCATGGTATTACATTCTCTTATTAGCAGCATCTATTAAATTAACATTTGGTTACAATGAATAAACGAGTTTCATGGTTTTCATGGATAGTTTTATAATACTATAAGTACTCTCCAACTAAAGAAAAACAATTACTAAAATTTGATTATAATTTTAATTTTATGTTTAGAATACATAAAAAGACTTTGCCATTGTGATTTTATAATTGCTGGTGGCTGCCAGCTTCAGTCATTTTAATTCATCACCCTGAGATTTTTCAAGGCAATGCCAGAGCCAATGTTCAAGGAAATAGCACCAAGCTGGAACCCTTTTTTTTTTCAATACCTTCAATACAGTTGTTCCCAACTTCACTTCCTGGCCTTATCTTAAACCCCTTTATGTGATATGCTCCCAAGACATTCCTCACTTTTTTATTATGCCTTCTTAAGCTTTTCTCCTCCATAAAAGTGATACTTAACATCCTCCATTCCCATCTGCAATTTATCTTTGTGATGGTTAATTTCTCTTCCACCTTTATTTGCCTGCATAACTTCCAAGAGGAAGAACTGAAGTATTTTGATTTCTCCCCAATTGTAGGCAAAGTTTACAAAACTACTGATGAATGTTTTCAGCCCTGGGTGTGTTAAATCCCTCCACCTCATTCTCTCAAAAGGAAGAACACTTCCACTCAATGCGGGGGAGGTGGCAGCAGGCAAAAATTTGAAATTGATCTGCTGTTATCTTTTATCTTTCCATTTTACCTTTTTGAATTCCTTTTCCCACCTTAGTATTCTTTTCAACAAAGACATTTAATTTTTTGAAGTCTCAATTCAAATGTATTTTTAATTGGCATGCTCTAGAAGTAAAAAAAAAATATGATTTGTGTGGAGAGAAGGTATGGAGAAAGCAACTAATAATCCAAAATCATTTTCTCTGGCTGATTTCTCTTGGGCTCGCCATCCCCTTAGCTATCATATATTTCATGACATCTCCATTTTACTTTACTTTTGAACCTAGAGATTTTCTAAAAGCTCCAGGTTTATGTCCCACCCTCCCCCAAAGATTGAGAAGGCAAGTATGTAGGCTTATTTAATTGTATTTTTATGCTTTTCAAAAGATCTTTAATTAGATCCTCACAACAACTCTGAAGCAGGTAGGGGAATCCGATTTCTTATATAGATAACAGACAAGCTACAGACCACACAGCTAGTATGATATATCTTCCTGTGCATGAACTTTTTTTCCAGGACTTGAAAACTAGTATAGAGCCTATTTATATCTTCTGATTCCTATTCAATACTCTAGTACTATTTTTTAAAGTTGAGAACTGCCCATATTTTGATTAATTTACACTAAATTAATATGGATTGTGTTCATTAAGAAATTATGACCGTTAAATCTAATTGGCTCATTCATTTTTATGAACATTTTTCCATTATCTCCCCCAATGCTGAGTAATTTTTTAAATTAAAAAGTGTGACGTGTATTAGCTACACAAAACATTCTCACACTGGTCGTGTCTAAAAATTATTCAGTAAAGGGAATTTGAATAAAGTTTAAAAGTAATTGAAAAGTAATTTGGAGACTAAACTTGGAACTAATGAATTATTACTTCAAAGAATGAAATGTAGGAACAAAAATTTAAGCAAAAGAAAATAAGAACATGACATTCGAAAATGCAGCTTAAAGCAGTCCTTGGGAGAAATTTTCTATCTTGTCAACAAAAGAAAGAGTATATAAATGAATTGAGCATGCAACTTAAAAAACTTGAACAAATCTATTCTCCCAACTAAATAAAAGTGGGAATTCTAAGGAAAGACTAATTAGAAACAAAAATTATTGAACAGATTTTTTAAAAAAACACTTAAAACCTAATAAAATTATATAGTTAGCTTATGAGGGTTTTTTTTTAATGGGAAAACCAAGTACCCAAAATGAAAGTACTAATAATTAGGAATAAAGGAAATGAAACCATTTTTATTCAGTTATAACAAAACCAATAAAAAGGGATCATTAACAAAGGAAAACTTCCCCCCCTGCCCCTGCAAAAAAAAAAAGACATTCAACAAAGTATATATGCTCTTCAGAACCAGTTAAGAGACAAGTCTTTAACACATTTAAAGAATATTTCCAAAATCATGTTAATTTTGCAAGTCTTTGGGAAAGAATATATTTCTATGAAAAAAATGGTCTTGATATCTAAACCAGGAAGAGACAAAGCAAGAAAAGACATCTATAGACCAATATTCATAAGGAACAATGTTTTCAAAATTTTAATAAAATAACAAGTAGAGTATAGCAACATAATACAAAAGTTTAAAAAGTATGATGAGGTTAAATTTAAATCAGTGAAAACCACAGTTATATTAATAGATGCTGAAAAAGCCTTTTGACAATCCAAAACTTATTTCTTTAAAAAAAAAAGTATAAGGAAAAATAGACCCTTAAATAGTAAACTATCTAAAATGACAAGTAAACATATGTAATGGGAAATAAGAGACCTTTCCAATAAGATCAAAGGCAGCTCATCACCACAACTATTAATGGTGCTAGAAATGCTAGCTATAATCAGATAGGTAAATTGAGAGAATAAGCATTAGAAAATACTTTTTGCAGATAAGATTATTTACTTGGAGACAATAATCAGTTAAAATTGTAAGAGCAGAATTTGCAGGTTATAAAATTCACAAAAATCTTTAGCATTCATGCATATTATCAGCAAAATTCAGCAAGAAGGGATAGATGGGAAATTCTACTCAACAGAATGTATAAAACCTTTGGGATGTTATTTACCAAGACATACCCAGCCACTGTATGAATCTTTACAAAGCAGGCAAAAATAAAGACAGACTTAAACATTAGTTAATTGCTCAAGAGTAAGAAGTCAATATAACACAACTACATAAATTAACTTTCTTACTGTCATTCTAATCAAACTAGCAATCTTTATATAGAGCTTAAAAAAATAATGAAATTCACAAGAAGGACAAAAGATAAGAATCTCAAGGGAAATGATTTTTTAAAATGTGAAAGAAGGGAGCCTAGTCATGCCATGTCTCAAACTCCAAGGCACAGTAATCATTAAAATTATTTGGTACTGGTCAAAAGAGGATTATAATTTTTTCATGTTACTTTATCCCATTTGTTTTGAAACTAAAATACCTTGAAAAACTCCTCTGAAATATATTATTAGTGTGTTCCCATAGGAAATTGGAAGAAACAAAGGAAATTGGCATTGTCACTGAAAAGTAGGATAACTATGACAATTATGGGAATGACTTGAAATTCAGTTTTTGCCATTCCTTTTGAATGATTCTGTTTTGCCTATGAGCTAGCACACTCATTTTTTGAAACATAGGAAAGGGAAAAGTCAAGTTAAAAGTAGTGCTTCCTAGAGATGAAAAACCTTGTATTTACCAGGAGAATTTTTCTCTATAGTTCCTTAGTTTGCAGTAGCTATGAGCTCTTGGTTTTTGTTATTTTTGGCTGCAATGTAATTCATTTTGATTCTACAGCATATTAGTTGTCCACTCTGTGCCAAGGCACTGTTAGGGCTAGAAATACTCAAATCAGTTTGTGATTTCATCAGTTTTGAAGTTCCTTCCAACAATGCAGAATGAAACCCATCTGTTCCTGCCCATTCTGTATGATTATTGTCCAGACCTTCCCATAAGTTCACCATAGAAGGATCCACATGACTTGCTGGAGACTAATTTTTTTTTTTTCACATCAAAAGGAAAACAGTAGAGCACAATGTCTATCATCCCTTGCTTTTGCCATGTGAGCAGTCCATTTTCTTCATGAAATTCCTTGGCATCTTTCATTCTTAGTTCCTTTCCAACTATATGTTACTGCCTGCTTACACTCATCTTATGCCTCTCTTGCTCTCTATGTGATATTCATTTTTAGTTCTTTGGAGTTGTATTTCAAGGTTCACTGCCATTTAGCAACACCAGTATAATTTTAGTATTGAAAAGATGAGAGGCAGTTGGTAGCACAATGGATGGAGTGTCAGGCCTGGAGTTGTAAGGACCTGGTTCAAATCTGATCTCAAGTACTTCCTTGATCACAGATCCCAGACATGTCCCTTCACCTCAATTGCCTAACCCTTACAGCTCTTCTGCCTTAGAACCAATGCCAAGACAAAAAGTAAGGGTTTAAAAAAATATGAACTTTTGCTTTCATGAAAAACATGGTGTCAGCAAAAGAATTTTGCAGTTGCTTGAAAGCAATTCAAATATCTTCCCTCCTCCCAAACCCACAGCTCATTCAATTCTGGGCCCATTTTGGTGTCCTAGATTTATAAAGTGTTATACTTCATTTGGTGAACATACATATGTTTAATGCCTTACATGTTTACTATCAGAGCATCATTGAACAAGATTATGTTATTCCCAGGAATCTTAAAGGTATGGATGGGAGACAACCTTTTTGTTTTTGTTTTTTAATCCTGACTTTTTCTATCTTACTATCAATTCCAAAACAGAGGAGTGGCAAGAGCTAAGCAACCCAGATTTAAGTGACTTGCCCAGGGTCAGACATCTGGAATAAGTCTGAGGCAAGATTTGAACCTAGGTCTTCCCAACTCCAGGCCTGGCACTCTGTCCACTGTGCTACCTAACTGCCCCAAGACATTCTAAAAGAATCTGTAAGGTAGGATTTTGTTCTAAGTTCAATTTTTCATAATATAAATAAGTAAAATGGGATCTTGTATTCATTATGTCTTAGTTAATTCAGAAATTATAAAGATCTAATTCATTAAATACTTCGAGGGAAAGCCTTCTTGTTCATTACTAATACTCTTATCAAGGATGCCTTCAATTTGTGTCTAGGTAACTGTGTAAATGGAAAAAGTAAGCATACAGATCTATAATTAGTCATGTTCTCTCACTTTTTCCTACGTCACTGCTATCTTCTCCTTCAGATACCTCAACACCCTTACAACTTCTGGCTCCATTACAGATTTCTATATACAGTTGCTTCATTCTAGGAGCTTTTCCCAACTTGTCAGTGACATTACTACCTCTTGTGTGAGTATATCTGTGACCCTGGTGTTAGAAGGTCCAGGTGTGGTGATTCCATTATTGCCCTTAATGATTATAAAATTATATAATGATTTTTTAAAAACTCTTGCCTTCCATCTTAGAATCTATACTGTGTATTGGTTCCAAGGCAGAAGAGTGGTAAGGGCTAGTCAATGGGAGCAAAGGGACTTGCTCAAGATCACACAGGAAATGTCTGAGATCAGGTTTGAACCCAGGATGGCCTATCTCTAACTTTGGTTCTCGATCCACTGAGCCACCCAGCTGCTATTATAATGATTTTTTGAAAACTTTTTTACTTTTTAAAATTTGTGGTCGTTCTTCCATTTGCATCCTTAAATATTCCCTTTGGATGACTTTAAATGAATATCTAAGTTTTCTTTATATTTTTATATTTTCTGTTACATGTGGAAACAATTTTTGACAAGTGTTTTTTAATATTTCAGAATTTCAATTTTCTACTCCCCTAAATCCCACTCCTTGAGGTAGTGAATAATTTAATATAGATTATACCCATATTTCCATATAACACATATTCCATATTGCCTATGTCATGATAAAAGACATCACACATACAATAGAACTATCATGAAGAAAGTACAGTGGAAGAGGGCATACCTTGATCTGCACTCAGATTCCCACAGTTCCTTCTTTGGCTATTGTTATGATTTTCATCATGAGTCCCTTGTTTTGCTGATAGTGGTTTAGTCCTTCACAGTTGATAATCATAATATTTGTCCTTCAATAAATTCCAATTGATTATTATTGACTGTAGGATAAAATATAAACTTTTCTGGTTAGCTTTTAAAGTCTTTCACAATCTGGACTCAATATACTTTTCAAACTTATTATATATATGCCCATCTCTCTTTGGTTCTACCAAATTGGCCTTGTTTTTTGTTTTTTCCTCACCTATGATGCCCCACTTCACATCAGCTCAATTTTTTAAAAATTTGTTTTTTAAGTTACACATAGAAATAATTTTTGACATTTTAAAATTCAGTTTTTCTTTCTACTTATCCTTCCTCTCTCTTTGAGGGAGTAAATAGTCTGATATAGGTTATACTCATACTTCCATGTAATACGTATTCCATATTGCTTGTGTCATTATAGAAGACGCATCACAAACTAGAAATCTCATGAAGGAAATATAGTGGCAGATGGCATGCTTTGATCTGCACTCAAATTCCAGCAGTTCTATGTCTGTGGATATCATTTTTATCACAAGTTCCTTGTTGGTTATCTTGGAAGACTTGCTTTGCTGATGATAGTTTCTTCCTTCACAGCTGATCATTGTAAAATATTTCTGTTCCTGTATACATTGTTGTCCTGGTTCTGCTCACTTCACTTTGCATCAATTCATATGTCTTGCCAGGTTTTTCTGAACTCATCCTGTTTATTGTTCCTTATGGTGCAATAGTATTTTGTTACTACTATATTCTACAACTTGTTCATCCATTCCCCAAGTGGATAACCCCTCAGTTTCCAATTCTTTGCCACTACAAAGAGAGTTCCTAAAAATAGTTTGGTATAGGTAGGTCCTTTTCCATGATCTCTGACCTCTTTGGAATACAGACCCAGGAATGTCAAAGGTTAGGCATAGTTCTGTGGCCTTTTGGGCCTTCATACTGCTCTCCAGAATGCCAATATCAGTTCCCAGTTTCACCAATAGTGTATTAGTCCCAATTTTCCCTCATCCCCCCAACATTTTTCATTTTGGTCATATTAGCCAATCTGATCAATGTGAGCTGGTACCTCAGAGTTGTTTTAATTTACATTTCTTTCATCAATGGTGATTTGGAGCATTTTTTCATATGATTATGGTTAGCTTTAATTTCTTCTTTTTAGAACTGCCTGTTCATATCCTCTGACCATTTTTCGATTAGGGTATACTTTGTATTTTTACAAATTTGACTTCTCTATATATTTGAAAAATTCCCCAAAATTTGTCTCCCTTCTAATCTTGGTTGCATTGGTTTTATTTGTACAAAACCTTTTTAATTTAACATAATTGGAAGTTATATATTTCATTTTTAGTCATTTTTTTGGTCAGAAATTCTTCCCATATCCATAATTCTGATAGGTAAACTTTTCCATCATCCCCTATTTTGTTTATGTGGTATAACCCTTGATTTCTAGATCAGGTACCCATTTTCACTTTATACTGGTGTATGGTGTGAGATGTGACGTGGGAGAAGTAGTGGGTGAAGAAAATTGCTTAAAAGGCAAGACCCGGCTCTCTCGCTTTCTCTCTCAAGCTCTTCTGGCTGAAGCCTGGAACCTGAAGGAACCCCTGTTGGTGGTGAGCTTCAATCCATCAAATGGCATATAAGTAGTAAGCTAATCAACTCTTTACCTCTTTCCTACATTTCCCTCTCTTTACTATCACTACTTTGATGTAATAAAGCTACTAAAGCTACTAGCAGCCTCATAATTTAATTTTAATTATTACATCCCCCAAAGCCCAAGTTGGATATTTGGATTTATCAAACACTTAAGTTGCTATGGATAACTACCATATGATGATTATCTCATCTATTCCATGGATCCACCACTCCAAATTGTTTTGCTAAGTTTTTAACATGATTTTACCCACTTATTGCTCTCTGATTTATGAAATGATACCATTCATATTTGTCTATCCTTATTTTACAGAGAAGTTTATACTCTTATGTTGCCCTTATCTTTCCACCTGGCAGCTATGTCAGATGCTTTTAACTCAAGGTGTGTGTCTTCTGGGTTCCTTTGATCTCCTATTTGTAACAATCAATTTATATTGGTTAATTTCTAAATAAAATCATTACAATACAAGTGCTAGGGACACAAAGAATTTTTTTTAATGGAAATCTTTCCCCTGAAATAATTTCTGACTAAGTTTGATTTAAAATGTGAACTGAGAAGCAGTATGGTTTAATGGAAAGATATCAGGGCTCAAAAAATCAAGAAAATCTGTATTCAAATGTGACACATAACAATGGGCAAATCACTTCACTCTTTAGTGCCCCTAAGTATAGTTCTAATATTCTAAGCTGCAAAATAGTTACCATTATGCATTTGTATAGAGGATTTCTTCATAGAAAGTTCCTCCACATCTGTGAAGTCACAAGTCCAGACAAAAACAAAAATGGTATTCTCTTATCCATAAGTCACATACACATGTGTACATGGACACACACACGTGCACACACACAGATGATTTTAGGAAATTTAGAAAAGTACTAAGTTTACAGGAATGGTCAAAGAGAAAACATGAGGGATTCAAGGAAAAGGAAAACTAAACTGGAGGAGTCAAGAGAAGACTTCACAAAGATGATGTTATTCGCCTCCAGAAAAGGATTTCCACAGGCAGAGGTATATAACAGCAGGTAAGACATTCTTCTTTTTTGTCTGCTTTTTGGTGGAGAGGGTGAGATACGTTTCCTAATTCAAAACTAAGAAAAATAAGGTAAATTTCTATTGAGCTCAAAACACAAACCAAAGAAAAAATTCTTTATTCCAAATAAGAATACATCCAGTAGGGCCAAGAAAACATCATTCTTTGTGAATCTAAGAATGTATTTCTAAGGCTATAAGAAGATTAAATGAGAGCATAATAGTACTAGTATGCTACAAAAATTTAATTGACACGTCATATTTAGGCATGTTTTCTCATTAGTCTCAATGTCAGTTCTTCATATTATATCTGATAGTCTTCTTTCTAGAATCCTTTTTACTCCATTCCATAGATTCATTTAATTTATTTAATCCTGTGAATGCAGAATCACATATGTATTTTGGTGATGAATTGTCCAGAGCTTACACTGATCCTTTCTCAGCTGGTGAAGCTTTTGTTTTCATTTCCCTGGGCAAATCACTTAATATCTTATTCTCTCTTTACTCATTAGTAAGATAGGAAGAATAGTATCTTTGAGGACCAAATGAGATCAAATAAATGTAATGTGCTTTAAAGTCCATTTGCATAAGACTTCATGGGTAGAGAAAAATTACTCAATTTTCCATACCTGCATGAGGAGGCAGAATAGGAGAGTAAAGAGATTTTTTTCTGCTCATCT
Organism: Monodelphis domestica; assembly: GCF_027887165.1. Classification (NCBI taxonomy): domain Eukaryota; kingdom Metazoa; phylum Chordata; class Mammalia; order Didelphimorphia; family Didelphidae; genus Monodelphis; species Monodelphis domestica. The sequence goes on from NC_077228.1 coordinate 311,590,539, forward strand.
AGCTTCCAGCTTCAAGAAAGAAAACATGGGGAAAGAGAATCTGAGAAGAAACCTACATATAGAAAACCTAGCACCTTAATCATGTCCCTGTCTCCAGGTTACTACCATAGAGAGTGATGATGGGGAATTTCCTTAGGTAAGACCTGAGACTCCCTCAGTTGAGCTAAATTATCTTGTTCCAAATGGAAAAGTTCATTTATTCTGTATGTCTGGCATATGTTTACCTTCTCTGATTTGTATATGTATCTATCTTTACATCTACATTTACTTAGAAATAGATACATATCTTGGGGCACTCTTTCCACACATTAAGGGATAGTAATTAGGACCATAGTTTGAACCTAAAAAAATTTTCCCCTAGAATAACAATAAGGAACAGATAGATATGTCCAGCAACAGTAATCTATCTCTTCAAAGAGAAAAGGGCCCAACTTCTTGCTTGGCTTTCTATCAAGAACCAGTCTCCATTGGAAAAAGGATAGAAAAAAAGATTGTAGAGATAATTATTATTGCCAACCTGAGAAGTCACGTGTAGACAAATCTGTGTGGACACACATAACTTACATGAGCAATATATAAGCAGAAATCTTCCAGATCAAACACATATACACTCATACATAATCATTAAACTCAGTATGGATTCAAAGACAGAAAAGGGAAAGAGAGGTATTAAGAAAGTAGTCAGGAAAGGAATAGTCACAGGCAAACAAGCATAAAATTTGAAAGGTTGATCTTACAGGTATTAAAGAAAGAGTAAAAGTATAAGAACCTGAGGATAAAGGAAGGGCAGAGATGTAGAAGCATACCATTCACAATTAAAGACTTCTAGTGCTTATCAGATTTCTTTTACTCCCTTACTTTTAAAAAGGAATCTGGGAAAGAAAGAAAAAATATACATATAAGTAGATATATCATAGAGTGAAGACAAATAGGATGAGTTTACCCATAGAGCAAAAGACAGTTGCAGAAAGGATTAGAAAACAAAATCTAACCAGATTTTGTTTACAAGAAACACTTGAAACTAGAGAACTATTATTCTTCATAAAAAAGTACAGGGTAAAAATCATCACAGAGAATGCAACAGTAAAAACCAACATGGTAAAAGAGGTGAGTAAATGGCATTATACTGAAAGTGATCATAGAAAATGAAATATTAATATTTACTATATAGACTGAATAGCCTAGCACCTAAATACTTGAAAGAAAGGTTAATATAATTGCTGGGAGAAATAAATTACAAAATTGCATTAAGGATTTCAATTGGTCTGGTTCATACTTGGACAAATCTAACAAAAAGAAAAAAAAATCTGAATATAATTTTGACAAAGTTATATATGGAAGGGGGCAGCTGGGTGACCAGGCCTAGAGATGGGAGGTCCTAGGTTCAAATCTGGCCTCAGACACTTCCTACCTTGTGACCCTGGACAAGTCACTTGACCTCCATTGCCTAGCCCTTACCATTCTTCAGAAGATAAAGGTTTTTTAAAAAATTATATTTGTGATATCTCTAGTGACTTTTCAGTGAAAATGGGAATATGCCTATCTACAGGCTGTGGAATCTTGGCTCGGGCAAGGCACAAAACAGAAATCACAGGGAAATAAACAACGAGAAGAAATATGGACTCAAGATATAGTAAGCAAGTCAGGGCATCTGTGAATATGAAGTGGAGCACTTCATACAGCAATCTACCAACACCCAGAAGTTCTGTAAAGGTTAAATTTAATGGCTGGACACAGTTTATTTACCAAAGTAGAGGGGGAAAACAGTAAAGTAGAGAAATATGAAAGGTTAGAGAAAATACCTAGACTAGTCCTCAGCCAGAAGGACCAGTAGTGAGTAATCACACAGCCTCCTCCAAGATGGAAGCTAGTCTTGTGGGAAACTAGGAAAGGAGTCAGCCTTTTCACTCACTCAACCAAGTAGTCAAGGAATCAGAATCTAAATTGAAGTCGGGATCCACACTGCAGTCTCCAATGAAGTTCCCTCAAAGACTATCTTTAGGAGACACTCCATGAGACTCAACTTGACCAGACTGCCCCAGCCACCAGATTTTGTGGCTTTTATGGTGGTTTCTTATCCCCACCCTTCTT